>NC_088241.1:64514457-64791957 GCF_036934945.1 Oncorhynchus masou masou | reverse complement strand
GTTCATATCCCACTCTCCCTGAGACACAGTGGACAGTGGGGACAGTTCATATCCCACTCTCCCTGAGAGACACTGAACAGTGGGGACAGTTCATATCCCACTCTCCCTGAGAGACAGTGGACAGTGGGGACAGTTCATATCCCACTCTCCCTGAGACACAGTGGACAGTGGGGACAGTTCATATCCAGCTCTCCCTGAGACACAGTGGACAGTTCATATCCAGCTCTCCCTGAGACACAGTGGACAGTGGGGACAGTTCATATCCAGCTCTCCCTGAGACACAGTGGACAGTGGGGACAGTTCATATCCCACTCTCCCTGAGAGACAGTGGGGACAGTTCATATCCCACTCTCCCTGAGACACACTGAACAGTGGGGACAGTTCATATCCAACTCTCCCTGAGACACACTAAACAGTGGGGACAGTTCATATCCCACTCTCTCTGAGACACAGTGGGGACAGTTCATATCCCACCTCTCTCTCTATCTTATCTCTCTCTCTATCTTATCTCTCTGTCTATCTTATCTCTCTGTCTATCTTATCTCTCTGTCTATCTTATCTCTCTGTCTATCTTATCTCTCTGTCTATCTTAGCTCTCTGTCTATCTTAGCTCTCTGTCTATCTTATCCCTCTGTCTATCTTATCTCTCTGTCTATCTTATCTCTCTGTCTATCTTATCTCTCTGTCTAACTTATCTCTCTGTCTATCTTATCTCTCTGTCTATCTTATCTCTCTGTCTATCTTATCTCTCTGTCTATCTTATCTCTCTGTCTATCTTAGCTCTCTGTCTATCTTATCCCTCTGTCTATCTTATCCCTCTGTCTATCTTATCTCTCAGTCTATCTTATCTCTCTGTCTATCTTATCTCTCTGTCTATCTTATCTCTCTGTCTATCTTATCTCTCTGTCTATCTTATCTCTCTGTCTATCGTATCTCTCTGTCTATCGTATCTCTCTGTCTATCTTATCTCTCTGTCTATCTTATCTCTCTGTCTATCTTATCTCTCTGTCTATCTTATCTCTCTGTCTATCTTATCTCTCTGTCTATCTTATCTCTCTGTCTATCTTATCTCTCTGTCTATCTTATCTCTCTGTCTATCTTAGCTCTCTGTCTATCTTATCTCTCTGTCTATCTTATCTCTCTGTCTATCTTATCTCTCTGTCTATCTTATCTCTCTGTCTATCTTATCTCTGTCTATCTTAGCTCTCTGTCTATCTTATCTCTCTGTCTATCATATCTCTCTGTCTATCTTATCTCTCTGTCTATCTTATCTCTCTGTCTATCTTATCTCTCTGTCTAACTTATCTCTCTGTCTATCTTATCTCTCTGTCTATCTTATCTCTCTGTCTATCGTATCTCTCTGTCTATCGTATCTCTCTGTCTATCGTATCTCTCTGTCTATCTTATCTCTCTGTCTATCTTATCTCTCTGTCTAACTTTCTTGCTGCAAGGCAACACTTATGTACTTCCATCTGGTTCTTTCTTCTGTGTTTTTCAATGATCAGAATAATAAAATATGATTGTTATTTAAGACGTAGTACCTGCTTCTCTTGTCCTGTTGTCAGACCACAGCATATTGAGTATTATATCAATAGATTGTGCACAATGAATGAACTAAATCAAATCATACAGAGATGTTTTAAGAAAGGTATGCAAAAGGCTCTCTTTCGATGACGTGGTTGTCTTTTTAACTGTCAAATGACAATATAACCTCGTTCCAGTTTATTATCATGCTATTGTTTTACTTCATTAGTAGCTCTTTAGTGCCCTATATCAAACGGCGGTCTTATTGTCTTTCTCAATTACAAATGGATGAGAGAAAAATAAGGTATGCAGGAGCACTACCCATTTTATGATGAAAGCTACGTGGCAGTTCCTTCGCATGATTAGGGAAATGGAACACGGATTTCCTTCCACAGTCTGGGTCAGAGCTGAAACAGGAAACACCTTCTTCAATTAATTAAATACAGTGAATTGTCATGACACATGGAAAGTGGAGGAGGGTTATTATTGCTTGGAATAAAGCTATAACCTTGACTAACCTTAGGATTCAAAAGACCAAAAACAAAAGAAAACTATCTTTAAACACCACCATACAACTAGATCATTAGTTAGGTCACCGTTCGGACATGTGCATTTATCTGACCTTCTGTAATATACCATTGCAATGCTTAAAAGCCAGACCAATGCCAGTGGGCTGGACAGACCATAATATTGTGACCATAACCATGAACACCAAGGTTCCAAAGAAACCCCCCAAGGATTGTGGTCAAGAGACATTTTTTTGTTTGCTTTACATTCAATCATGAGCTATTTCTAAATGATTTGGCTGCTGTACCCAGGGAGCTGATTTATCTAGAGGATGATTTAAATCACACTACAGAATGTTTTATTGATTTGCTCACTGAGGTTACGGACCATCATGCCCCAGTAAGAAAGAGTACAGTTGGGGCTCGTCCATCTCCATGGATTGATGATGAACTGGGTGAGGTATTTTCTCAAAGAAATAATGCAAAAGTCTTAGCAGCCAAATCAGAACTAGAAATTGATTAACATAATTATAGAACACTATGTAATTACAGTATGCAGTTAAATTAAATAGTAAGAAAATAAAATATATTTTACAAAAAATGCTTTTATTGATTGCAAAAGTGATTGTAAAAGGGTACAGGATACAGTGAAGGGCGTACGTGTCACATCTAACTCATCATACCCATCTAGTGTGGAGCATGACTACAACAGAAGAACCATATCTCCATCTTAAAACAATCCTTTCTGCTTTGTTCTGTGCCATCTGCAGCCTCCTAATGCATGTCCCCAGACCACAGAACAGGAGTTCACCTGACTCTCAATTAATGCTTGGGTTTTTTGCTTTAAGAAACTTTCCCGGTAAATATTTAGATATCCTTCTGATCATACATGCAGTTTTTTTTATTTCATCAATGTACCCCATTTAAAAACGACCAAACTTCATTCACAACAGTATTCAGTTTGTAAGAGACAAACATTCAGTAAATACTAGGAATAGACTGTCCACCATCTATGTGTTATCCAGACAGAAAAGACAAATAGGCAAAACAACATTTAGATTCAGAGCAATAAAGACATGTAATAATGTTTCTGAGCGAACCAGAAACCTTTTAATATATAAATTCAAACAGTACATTAGAACCATTTAAATATAATACATTGGAAGGTTGTGCAGGACTATGGTAGATGAAGGAATCAATCTGTTTCTTCAGACCGTTACAGTATTTATCTGGTCAATATGTCAGTGTATTATGTCTGTTTGTAACAGTGTATTTGTTATGTGTGAAAATGTGTTTGTATTATAAAATTGTATTTTAATGTTTAAGGACTCTTGGAAGATTAGTCCAAATAAGAACTAAAATAAATACTAATAAAATAAAATCAAAAACCTAGCTGAAACAAGTAATATCATCATAAAGGATTGATGAAACTGGTTTGGTAGATGACTATTTAAATGTAATTCGTTACAGCTAATAGTTACCTGTCCGAAAAAATTTATCAGTAACGTAACTTTTGTATTACCCAAACACGGCAATGTAATCGGATTACTTACGGAGATGGGGGTGCGTTGAGCAGTGTGTTCTGCATGTTCTATTACTTATGGAGATGGGGGTGCGTTGAGCAGTGTGTTCTGCATGTTCTATTACTTATGGAGATGGGGGTGCGTTGAGCAGTGTGTTCTGCATGTTCTATTACTTATGGAGATGGGGGTGCGTTGAGCAGTGTGTTCTGCATGTTCTATTACTTATGGAGATGGGGGTGCGTTGAGCAGTGTGTTCTGCATGTTCTGCTGTTCTATTACTTATGGAGATGGGGGTGCGTTGAGCAGTGTGTTCTGCTGTTCTATTGCTTATGGAGATGGGGGTGCGTTGAGCAGTGTGTTCTGCATGTTCTGCTGTTCTATTACTTATGGAGATGGGGGTGCGTTGAGCAGTGTGTTCTGCTGTTCTATTACTTATGGAGATGGGGGTGCGTTGAGCAGTGTGTTCTGCTGTTCTATTACTTACGGAGATGGGGGTGCATTGAGCAGTGTGTTCTGCATGTTCTATTACTTATGGAGATGGGGGTGCGTTGAGCAGTGTGTTCTGCTGTTCTATTACTTACGGAGATGGGGGCGCGTTGAGCAGTGTGTTCTGCATGTTCTATTACTTATGGAGATGGGGGTGCGTTGAGCAGTGTGTTCTGCTGTTCTATTACTTATGGAGAAGGGGGTGCGTTGAGCAGTGTGTTCTGCTGTTCTATTACTTATGGAGATGGGGGTGCGTTGAGCAGTGTGTTCTGCTGTTCTATTACTTATGGAGATGGGGGCGCGTTGAGCAGTGTGTTCTGCTGTTCTATTACTTACGGAGATGGGGGTGCGTTGAGCAGTGTGTTCTGCATGTTCTATTACTTATGGAGATGGGGGTGCGTTGAGTAGTGTGTTCTGCATGTTCTATTACTTATGGAGATGGGGGTGCGTTGAGCAGTGTGTTCTGCATGTTCTATTACTTATGGAGATGGGGGTGCGTTGAGCAGTGTGTTCTGCATGTTCTATTACTTATGGAGATGGGGGTGCGTTGAGCAGTGTGTTCTGCATGTTCTATTACTTATGGAGATGGGGGTGCGTTGAGCAGTGTGTTCTGCATGTTCTATTACTTATGGAGATGGGGGTGCGTTGAGCAGTGTGTTCTGCATGTTCTATTACTTATGGAGATGGGGGCGCGTTGAGCAGTGTGTTATGCTGTTCTATTACTTACGGAGATGGGGGTGCGTTGAGCAGTGTGTTCTGCTGTTCTATTACTTACGGAGATGGGGGTGCGTTGAGCAGTGTGTTCTGCTGTTCTATTACTTACGGAGATGGGGGTGCGTTGAGCAGTGTGTTCTGCATGTTCTATTACTTATGGAGATGGGGGTGCGTTGAGCAGTGTGTTCTGCTGTTCTATTACTTACGGAGATGGGGGTGCGTTGAGCAGTGTGTTCTGCATATTCTGCATGTTCTATTACTTATGGAGATGGGGGTGTGTTGAGCAGTGTGTTCTGCTGTTCTATTACTTATGGAGATGGGGGTGCGTTGAGCAGTGTGTTCTGCTGTTCTATTACTTACGGAGATGGGGGTGCGTTGAGCAGTGTGTTCTGCATATTCTGCTGTTCTATTGCAATGATGTCTGAGGGGAGGGATTAAGTAGTTGATGTTCAATGATATACTGTTGTTTTGTGATTGAATATATTTTATATTTGTGATTCTTCAAGTAGCCACCTTTTGCCTTGATGACAGCTTTGCACACTCTTGGCAGTCTCTCAACCAGCTTCATGAGGTAGTCACCTGGAATGCATTTCAATTAACAGTTGTGCATTGTTAAAAGTTAATTTGTGGAATTTCTTTCTATCTTCTTAATGCGTTTGAGCCAATCAGTTGTGTTTTGATAAGGTATACAGAAGATAGCCCTATTTGGTAAGAACAGCTCAAATAAGCAAAGAGAAATGACAGTCCACCATTACTGACCTTCAGTTTCATCATAGTGCTTGATGATCTATCCTAACCTGACTTTCTAAGGTCTTCAAAAGCCAAGTTAACAAAGAGATCACCGACCACTTAAAATCCCACCGTACCTTCAGCTATACAATCTGGCTTCCGAGCTGGTCTTTGGTGCACCTCAGCCACACTCAAGGTTCTAAACGACATCATAACTGCCATCGATAAGAGACAATAGTGTACAGTCGTATTCATCGACCTGGCCAAGGCTTTCGACTCCGTCAATCACCACATTCTTATCGGCAGACTCAACAGCCTTGGTTTCTCAAATGACTGCCTCGCCTGGTTCACCAACTACTTCTCTGATAGATTTCAGCGTGTCAAATCGGAGGGCCTGTTGTCCGGACCTCTGGCAGTCTCTATGGGGGTGCCACAGGGTTCAATTCTCAAGCCGACTCTCTTCTCTGTATACATCAATGATGTCGCTCTTGCTGCTGGTGATTCTCTGATCTACCTCTACGCAGACGACACCATTCTGTATACTTCTGGCCCTTCTTTGGACACTGTGCTAACTAACCTCCAGAAGAGCTTCAATGCCATACAACTCTCCTTCCGTGGCCTCCAACTGCTCTTAAATGCAAGTAAAACTAAATGCATGCTCTTCAACCGATCGCTGCCCGCACCTGCCCGCCCGTCCAGCATCACTACTCTGGGCGGTTCTGACTTAGAATGGTGACACTGCCATGTCCGTTTGGGATCTTACAACAACAAAGAAGTTACTGCAAACAACCAACAATTGTTTCCCCCTAAGACATTTGGACTACTGGTCCAAAATTTGGACACACCACACTCATTCATGAGCTTTTCTTTAATCTTACTATTTTCTACATTGTGCAATAATAGTGAAGACATCAACACGGATTACAGTTCGGACATAGAACAACTAGGAACAACTACAAATTCCTACAAATACCTAGGTGTCTGTTTAGGACTGTAAACTCTCCTTCCTGACCCACATTAAGCATCTCCAATCCAAAATCAAACCTAGAATCGGCATCCTATTTTTGCAACAAAGCATCCTTCACTCATGCTGCAAAACATATCCTCGTAAAACTGACTATCCTACCGATCCTCGACTTCGGCGATGTCATTTACAAAAGAGCCACCAACACTCTACTCACCAAATTGGATGCAGTCTATCACAGTACCATCCGTTTTGTCACCAAAGCCCCATATACTACCCACCACTGCGACCTGTATGCTCTCATTGGCTGGCCCTCCCTTATTTATTTATCTTGCTCCTTTGCGCCCCAGTATCTTTACTTGTACATTCATCTTCTGCACATCTATCAGTCCTGTGTTTAATTGCTATATCGTAATTACCTCGCCACTATGGGCCTATTTTATTGCCTTACGTCCCTTATCTTACCTCATTTGCACACACTGTATATACTTTTTTTTCTACTGTATTATTGACTGTATATTTGTTTATTCCATGTGTAACTCTGTGTTGTTGTATGTGTCGAACTGCTATGCACTTGTAAATGAGAACTTGTTCTCAACTAGCCTACCTGGTTAAAGAAAGGTGAAATATTTTTTTTTTTTTTTTTGTGACGGAACTTGAAGAAAGTTCTTGAAAATTTCCAGATTGACTGATATTCACCTTCAAAAACCATCAAGATATGATGGTCAGTGAATCAAAAAATTTTCAAGAACTTTTTAAGTTTCTTCAAGTGCAGTCGTAAAAACCATCAAGCGCTATGATGAAACTGGCTTTCATGAGGACCACCACATGAAAGGTAAGGTAAGTTGACTGGGAACACATTCTCATTTACAGCAACAACCTGGGGAATAGTTACATAGGAAACATGAGCCAATTGTAAGTTGGGGATGATTAGGTGGCCATAAAGGTCAGAACACCAGTGACCAGGGTTAACAACCCTACTCTTATAATAAACGCCATGGGATCTTAAGTGACCACAGAGTCAGGACACCAGTGACCAGGGTTAACACCCCTACTCTTATAATAAACGCCATGGGATCTTAATGACCACAGAGTCAGGACACCAGTGACCAGGGTTAACACCCCTACTCTTATAATAAACACCATGGGATCTTAAGTGACCACAGAGTCAGGACACCAGTGACCAGGGTTAACACCCCTACTCTAATAATAAACACCATGGGATCTTAGTAAGTGACCACAGAGTCAGGACACCAGTGTAATATCCCAGCAAAAAGACAGCACCCTACACAGAGCAATGTCACCAACCGCTGCTCTGGGTCATTTGGATATTTTTTTTTAGACCAAAGGAAATGGTCCCTCCTACTGGCCCACCAAAACAACTTCAAGCAGTATCTGGTCTCCCATCTAGGGACTGACAACAACCAACCCTGCTTAGCTTCAGAGGTAAGCCAGCAGTGGGATGCAGGGTGGTGTGCTGCCAGCTCAGCTGATAATGAAATAATGTAGCCTAAATCCCTTTGACCCAAGTTAATGCTACAGTCGGGGATAGTGAAAAGGTTATGACCTCTACACTGTCCCCATAGGATGACCCTTTTTGGTTCCAGTTAGAACTCTTTTGGGTTCCATGTAGACCCTTCTGTGAAGTTCTCCTATGATCAGCTTCCCGTCCCCCAATCCTAGCCTAAACCATTAGTGGGGGAATTGCCAAACTGACCCAAGACTAGCGTCTAGGGCAGGGTTGCCCAACTGGTGGCCCACGGGCCAAATTTGGCCCACAGGTGGTTTTATTTGGCCCCATAAGCTTTCTGAGCATAGAAATGATGTATATATTTTTTAAATGTTGGACATAAAAGACTGTAAAAACACCAGGTAATCAGTTCCAAACGGTTTTAATTTAATAAATCTGTTCCTATTTTCACACATAATATATCGTATGTAAGCAAGGTTTGAAATTATTATGTTTTAGTCAAATATTATATCTGTTTGGGTTTCCTGTGGTCAATTTGCAGTCTACAAATGATTTGTAATTATGTTCCTGCCCCCCTGACCATCCACTCAAGAAAATATCTGACAGTGACTGAATCTAGTTGATGATCCTTGGTCTAGGGGAAACTTCACCTTACTGTGTATGCCTACATGAGAAACAGTGTTCTTTTTAGCAGCTGTGAGAGCCACCACATACACAGAGGACTCGAGTGCCAAAACTAACTCTCTCTATGGGCCATGACATTAATTAGCATGTGATGGTGGCAGCCACCGTAGTGTAGAAACTGTCACTGAGAAACAACACCTACAGAATTGTAGAAGAGTCATTAGCCATCTGTCACTGAGGAACAACAGAACTATGGCCATCAGGCAAAAATACATCACCCTCTGGGATAGTAGCATCTGAGTCACTTAGCATTCAAGAACACACACACACACACACACATTTCACATTTGTGGTGATATGACTGTAAAATGCGCTGTATAGAGAAGTAAAGTGTAAATGTTTAATCCCTGTCGGCACGCAGGCGAACTTGCAGCACGGTATCTGACAGAAGGGGGCTGTACAGTTCGGGAACCAGAGCGAGAAGCATGGTGTAAAGTGGTACCTGTGATGCGCCCTGACAGCTGTATAGAGGAGGGGTTGATCCATGGAGACGAATGAACAGAGAATATTTTGGTTTTTTTGCAGTGAGGGTTTGCGTGACTCGTTCGCACCCACTCGCCATTACTCCCTACACACCATTGCTCTCGAATTGGTCACATCAACCGCCACTACCCCTCCCTGCCCCGTCGTTAATATTGGTCTTGATGAGCAGACAACTTGGAGATGATGTCACAACCCTCAGACTCCTGCAGATGGAGACTAGCGACCCAGGGCCTGCACGGTGTACATTCTGTCCGTGCTTAAATAGAGCCCTCATTACCAGGAAAACACAATGTGTCTAACATTAGATGGGATAGGATAGGCTATTGGTCTGTACTGTTAGATGGGATAGGCTATTGGTCTGTACTGTTAGATGGGATGGGAAATGCTATTGGTCTGTAATGTTAGATGGGATGGGATAGGCTATTGGTCTGTACTGTTAGATGGGGTGGGATAGGCTATTGGTCTGTAATGTTAGATGGGGTGGGATAGGCTATTGGTCTGTAATGTTAGATGGGGTGGGATAGGATATTGGTCTGTACTGTTAGATGGGTCTGGGATAGGCTATTGGTCTAATGGTAGATGGGATAGGATAGGCTATTGGTCTGTACTGTTAGATGGGATGGGATAGGCTATTGGTCTGTAACATTAGATGGGGTGGGATAGGCTATTGGTCTGTAATGTTAGATGGGGTGGGATAGGCTATTGGTCTGTAACATTAGATGGGGTGGGATAGGCTATTGGTCTGTAATGTTAGATGGGATGGGATAGGCTATTGGTCTGTAACATTAGATGGGGTGGGATAGGCTATTGGTCTGTACTGGTAGATGGGATAGGATAGGCTATTGGTCTGTACTGTTAGATGGGATAGGATAGGCTATTGGTCTGTAACATTAGATGGGGTGGGATAGGCTATTGGTCTGGACTGTTAGATGGGATAGGATAGGCTATTGGTCTGTACTGTTAGATGGGGTGGGATAGGCTATTGGTCTGTACTGTTAGATGGGGTGGGATACGCTATTGGTCTGTACTGTTAGATGGGGTGGGATAGGCTATTGGTCTAATGTTAGATGGGGTGGGATAGGCTATTGGTCTGTACTGTTAGATGGGATGGGATAGGCTATTGGTCTGTACTGTTAGATGGGATGGGATAGGCTATTGGTCTAATGTTAGATGGGGTGGGATAGGCTATTGGTCTGTAATGTTAGATGGGGTGGGATAGGCTATTGGTCTGTACTGTTAGATGGGATGGGATAGGCTATTGGTCTGTAACATTAGATGGGGTGGGATAGGCTATTGGTCTGTAATGTTAGATGGGGTGGGATAGGCTATTGGTCTGTAACATTAGATGGGGTGGGATAGGCTATTGGTCTGTAATGTTAGATGGGGTGGGATAGGCTATTGGTCTGTACTGTTAGATGGGATGGGATAGGCTATTGGTCTGTACTGGTAGATGGGATGGGATAGGCTATTGGTCTGTACTGGTAGATGGGATGGGATAGGCTATTGGTCTGTACTGTTAGATGGGATAGGATAGGCTATTGGTCTGTAACATTAGATGGGGTGGGATAGGCTATTGGTCTGTACTGTTAGATGGGATAGGATAGGCTATTGGTCTGTACTGTTAGATGGGGTGGGATAGGCTATTGGTCTGTACTGTTAGATGGGGTGGGATACGCTATTGGTCTGTACTGTTAGATGGGGTGGGATAGGCTATTGGTCTAATGTTAGATGGGGTGGGATAGGCTATTGGTCTGTACTGTTAGATGGGATGGGATAGGCTATTGGTCTGTACTGTTAGATGGGGTGGGATAGGCTATTGGTCTGTACTGTTAGATGGGATAGGATAGGCTATTGGTCTGTACTGTTAGATGGGATGGGATAGGCTATTGGTCTGTACTGGTAGATGGGATGGGATAGGCTATTGGTCTAATGTTAGATGGGGTGGGATAGGCTATTGGTCTGTAATGTTAGATGGGGTGGGATAGGCTATTGGTCTGTACTGTTAGATGGGATGGGATAGGCTATTGGTCTGTACTGGTAGATGGGATGGGATAGGCTATTGGTCTGTACTGGTAGATGGGATGGGATAGGCTATTGGTCTGTACTGGTAGATGGGATGGGATAGGCTATTGGTCTGTACTGTTAGATGGGGTGGGATAGGCTATTGGTCTGTACTGTTAGATGGGATAGGATAGGCTATTGGTCTGTAACATTAGATGGGGTGGGATAGGCTATTGGTCTGTAATGTTAGATGGGGTGGGATAGGCTATTGGTCTGTACTGTTAGATGGGATAGGATAGGCTATTGGTCTGTAATGTTAGATGGGGTGGGATAGGCTATTGGTCTGTAACATTAGATGGGGTGGGATAGGCTATTGGTCTGTACTGTTAGATGGGGTGGGATAGGCTATTGGTCTGTACTGTTAGATGGGATAGGATAGGCTATTGGTCTGTACTGTTAGATGGGGTGGGATAGGCTATTGGTCTGTACTGTTAGATGGGGTGGGATACGCTATTGGTCTGTACTGTTAGATGGGGTGGGATAGGCTATTGGTCTGTACTGTTAGATGGGGTGGGATAGGCTATTGGTCTAATGTTAGATGGGGTGGGATAGGCTATTGGTCTGTACTGTTAGATGGGATGGGATAGGCTATTGGTCTGTACTGTTAGATGGGATGGGATAGGCTATTGGTCTAATGTTAGATGGGGTGGGATAGGCTATTGGTCTGTAATGTTCGATGGGGTGGGATAGGCTATTGGTCTGTACTGTTAGATGGGATGGGATAGGCTATTGGTCTGTAATGTTAGATGGGGTGGGATAGGCTATTGGTCTGTAATGTTAGATGGGTGGGATAGGCTATTGGTCTGTAATGTTAGATGTGGTGGGATAGGCTATTGGTCTGTACTGTTAGATGGGGTGGCTGCTCTTGTGGAGGTGTAGAATGCTGTAATCATCATCATCATATAATGATACATTCCATTTAACAGACCTTGATGAGACGTACAGTCGTGTGTGCAGCATACATATTAGGTATGTTCTGGGGGGTTTCCGTTAGAGAGGGCACCGCATGCAATAGTATATAACTCATGACCCAGTTAGGCAAAGCCACAACTGACTGAGCCACACACACACACACACACACACACACACACACACACACACACAGCGCTGCCAGCGGTCACTCAAGCCAATGGTCAGAACCCGAAGGACCGAGCTTTAAACACCCTAGTGCCTCTTTCACGACCCCTTCGATGTCAGTCAGGAATATACTTCAGGAGTTGAGATCACATAAACACACTTTCATGGTTTAAGACTCAGCTAATATGTAGATACCAAAAATATAGCAGATTTATAAAGTTAAAATCTCCATGATATTAAAGTTACAAATACAGTATTACTGTTTGTTGTCGGTTGTGTTTTGTTCATGGGATGAACACCTCAGTGATACTGGGGATGTTTGAGGACAGAGCCTGTCTCAGCTCAGTTATCGGCTAAATGCTGCCACCTTGCGACTTAAATAAAAAAAACACCCTGTTCAATTTCTATGTAGATTCACTTTCGTTTACTACTGGGTAGTGCCTTGAAAAGTGTAAATTACACAAGATTGGATTGTGTGTACCAAATTTTTCAACAAGAATATATATATACATTTTTTTAAACTTTTGATTGAAAAAAAAATATAAATACATTTTTTTTTTAAATCAATTTGAAACATCCAACATCAAATTTACAATATCTATTGAATAGACATCCATGGCAGGATTAGTTTTTCAGCCACTAAGTCAGATACTAGTAGTCAGCAGTTTTTATTCCATAACCAGATCTCTGCTTATATCCAAGAAATGTAGAATTGAGTGTTAATGATTTATTTGTCTGGATATCAATCTGCTTTCAGTCTCTGCACAGTGTGCAATGGGTAATGATCTGTACCATAATGAATGAGTTAAATGATCAAGAATAGCAGTCCAGCCAGCCAAATGAGCAGACGTGTTGTATACCACAAACTCCAGGTTGTCCAACCAGTCAAGTGGGCGGGGCTACATAAGGCGAATACCCTGAGACAAAAGAAGAAGAAAACATTTCCTGAATACAAAAAGGTAAGTAAGTATTTAAACCTAGTGAGTCATCTCCTACAATTCTGTTAGATTGGAGATTTTAAGGTAAATCATTTGTTTGATATTCCATTGATTGCCTCAAGGCAGACATTCTGCCCCTGAGCAAGGCAGTTAACCCACCATTCCCTGGGTGACGAAGACGTGGATGTCGATTATGGCAGCCCCCCGCACCTCTCTGATTCAGAGGGGGTTGGGTTAAATGCGGAAGACACATTTCAGTTGAATGCATTCAGTTGTGCAACTGACTAGGTGTCCCTCTTTCCCTTTCATTGAAAATGGCACTGTTACATGTTAGAGCAATCACTTGTAAAATATTTCTTGTGAATTACCTCATTACTGAGCGAAAAGTTGATTGCATATTTCTCCCTGAAACATAGCCGTCATCAAACTGTCGTACTGCTCTTATTGAATCCCCACCCCCCCGGACTACAGCTCTTCATTCTCTATCAGAAAATTGAAAAAGGGTGGGGAGGATAGTCTTTATTTTTACTAACGCTCTCAGCTGTGAGGATATTTCGTTTGGCGACTTTGGGTCTTTTGAGTATCATGATATACTGTTTAAATGTCAGCCACCAGTGCTGGCCATCACCTTGTATAGGCCACCAAAGCACTGCCCCACGTTCTTTACTGATTTATCTGAACTATTGTCTATTGTCCTTGAGAACAATTATAAAATCATTGTGTTGGGTGATTTTAATATTCACATTGACAAAGACACTGACTCCAAGGCCATTGAATTTATGAATCTTTTGAAATCGATGGACTTTATCCAACATGTTACTGGGCCCTTCCATAACTGTGGCCATACTCTGGACCTGGTTATTACCAAGGGGCTTTCTGCTGGGCCCACCCATAACCGTAGCTATACTCTGTACCTGGTTATTACCAAGGGGCTTTCTACTGGGCCCACCCATAACCACAGCCATACTCTGGGCCTGGTTAATACCAAGGGGCTTTCTACTGGGCCCACCCATAACTACAGCCATACTCTGGACCTGGTTATTACCAAGGGGCTTTCTACTGGGCCCACCCATAACTACAGCCATACTCTGTACCTTTTTATTACCAAGGGGCTTTCTACTGGGCCCACCCATAACCACAGCCATATTATGGACCTGGTTATTACCAAGGGGCTTTCTGCTGGGCCCACCCATAACCGTAGCTATACTCTGTACCTGGTTATTACCAAGGGGCTTTCTACTGGGCCCACCCATAACCACAGCCATTCTCTGGGCCTGGTTAATACCAAGGGGCTTTCTACTGGGCCCACCCATAACTACAGCCATACTCTGTACCTGGTTATTACCAAGGGGCTTTCTACTGGGCCCACCCATAACTACAGCCATACTCTGTACCTGGTTATTACCAAGGGGCTTTCTACTGGGCCCACCCATAACTACAGCCATACTCTGGACCTGGTTATTACCAAGGGGCTTTCTACTGGGCCCACCCATAACTACAGCCATACTCAGGGCCTGGTTATTACCAAGGGGCTTTCTACTGGGCCCACCCATAACTACAGCCATACTCTGGACCTGGTTATTACCAAGGGGCTTTCTACTGGGCCCACCCATAACCACAGCCATATTATGGACCTGGTTATTACCAAGGGGCTTTCTGCTGGGCCCACACATAACCGTAGCTATACTCTGTACCTGGTTATTACCAAGGGGCTTTCTACTGGGCCCACCCATAACCACAGCCATATTATGGACCTGGTTATTACCAAGGGGCTTTCTACTGGGCCCACCCATAACCACAGCCATATTATGGACCTGGTTATTACCAAGGGGCTTTCTGCTGGGCCCACCCATAACTGTAGCTATACTCTGTACCTGGTTATTACCAAGGGGCTTTCTACTGGGCCCACCCATAACCACAGCCATACTCTGGGCCTGGTTAATACCAAGGGACTTTCTACTGGGCCCACCCATAACTACAGCCATACTCTGGACCTGGTTATTACCAAGGGGCTTTCTACTGGGCCCACCCATAACCGTAGCCATACTCTGGGCCTGGTTATTACCAAGGGGCTTTCTACTGGGCCCACCCATAACTACAGCCATACTCTGTACCTGGTTATTACCAAGGGGCTTTCTACTGGGCCCACCCATAACTACAGCCATACTCTGTACCTGGTTATTACCAAGGGGCTTTCTACTGGGCCCACCCATAACTACAGCCATACTCTGGACCTGGTTATTACCAAGGGGCTTTCTACTGGGCCCACCCATAACTACAGCCGTACTCTGGACCTGGTTATTACCAAGGGGCTTTCTACTGGGCCCACCCATAACCATACTCTGGGCCTGGTTATTACCAAGGGGCTTTCTACTGGGCCCTCCCATAACCGTAGCCATACTCTGTACCTGGTTATTACCAAGGGGCTTTCTACTGGGCCCACCCATAACCACAGCCATACTCAGGGCCTGGTTATTACCAAGGGGCTATCTATTTCCACCTATTGTCCTCGTGTGATGATTTAGCTTATAACTTTACTAATAAATTAAAGGGCAACAATTGATGCCATAGTTGTAGTAAAGCTGAAAAAGGACACATCAAAACAGAGAGCCCCTTGGATGAGGAAACAAAATTAAAGAGAAATTGCAGAATGGCAGAGCGGAAGTGAAGAAAGTCAAAGTTGTTGCAGGTCCATTATGATATTCTGAGAGATCAACCGGGCATACATACTATCGTTCTAAAGTTAGTGGTCACTTAGAAATGAAAGAAAAGCTATTGTTTTGTCCATTAAAATAACATCAAATTGATCAGAAACACAGTGTAGACAATGTTAATGTTGTAATCGACTATTGTAGCTGGAAATGACTGTACCGGCTTTCTTCATGTGAAGGAGAATCGGACCAAAATGCAGCGTGGCTATTTAGATTCATGTTTAATAAAAAAAACTACTAAGCACAAACACTACAAAACAAGAAACATAACACGAAAACCGGACCAGCCTATACTGGTGCAAAGTGCCACATAGACACAAACCAGGACAATCACCCACGACACACTCAAAGAATATGGCTGCCTAAATATGGTTCCCAATCAGAGACAACGATAAACACCTGTCTCTGATTGAGAACCACTTCAGACAGCCATAGACTAAGCTAGAAAACCCCACTAAGCTACAATTCTAATACCTGTGAAAAACCCCAAGACAAAAACACACCACATACCAAAACCCATGTCACACCCTGGCCTGACCAAATAAATAAAGAAAACACAAAATACTAAGACCAGGGCGTGACAACAACTGATTTTTAATAGAATATCTACATAGGCGAACAGAGGCCCATTATCAGCAACCATCACTCCTAATTGATCATTAGAAAACCCTTTGGAAATTATGTTGGCACAGCTGAAAACTGTTTGTGCTGATTAAAGAAGCAATAAAACATTCTTCAGACGAGTTGAGTATCTGGAGCATCAGCATTTGTGGGTTCGATTACAGGCTCAAAATGTCCAGAAACAAAGACAGTTCATCTGAAACTTGTCAGTCTTTTCTTGTTCTGAGAAATGAAGGCTATTCCATGTGAGAAATTGCCAAGAAACTGAAGATCTCGTACAACGCTGTATACGACTCCCTTCACAGAACAGCGCAGAACAGAACCTTCCTCCTCATCTAAATATGATGGGTTTGCGACATATTTCAGAGATAAGATAAACCAACATTTGGCTGGGTAATCAGCCAAGCAATACCTGATGAGAAGTTTAATCCTATCCCCTTGACCTTCTTCAGTTTTTTAATTTAATTAAGTTATTGTTATTAATCTCTCTCTGTTCACAGACGTTTTCCCAACTGCTCCCTTCTGGAGAAAATTAATGTAGATTCTTTAGCCCTTACACATTTTCAGCCAATCTCCAACCTTACATTTTATCTTTATTTAACCAGGCAAGTCATTTAAGAACAAATTCGTATTTTCAATGATGGCCTAGGAACAGTGGGTTAACTTCCTGTTCAGGGGCAGAACGACAGATTTGTACCTTGTCAGCTCGGGGGTTTGAACTTGCAACCTTCCGGTTACTAGTCCAACACTCTAACCACTAGGCTACCCTGCCGCCCCAACATTCTTAAGCAAACTTCTGGAGATATCGGTTATCAAACAGCTAAACAATTTTTTTAAGTGCCAACTATATATATTTTTTAGAAAAATTCCAATCTTGTTTTTTTAGGCCTACCACAGCACAGAGTCAGCCTTAGTTAAAGTGGTAAATGATCCTAGAGACAACACATATGCCAAACAGCTCTCTGTCCTTGTACTCTTGAATTTAAGTGCTGCATTGGCCATTCCGGTCCGCTTCTAATTTGGTTTAGGACCTATTTACAAATCGAGAGTTTTTTTGTGTGTCACCCATGGTGAACATAACTCAAAGAAAATTCATATCACCTGTGTCCTTCAAGGTTTGATTTCTGGTCCGGTACTGTTGGTTTATATTCAGTATGTTACTTGTTGGCAGCGTAAGCAGAAAGCACAGCGTTGATTTTTCACTGCTACGCAGACGGTACACAACTTTGCAGTTCTGTGTCACCAGAGGATGTTTATCTCCACAGATAAATTACAAGACTGTATTAGTGATTTAAAAACTTGAATGGCTCACAACTTCCTCCAGCTAAATCAAGACAAGACTTAGATACTTACTGTTAGAGCCAAAGCACAGAGAGAGAATCTGTCTGCACATTTTAATTCATGGTACATTTTAAAACACCAGGTAAAAAACGTTGGTGTTATTTTTTTATTCTGAAGTGAATTTCATAATCACACATCAACAATGTGACCTGAGGAACATTGCCAAGTCTCTCTACAGAGAGACTTATCCATGCTTTTATTACAAGCAGGCTTGGCTACAGTAATGCTCTCCTGTCTGGTCTACCCAAGAAAGCCATTGGTCAACAGCATTCAGAAACATACAGAATGCTGCAGCACGGGTACTGACCAAGACCAGACGGAGAGGACACATTACACCGGTTTTAAGGTCTCTGCACTGGCTGTGAGTTTTCAAATTCATTTTAAGATTCTTCTATTGGTTTTTAAATCAATCCACGATGGTGCACCACAATACATGTCAGACATGCTTTAAATTATGTACCCAGTAGGTCCCTCAGGTCCTCTGGCCTTTTAACTATCCCAAAGCCCAGGACCAAGAGGCATGGAGAGGCAGCCTTTAGTTATTATGCCCCTAGCCTGTCCAAATGTACAACAATGTATCTGAAATGTAACCATACAAATCAACAACCCTTGTTTTATACAACACAAGAAAGATGTGCGGCCCACTACAACATACAAGTAAGTGTATGTGAAAATGCAGCCATAGCTGCCATAGGCCTTCACGTAATTTAGGCAACAAGCACATATCAGCTGCACCGGATGAGCATCACTCGGCTATCAAAGATTCTTACAGGTTTGACAGTTTAAACTTCAATCATTATAAATACAGGCTACGTTTCTGAGCGTAACCTACAGTAGGCCAATCCGCCACTTCTCCAGGTGCACGATATTTTTGTGGGAGTGTCATTCCCCACGCGACACGAGCCTGTTAGAATCTTGCTCGAATATGAGTAAATGCCCACGTAATAGCAAGAGAGTTGGCGAAAAACGTGGGCTGTCGTTTTCATAGTGTTGACATCACTTTGATTATCACGTGTCTAGGTTCATAACGAAGGTAATCAATTCTGGATTGTCACCGTGATTTAGCTCGCTGTATGTCACAGTAGTACAGGACCAATACCGTGTGTAGCATATTAAAAGGAGTAGGCAAACGTTCACTCTGTTATCATTCATGTGCGTTACACACTGTCGTTGTGTGATAAGCTACTGTCAATTTCAGTGTATTTGACCACCATAGTTCTGTCCTGACAGACACCAAAACAAGTTGTATGAAGAACGAAACAGTGAAAAGTGCATGTTTCTTCATAAGCTTGGACACGAGACTTTCGTGCTACAAGCCACGACAGGCAACTTCCCGCGTGGTAACGGCAATCACTGCTATCGCATTGTAAAAACATACACGTTCAGGGACACTTGTGGACCTAGAACCTACCAATTGCAATCATTTGACAACTGCAACACTACAGTATGTGGTGTACAGGCTGAAATGACCATGTCAGTGTAATATATATATATTGTCACACCCTGACCTTAGTATTCTTAGTTATTTTGGTTAGGTCAGGGTGTGACATGGGTGATGTATGTGTTTTCACCTTGTCTCGGGGTTCTGTATGGGGGTGTGTCCTATCTAGGTGTTTTTGTAAGTCTATGTTGCCTAGATTGGATCTCAATTAGAGGCAGCTGTCTATCGTTGTCTCTGAATAGGAACCATATTTATGCAGCCATATTCTTTGGGTACTTTGTGGGTGGTTGTTCCTGTTACCAGTGTTCCTATGTGCCAGTGGTCACGTTACGGGACTGTTGCGTCTTCGTTGATTTTAGTCGTTTTTTAAGTATCCCATTAATTATGGATTATCATCACGCTGCATTTTGGTCTTCCTCTCTTTCACCCGAAGATAATCGTGACATATATGTATATGTATATATGTGTGTGTGTGTGTGTGTAAAACCCAAGATCGAACACAGTTTGTCATTTCCAATGGGAACAAATGAGTCATAGTGGGCAGAGGAGAGGGGCAGAGCCACGCACGAGCTTGCGAGATCCTTTTGGTGAGATCCAGCATGTATTTGCATATTTCCGTTACGGAACGCCCACTCTGTGAAGTGTGCAATAACTCAATTTGCCCTTGCAAAAGGGCACATTTTTTAATATCAAACTTTGCCAAAGGGTAAAATGTGTCCACTATGTTCGTAACAGATTATAGTTTTCGAAACTGAAAACTTTACGAGATAAAAATGTTTAATTGATGACTATTAGCATAGTGTTGGCGAAAATCCAACGAGCTCCATCTTCAAACACTGCCAGCCACCGTGCTTCCTCTCATCACCATATTTGGAAGTGATTGGAAACGACAACCGGATGCTACACACTTATACATCTGGTGAAATATCTGGCTCATTGTTCTGTGACTAGTGTATTCCCACTTGATATTAGGTACATAGCCAGGTAAGAACAGTGATTGCAAGCTAACGTACACTACCGTTCAAAAGTCTGGGGTCACTTAGAAATGTCATTGTTTTCCATGAAAACATAGATGAAATAAGTTGCAAAATTAATAGGAAATATAGTCAAGACGTTGATAAGGTTATCAATTATTTTTAATTGAAATAATAATTGTGTCCTTCAAACTTTGCTTTTGTCAAAGAATCCTCCATTTGCAGCAATTACAGCCTTGCAGACCTTTGGCATTCTAGTTGTCAATTTGTTGAGGTAATCTGAAGAGATTTCACCCCATGCTTCCTGAAGCACCTCCCACAAACTGGATTGGCTTGATGGACACTTCTAACGTACCATATGGTCAAGCTGCTCCCACAACAGCTCCATGGGGTTGAGATCTGGTGACTGTGTTGGCCACTCCATTATAGACAGGGAAGAAGCAATCAGCTGGTATTCTAAATAGTTCTTGCATAGTTTGGATCTGTGCTTTGGGTCATTATCTTGTTGGAGGAAATTGGCTCCAATTAAGCTCCGTCCACAGGGTATGGAATGGTGTTGCAAAATGGAGTGATAGCCTTCCTTCTTCAAGATTCCTTTTACCCTGTACACATCTCCCACTTTACCACCACCAAAGCCCCCCAGACCATCACATTGCCTCCACCATGGCATCAAGCACTCATTTTTTCTGCTTCTCACAAATGTTCTTCTTTGTGATCCGAACACCTCAAACTTAGATTTGTCTGTCCATAACACTTTTTTCCAATCTTCCTCTGTCCAGTGTCTTTTTTTATTGGCCAGTCTGAGATATGGCTTTTTCTTTGCAACTCTGCTAGAAGGCCAGCATCCCAGAGTCGCCTCTTCACTGTTGACGTTGAGACTGGTGATTCGCAGGTACTATTTAATGAAGCTGCCAGTTGAGGACTTGAGGTTTCTGTTTCTCAAACTCTACACTAATGTAGTTGTCCTCTTGCTCAGTTGTGCACCAGAGCCTCCCACTCTTTCTATTATGGTTAGAGCCAGTTTGCACTGTTCTGTGAAGGGTCGTACACAGCATTGCATGAGAGCTTTAGTTTCTTGGCCATTTCTCACATGGAATAGCCTTAATTTCTCAGAACAAGAATAGACTGACGAGTTTCAAAAGAAAGTTGTGTTTCTGGCCATTCTTAGAGCCTGTAATCGAACCCACAAATGCTGATGCTCCACTAACCTAAAGGCCATTTTTATTTCTTATTCAATCAGCACAAGTTTTCAGCTGTACTAACAATTGCAAAAGGGTTTTCTAATGATCAATTAGCCTTTTAAAATGCTAAACTTGGATTAGTTAAGACAACGTACCATTGGAACACAGGAGTGATGGTTGCTGATAACTGGCCTCTAGATATTCCATTAAAAAAAAAAAAAATCAGCCGTTTCCAGCTACAAGTCATTTACATTGATCAGAAATGCAGTGTAGACAATGTTATTTTAATGGACGTGATTCTTTCAAAAACAAGGACATTTAAGTGGCCCCAAACTTTTGAATCTGCATCTAAATATCCCAGCCATTATATCAACATATTCTTCACACTGACTAGAAATAAGTTACTGCAGAGTCGTCATTATTTGTAAACCAGGATGTTTTTTTTTTTTAAAGGGTGTCATCTTCCCAACCAATCAGTAACCAGTACAGGATGCCAACTGTACTGGTGGAGAGGGTGGAGTTCAGAAGGTCAGCCATGTTGGTTAGGGAGTTGGCCAATGCTGCGATAAAATAGAGTACCACAGTATGAGGCATAATGCCCCTAAAACCTAGCGCTCAAACAGGGAAACGGTTCCTATTGTTTTTCTACCATTCATTTGCCCCCATAGAGGATTTTTAGAAACACTCAATAAGGGCTGTTGTGTAGGCTTATCATCTATGGCAATGTGATTTATTATACGCCAACATGAATAACAGTGTTGGATTTGTGCATGATCAGTGCTAGCCGGGTGCTAGATGTCCCTACCCCATTGTCAATGGTTCGGTAAAGGGGAGTGGTTAGGATAGGGATGTCCCAAGGAGCCCAGATAGCACTGATCATACATAGTAACTTTGAGTTGGATGTGTGACTAACAAGACCCACACTTTAGTTGATATATATATATGTCTTCTCTATTCTGTAAACATTGTTGCTTAATTGAATAAAACTCCAGTATTCAAATCAGAAGACTAGGAGTTTGAGCAAAACGAAAAGTACAAAAACTCATTTGAGGATAATGGTATTTGAATTAGGTGGTCAGAGGAGACAAACATTGATCATGATAAGGTTAAAATACACATCCCAGTAAGAAAATTCCTCAAAACATAATTTCACTCAACACATGCATTTTTTTTTTTATTGACAAAGATCACCAAGCACAGATGCGATATTGATGTAGCAGCTTCAGTAATATATACACATCTCTTTAATACCCAAGTGGAATGTCCCATTTGCTAAAGCTCCTAAGGGGAGCAGTAGCGACCATAGAACAGAATGCTCTCCGTGTTGTGGCTGATGAAGAAGAGAAAGGGGTGGTCGGCCACAAATTTGGGGGTCCTCAAGGAACAGCGCATCCCCATAATGGCGGCCGTGGCACTCGCCGCCTCTGTGCCCTCCTCGTTGACCTCCACAAAGGCCCTGTGCACCACCTCGGACAGCTCCAAGTCGTTGCTGGGCGACAAGCCCGAGAAGTCTCCCTTTGAGAGGTCGAAGGCGTCCGTCATGCCCATGCTGATCAGCAAGTCCTTCAGGTCAAGGGTCTCCTCCAGCTTGAACTTAGGCAGGCCCACCTGAACCTCCACTGTGTCCATCATGTCAGGCCTGGTCCACGCCACAATTTTCTCATAGGTCAGCAGCTTCTCCAGCTGTGTATTTTTTGGGAGGGGGGGTTGGGAAACAGTCATGACTGACACTTCTAGAAATATGAGAATGACAGACTGATTTCGGGTTTGAGCTAACCCTCTAATTACCATAATGCAGGTATTTGCCATGCAGTTAACTGTGTATTGTTTTAGGCCACAAACCCCATGTTGCTGACAGAGTAAACAAGTCCTACCTTCTTCAGACCAGTGACGTGGTCCTCCATGTCGTTGGGGAGTATGATGAACATGCTCAGTTCGTTCCCCTCGTATTGCAGACACAGGATCTGGCAGTTGGCCTCAGGGATGAAGGCTAGGGGAAACTTGGCCGTCTGACACATCATTTTCACTGGCTTACACTCATTCTGGATCCAATGAAAGGTGGTGTCAAATTTATTGTGTCGTCATAAATTACCATGTTACAAAAGTTACTCATTGATTGTTATGAAAGTGAAGCAAGCTACACATGGTAAATAAATAAAAATGTAATAAAAATAAAACATGTGGTTCGGTGAAAGTCACCTCTCTTGCCTTAGAAGCGCTACTCTAAAGACTCATGATGAATGATCACCAGGGGGGGTGTTAACTACAGACATTAGAACAATAGGTTATTTTTGTCAGGTTGGTTGGTACCTTGTTCAGTTTGAACTGGGCATCGCTGGTGCTGGCCTCCTTGAACTTCTTACACCAGTTGCCTTTGAAGTAGATGGCGTTCACCAACACCAGTCTGGTCAGGTGGTCGACAACCCCCTCCGGCAACAGGTCCTTGATTTTCTCTACAACAACAACCAACAAAAAAAATACAGAGACGAGAGGTGATAATTAATTCCTTCTTCTACAGCTTTGTCGCAAACAGCAGATACATCAAGGACACCTAATGGAGGAAATCAATTTATTCCCAATCTACTGGTCCCTTAAATATTTTTACACTGAACTAGAATAGTTATCATTAAACATTTCAGTGAATAATATCAATGTTAAATTGTTTTTAAAAGAAGAGTTAATGCTATTGTGCACATGGAGACAGCTTTTGGCCTCTATTCACCAGAGGTCTGCTTCTCCACCCAAGCATTAATGTTCTTTCTAGAAGCCTCCGCGTTGGACTTGAAGTCCACAGCCTCCAGCTCAGCATTGTAGTGCTTCTTGGTGTCCCCGAGGAAAGTCTGTCACATATACCACAGACGCAAGAGGGTTAAGACAGTCAATATCCCAACTTTATAAACCCCTTAGTATGTAAAATAAAGAGTCTAGTCTACAATGGACTAGATTATGTACAGTTCGTCACGTATAGGACATCCTGGAAATTGCTAGTGGCCCCCCAATGGTGGAACAAACTCCCTCACGACGCCAGGACAGCGGAGTCAATCACCACCTTCCGGAGACACCTGAAACCCCACCTCTTCAAGGAATACCTAGGATAGGATAAAGCAATCCTTCTCACCCCCCCCCCTTAAATGATTTAGATGCACTATTGTAAAGTGGCTGTTCCACTGATGTCAGAAGGTGAATTCACCAATTTGTAAGTCGCTCTGGATAAGAGCGTCTGCTAAATGACTTAAATGTAAATGCTAGTGTTGTGTCTCTTTGCATAATGACTTTCCAATACAGTCATTGGGGTCAATTCAGAAAGAAAAATCTAATTTGAGATGCAACACTTAATCCACATTGTGGACGTTACCTCAACAAACTGGTAAGACTGTTGTCCGTACAGGCGATTGGCCAGGCGCAGCGAGTATGGGGCTCCCTGCAGGTTCAGGTCATGAATGAGTTTGCCGAAGCTAACATGGATGTCACCCGTAGCTTTGTTGAAGCACATCGTCTAGTGACAAAAGTAGGGGGGAGGGAGAGAGAAACATGTACCTAATGTGACATTGTGGTTGCATCTTCCTGTGACATCCATTTCTCACTTAGACAAGCCCAGATTACATTCATGTTGCTGAACTATTTCAAAATGATTGGTTTGTGACCAGAACTTCCTGTTTATATTTCCTTATCAACAATTATGAAAAAATATATATATAACACCTTGAAACCTTAGAGAAAACAAGCTAGTATTCCCTCCAGCCTCAAATAAAATCGTATTTGTCACGTGCCAAATACAACAGGTGTAGTGAAACGCTTACTTACAAGCCCATAAATCAACATTGCAGTTAAGAATAAAATTAAAGTAACAAATAATTAAAGAGCAGCAGTAAAATAACAATAGCGAGGCTATATACACAGGAGCTGCTGCTACATGTGTATTTTATGTATAGGGCTAATATCCATCAATAAACCACAGAAGTAATACCTGCAGTAGTACCGTGTTGCCAGCAGGGGTGTATTCAATAGTCACACAGTAGCAAAACATTGTCTGTCGAAACGTGAACAGTTTACTACAAACTGAAAACGCTTTGCAACGTAAACAAGTTTCTATTGGACAAATTCAGGTAGGTCCCTCCCAGTTTCATTCTGTTGAAAAACATTTTCTTTTTTTTGCAACAGTCCAAAAGTTTCTACAAACTGCGACTACCTCACCAAAAGCATCTAGCGGACTGCCTTTGAACCCCCTAGGTCACTCATTCCTTACTATATACACGCCACCAGAATAAGCGGAAGCTGGGGCTCTTACGTGGAGTAGTGCTGGGTTAAGAAGTCAGAATTCTTTCCTTCCCGAACAGTTTGTGCATATATTAAAATGACCACATTTTGTGACGGTCTTGTTGGTCTTTGGTAAGGTTTTTTTCCCCGGCGGTTCATGCACATTGTTTTCTTGAGGCAGTTGAAGCCCACGCCCCTTATTGGTCAACAGTAGGGATTCAATTAAGTGCTTGTTGCCATTCAATGATAGGTAACTTGTTTTCATCCACACCCACTTGAGAAATACTGCACCAAACATCTAAGTTGGATGTAAAACGTAATGACTAAGATCCCTACGACATAAAACGACTAAATTAATGACCGATCTCTTGAATTATCATAGTTTAATTCGGACTATTTTGAGAAATTATATAAAAGGCTACTAGAGCTGGGAATTACCAAGGACCATACTGAGGAACATCACCATACCATAGTGTCACCATACTGCAGGAACATCACCATACCATAACCATACTGAAGGAACATCACCATACCATAGTGTCACCATACTGAAGAACATCACCATACCATCGCCATACTGAGGAACATCACCATACCATAGTGTCACCATACTGAGGAACACCACCATACCATAGTGTCACCATACTGAGGAACATCACCATACCATAACCATACTGCAGGAACACCACCATACTGAGGAACACCACCATACAATAACCATACTGAAGAACACCACCATACCATAGTGTCACCATACTGAGGATCACCACCATACCATAACCATACTGCAGGAACATCACCATACTGAGGAACACCACCATACAATAACCATACTGAAGAACACCACCATACCATAGTGTCACCATACTGAGGAACACCACCACACCATAGTGTCACCATACTGAGGAACACCACCACACCATAGTGTCACCATACTGAGGAACACCACCACACCATAGTGTCACCATATTGAGGAACACCATACAATAACCATACTGAAGGAACCTCACCATACCATATTATCACCATACTGAGACCTCACCATACCATATTATCACCATACCATATTATCACCATACTGAGACCTCACCATACCATATTGTCACCATACTGAGACCTCACCACACCATCACCATACTGAGGGACCTCACCCTGTCTACATAGCCGTACATTTTAATAAATACAATTTTAAAAATAATTTCCACCTAAAATAGGCATTTACAATGTCTACACCATTTCTAAATCAATTTGATGTCATTTTAAGGGACAAAAAAATAGCTTCTCAAAAACAAGGACATTTCTAAGTGACCGCAGATCTTTGAACTGTAGTATAGTCATCTCATTCAACTACAGCTAAGTTGTCCTAATTAGATGGCAAAAACAACAAAATATACATACAATACCAGTCAAGTTTGTGCTATTTAGCAGAAGTTTTAACCCAAAGTCATGTACATGTTATGCGTGTATACATTGTGTAGTTGGTCATGGTTAACAAAGCCAAAGTCCTGGCGTTACAAGGGCCATACTCCAGGATAACTACGGTTTTACAGTGTGTCGGATCGACGGAACTCCGAAAATAAACGGGTCACACGGACTCACCTCTGACATCTGAGTAGCAGTGTTGCCCCTGGCACCCAGAGAAACCATGGCGAGGGCAGCGGAGATGCTGAGAGGGGAGTACAAAACATTGCCCTTCTTGTTCTTCTCGTTGATCTTCTTGAACAACGCCAGGGTGAAGTTAGTATTGGCTACAGACACGGCTGCCATTGTAACTGGTGGGAGAGGAAGGCAGGCAGAACCTGGAAAGAAAAGTGGAACGTGTTAGTGTCAGTGAAACAGACCAGTCAATGAATGGGACGCAATTATCCATCTAATGCGGATGTTACATTTGAAAAAAGTACGCAAACCCCCCAAAAAACACAAAAAAAGCAGCTAGTTAACGTTACACTTAAATGATAAAATGTACCGTCCTCTCTGATGTTATATTTATGCTATTCTCCTGATTTGGGAGCGGTGGAAAAATGTTTGTTCACGTCCAGATAGCCAAGCAGACATCAATTGTTATGTTAAAGTAAATCGTCAAGTAATTCACAAATAAACAAGACAAAAAGTCGTAGCTAATCGTAACTTCAACAGAAAGTTGTCAAGATCAACAGAGAAAACCTTCCTAAAAATATGTTCAGTTGATTGGGGGAAATATTATATAGCAGCTACTCACCAAAGACGGGTTATTTGTGAATGTCAGGTGGTCCTTTTCTAGACACGTTCCAGGGAACCATCTATTAAACAATTAACTGCAGACACACACCGTGGCCTGTCAAAGTGCGCTTTTCAATTATTTTCAGCTGACTACTACGGCAAACGAACTGGATCAAACGAATGTACAGTACTATGAAGTAAAAAACTACATCCAAGTATTGTATGGCCTAAATATACACAGAGTGAAATAAACAAGAATAATGTATGATTTTGTATTTATTGCTGTTAATTCCAGGAAAACAGATCAACAATTTGCATAAAAACCCCAATTCGTTTTAGAAATATATTTGACATTTCCAGTACAATAACATTTACATAAAGAGTACAGTAAACATACACCCGAAGGTAACAGTGAGTGTACCCCATACAGTACTGCCTTATTAACCAGGAAAGTTTAACAAGTTTAACTGGCAGGTTCATATGTACAATCGTCCTCCAAGCTCACATGGTTCTTCAATCATCCATACAATTCTTAAAGAGTGTCCACATGTTTTCTTTCCCTATGTTCAACACATGTCCACGCCGTTTTTTAATCAAATTCCGAGTTTGCCTCAGCATTTTAGGTACATGTAAGGGGGCAGGGGCAGCTTTTTTATCATGTTTTTGGAGGAAAACAGTACTAAGTGTGGCTATTAATGAAAATTGACTTATCATATCAACAAATGAGTGTGTACTCTGTATGCACAAGTGTAATATATACAGTGGGGAGAACAAGTATTTGATACACTGCCGATTTTGCAGGTTTTCCTACTGACAAAGCATGTAGAGGTCTGTAATTTTTAAAAATCATAGGTACACTTCAACTGTGAGAGACGGAATCTAAAATAAAAATCCAGAAAATCACATTGTATGATTTTTAAGGACCCTGCTGCAAGTGTGTGGAAACCTGGTCAAGAACTACAGGAAACGTATGATCTCTGTAATTGCAAAAAAAGGTTTCTGTACCAAAATATTAAGTTCTGCTTTTCTGATGTATCAAATACTTATGTCATGCAATAAAATGCTAATTAATTACTTAAAAATCATGCAATGTGATTTTCTGGATTTTTGTTTTAGATTCCGTCTCTCACCGTTGAAGTGTACCTATGATAAAAATTACAGTCCTCTACATGCTTTGTAAGTAGGAAAACCTGCAAAATCGGCAGTGTATCAAATACTTGTTCTCTCCACTGTACATGCACATCTTTTACAACTTGTAGACCCCAAATCTTAAGACATACATGAAAGAGTTCTAAATCATTGAGAATTCTCTCAAGTGATATGTCTGAGAAGGGACTTGCCCATCGGGGCAAGTCAAGAGCATCTTTATGCCCCCCCCCCAATAAAAAATGTAAAATAGCTAGTTACAGATCCACATATATTTCCAGCCTTTCACCTACACATATGGGAGGAATCAAACAGATGTATTGAATTATTTTGTATTTTGTATATCAGTGAAAAAAAAAAAAATCAGAGCAGGCTAACGTTTCCAGACTGCCATAAAATGTCTGTCTTTCACTTTAAACATTTACATTACATTACATTTAAGTCATTTAGCAGACGCTCTTATCCAGAGCGACTTACAAACGAAACTAGTTACAGTTCATATAAGGACATGAGTCAATTTAAATAAATTCATTAGGCCCTAGTCAATGTATTTCACATGGACTGTGAATAAAGATATGCATATGTTGGTTACATACCATTAAACAATGGGGAGGACCAAGAAAGATCAGATTTCGTCTACTGGAATGCTTTGCAGTTTGGTTATCTTCACTTTTTATTTTTGAACCAATCACTGGAAAGCGACTGATCCTGATACCCCAAACGACTCCAGTCAGACACCTCCATTAGTGCTCACGCTAATCGTCTCCATCCTCCACATGGAAACACACACTATTCGTAGTGTGTATGTGCATATATATGTCTTGGTTTTCCATTTACCAATGCACCAAACTTATGCAATACAGTTAGATCTCATTTTAAATGAAGAAGTGGGAATAAATACAATGAATCTCCAGAAAAGTTACATAATATCTGCCTTGGCCACCACAGTCCTGTAGAAATGGCTTAAAAGAAAATATAGTTATTTTCAGAGGAAACAGTGTTATCAATAGTAGGAGCCAAATAGTGGCCCCGACTCTGCAGGTCAGCACAGCATTTCCAAGAGAATATTGGATGGAGGGACAACAGTGTATATTGTCAGAGCTTCACTGTTGCAATAACATCTGGCTCTAAGTTCTTCTAGGACTGTTTCAGTGCACTTGAGAAACTTCAGAATTCCTGGTAGTTATAGTGCATATTGTCAAAGATTATAACTAAAATAAACACCCAGCAGCATTTAACTTCAACATGACAAACATGATGATTAAAAACGTCTTACTCTGCGCTTCACATTATTATCAAGTGGCAAATGTTTAAGAAACATGTTTTCGATACTGCCAGATTCCTTACATAAAAAAAACGAAATATGTGGTACATTCATAAACACTGCAGCAAAAAAATATTTTAAAAAGTTAAAAAAAAAAATATATATATATTTTTTACATTAACCTTTTTGTTTGTACTCCTCTTTCGTAGCTGTACAGTTAAACAATTCAAATCCTCGTCAAATAACAATAAGGAGGCATAAATATACTGCTGTAAAAATGAAGTATAGGAAACTCTTTAATCGAGATCACGCAGAATCCCCATGTATTCAGAGAACAAAATCATTTCCCCAAGCTCCCATACTCTAAGATACGTGGTGTCATTTTCCCAAGCTCACACTCTAAAATACGTGGTGTCATTTTCCCAAGCTCACACACTCTAAGATACGTGGTGTCATTTTCCCAAGCTCACACACTCTAAAATACGTGGTGTCATTTTCCCAAGCTCACACACTCTAAAATACGTGGTGTCATTTTCCCAAGCTCACACACTCTAATATACGTGGTGTCATTTTCCCAAGCTCACACACTCTAAAATACGTGGTGTCATTTTCCCAAGCTCACACACTCTAATATACGTGGTGTCATTTTCCCAAGCTCACACACTCTAAAATACGTGGTGTCATTTTCCCAAGCTCCCATACTCTAAGATACGTGGTGTCATTTTCCCAAGCTCACACACTCTAAGATACGTGGTGTCATTTTCCCAAGCTCACACACTCTAAGATACGTGGTGTCATTTTCCCAAGCTCACACTCTAAAATACGTGGTGTCATTTTCCCAAGCTCACACACTAAAATACGTGGTGTCATTTTCCCAAGCTCACATACTATAGGATATGTGGTGTCATTTTCCCAAGCTCACACACTCTAATATCAAAAACAAGTTAGTGAACACGAGCTGCTTGCCAGTTGTTGTTGTTGTGCCAGTTTTCAGTGCAAAATACCAAAAGCCTCTAATAGATGAGTGGGGGTGCGGGGGGGGGGGGGGCGTCTCTATGGAAACAAGACAGCTTCACTTTCAGCTGTGACGGGGACGTAGAGGATGTCTCCGCCACAAGTACTCAGGACCCTCCTCACACACGCTCTTTAAAAAGGTCAAACCAACAACATGACAATGACTGAGAAACACCAGAGTGAAACCCTCTTGAAACGGGAGGGTTCTCTTGGACCGCTCGTGACGAGGAACCAGATGACGGAACGAAAAGACGTGTTCAGCTGGCGTTGTCTAGTCCTTCGGGAGAGTGGGAAGCGGCGTACTTCAGCCGAAAGCTGCCTGAAAAACAGAGAGGTTCGGCGTTAGTGGAACAAAGAAGACAATACAAAATGGGAGGATTAAAATAACCTCTGAAAAAATTAAGCAAAAAGACAAGAAACCACTGAGATGAATTCCCAAAATGCACCTGAGCGGTTGGGATTTTTCTTTTCATTTTTAACTGCTAAGAGAGAGTTTTGAGTGAAAAACGTCCACAGATCCCCTGAGATGAGAGAGAGCCCTTTAACAGCAGCTCCTGTCTGTGAATAAGTCCTGCCAATGGAGGTGGGGAGGGTAAAGGTGTGCCTTCCCAAACTTAGTCAAGGGTACCCTCTGTGTGGGTGGGTGTAGGGTTATAAAGCACTGGTATGTGATAGAGAGTAAGAGCGGGCTGAGGGGGGGTGCCGCAGAGGGGCCGAATGGGTCCATCTGAAGAGGCCCCCCCTGGCCGTGGCGTTATTACCTTGCTGTGATGAATCAACAGAGGGCTGTTTGCAGTCCTGTGCGTAGTGCCCACTGACCCCACAGTTGTAGCAGGAGACGTTGCCGTTGTTCTTGTTTACGCCGACCGCTGCCCCCAGGGCCCCTCCGCCGCCTCCCGAACCGGGCACCATACCCACGCTGGAGGGGTACATGTGCGGGTAGAAACGGTTGAAGGGCGACACCATCTGTTGGAGGCTATAGCCTAGCTGGGTGCCCAGTACATGGTCAGAGTGGGTGTGCAGCAGGGTCTGGCCAGTGTAAGGGGCGGGGGGGAAGAATGTCAGCTGGGACTGGCCGTTGCTTTGCGGGGGCGGCTGGCTGAGGTAGTTGCTGGCACACAGGGACGTGAGCTGGAAGATGGGCGGAGCACCAAACACCTGCCGTGGCGCCATCTGGTGGGGAAAGAAAAACGATGGCGCTGTACGGCTGTTGCCGCAGCCGCCTCGGCAACCGCACGCCCCGCAGCACATGGCCTGTTGCTGGTGAGACGTCTGCTGCTGCTGTTGTTGTTGTGGTTGTGCCTGTTGCTGGGTGACGGAGTTACTGGTGCTGTTGACGTAGGAGGTGGAGTCGGTCTGGGTTGAGCTGGGCGCTTGGCCGGGGGTGTGGGCGGGTACGGACGGGGGCACCACCGCCTGAACCTGTCCAGGGGAAGGCGCTACCCCTAGTGTGGCCATGACGGAAGTGGGGATGGGGGCCATAGTGTACAGGGAGGGCAGGCCCGAGAAAAGGGACACATCTGGGTGCTTGATGTGAGGGATGCTATGGTCCCCCAGGGGTACGGATGGGGTTAGGGGGGCGGCAGGGTCTGGGTTGGAGTAGGCAGGCTGCAGGGGTGAGGGATAGGGCGGACCAGGGGTGATGACACTGATAGCTTCCACCAGGGGCTGGTGGGCAGGGAGGGTGGTGACACCCTCAGAGCTGGCAGTGGTCTGTGGAGGGGCTGTCTTGAAGTGCTGGACCGGGGGCTGCAGGGCAGGGCTGCCAGGGGAGTGTAAGCCCAGGGCTAGGGATCCAAACCCTGGGAGTACCATGGGCATCTGCTCTGGATCCCCTGGCACGGGAACTGGCACGGTGGTGGAAGTAGGCTCTCGGAGGACCAGGGGCACCTGCATGATCAGCCCTCCAACCACCTTGTTGTCTACCAGGGCAGCTGCCACCTGGTGGGGGGGCATGACTGGCAGAGGGGCATCGGCAGGTAGTGCACCATTGGGCAGGGGGTGCATGAAGGTGTTTGGGGGATAGTCAAGGCTGGGGGGCTCCCCAACAGGCTTGGCAGAGACCAGGTGGTGGATGGTGGGCATGGCCCCACCTGCAACTTCCTGCCAGGGGAGGAAGGAGTCTGTTGGGCCCTGGGTACTGTCCGTATCTGGGTGAGGGCGAGAGCGAGAGAATGAAAGAGAGAGCGCGAGAGAGGGATAGAGAGGGAGAGAGAGAGGGAGAGAATGAAAGAGAGAGCGCGAGAAAGAGGGAGAGAATGAAAGAGAGAGAGGGATAGAGAGGGAGAGAAAGAGAGAGGGAGAGGGAGAGAGAGGGAGAACAAAAGTCTTAGTGATGTCCCAAAAATAAGACAAGCCCAAAATCTAATCATGGTATATGTGTCTGTCTCACATTTATCCTTTTCGTCCTCGCTGTCCAGGCTCTCTGGTTCGTGGTGCTGGGGGCTGGAGGCCGAGCTGTAGCTCTCAGACGAGGTTTCGCCGTATACCTCCTGACTGGAGTCTCCGTCTAGACGCACGTACAACCCCAACATTCATTCAATTAGATTTAGTTCAAATATGATTTGCCAACCTTTGATTTACATCAAATCAACCTGAAGGCATATGAGTATGACTGAGACACACAGATAAGCAGATCAGATGTTGACTGAAAAGCTATGCCTTATAACCTTGTACAACATTGCTCTCTGTTGGTTGAATGTAGTTACTACAAGTAGTAAAAGCCGAAACTCACCAATGGCGAGCGTGTAAAGTGTGTATGATTTATTTTAGAAAGCATTGTTTTTGAATTATAACGACCCAACCGAATCCTCTGATAATGACCCAACCGAATCCTCTTATAATGACCCAACCGAAGCCTCTGATAATGACCCAACCGAAGCCTCTGATAATGACCCAACCGAAGCCTCTGATAATGACCCAACCGAATCCTCTTATAATGACCCAACCGAAGCCTCTGATAATGACCCAACCGAATCCTCTTATAATGACCCACCCAAATCCTCTGATAATAACCCAACCGAATCCTCTGATAATGACCCAACCGAATCCTCTGATAATGACCCAACCGAAGCCTCTGATAATGACCTAACCGAAGTCTCTTATAATGACCCAACCGAAGCCTCTGATAATGACCCAACCGAATCCTCTTATAATGACCCACCCAAATCCTCTGATAATAATCCAACCGAATCCTCTGATAATGACCCAACCGAATCCTCTGATAATGACCCAACCGAAGCCTCTGATAATGACCCAACCGAAGCCTCTGATAATGACCCAACCGAATCCTCTGATAATGACCCAACCGAATCCTCTGATAATGACCCAACCGAATCCTCTGATAATGACCCAACCGAATCCTCTGATAATGACCCAACCGAATCCTCTGATAATGACCCAACCGAAGTCTCTTATAATGACCCAACCGAAGCCTCTTATAATGACCCAACCGAATCCTCTGATAATGACCCAACCGAATCCTCTGATAATGACCCAACCGAATCCTCTGATAATGACCCAACCGAATCCTCTGATAATGACCCAACCGAAGCCTCTGATAATGACCCAACCGAATCCTCTGATAATGACCCAACCGAATCCTCTGATAATGACCCAACCGAATCCTCTGATAATGAATGACCCAACCGAAGCCTCTGATAATGACCCAACCGAATCCTCTGATAATGACCCAACCGAATCCTCTTATAATGACCCAACCGAAGCCTCTTATAATGACCCAACCGAATCCTCTTATAATGACCCAACCGAAGCCTCTGATAATGACCCAACCGAAGCCTGTTATAATGACCCAACCGAATCCTCTGATAATGACCCAACCGAAGCCTGTTATAATGACCCAACCGAATCCTCTTATAATGACCCAACCGAAGCCTGTTATAATGACCCAACCGAATCCTCTGATAATGACCCAACCGAATCCTCTGATAATGACCCAACCGAATCCTGTTATAATGACCCAACCGAATCCTGTTATAATGACCCAACCGAATCCTCTGATAATGACCCAACCGAATCCTCTGATAATGACCCAACCGAATCCTCTGATAATGACCCAACCGAAGCCTCTGATAATGACCCAACCGACTCCTCTGATAATGACCCAACCGAATCCTCTGATAATGACCCAACCGAAGCCTCTTATAATGACCCAACCGAATCCTCTGATAATGACCCAACCGAATCCTCTGATAATGACCCAACCGAAGCCTTTGATAATGACCCAACCAAATCCTCTGATAATCACCCAACCGAATCCTCTTATAATGACCCAACCGAAGCCTCGCTCAATTAGATTGTGTTTCTATTTTGGGGTTAAATCGTTGGCGCTGTAGTCACACAAAATAATATATATTTTTTGTGATGAATCACTTTCTTCAGCTCCTTTTAATTGGAAGAGTTAGCTAGGTTCGATTAGACCAAGTCATCCACTGATGGAAACATTAGAGATATGGACTATCCTGCTGGCATACAGTCCCTGCTCTGCCTGTCCCGTCCCTTTCCAGCCGCCTCGCTCTGCTTGCTCCCCCCGCCTCGCTCTGCTTGCTCCACCCGCCTCGCTCTGCTTGCTCCCCCCCGCCTCGCTCTGCTTGCTCCCCCCCGCCTCGCTCTGCTTGCTCCGCCCGCCTCGCTCTGCTTGCTCCGCCCGCCTCGCTCTGCTTGCTCCCCCCGCCTCGCTCTGCTTGCTCCGCCCGCCTCGCTCTGCTTGCTCCCCCGCCTCGCTCTGCTTGCTCCGCCCGCCTCGCTCTGCTTGCTCCCCCGCCTCGCTCTGCTTGCTCCCCCGCCTCGCTCTGCTTGCTCCGCCCCCCGCCTCGCTCTGCTTGCTCCGCCCGCCTCGCTCTGCTTGCTCCGCCCGCCTCGCTCTGCTTGCTCCGCCCCGCCTCGCTCTGCTTGCTCCCCCCGCCTCGCTCTGCTTGCTCCGCCCGCCTCGCTCTGCTTGCTCCGCCCCGCCTCGCTCTGCTTGCTCCCCCGCCTCGCTCTGCTTGCTCCCCCGCCTCGCTCTGCTTGCTCCCCCGCCTCGCTCTGCTTGCTCCGCCCGCCTCGCTCTGCTTGCTCCGCCCCGCCTCGCTCTGCTTGCCCCCCCCCGCCTGCTTGCTCTGCTTGCTCCGCCCGCCTCGCTCTGCTTGCTCCGCCCGCCTCGCTCTGCTTGCTCCCCCCGCCTCGCTCTGCTTGCTCCCCCCGCCTCGCTCTGCTTGCTCCGCCCGCCTCGCTCTGCTTGCTCCCCCCGCCTCGCTCTGCTTGCTCCCCCGCCTCGCTCTGCTTGCTCCGCCCGCCTCGCTCTGCTTGCTCCCCCGCCTCGCTCTGCTTGCTCCGCCCACTTCTGGTGAGACTATCGCTTAAGCCTTTTCCTCCAAACAACAACAACAAAAAACATCAAGCCATTTCTTCGCAGAGCTACCATTTCAGAGCTTTAGGATAGGAAGAATATCAGGGCAAAATCATCTCCGTCGATACCCACCTTTCCCTGTCGACTGTCGCGCTCGCTGAGAAGCTGGTGGCACCATGCTCCCATTTGTCGCCAAGTGTGCTTTCTTCTTCCCCTTTTCCCTGAAGGAGGAGAGACAAAGATGAGGGTTCGTCGTCAACGATACAGGATAAATGAGGGAGGAGAAGAGGAATTGAAGCCTGTTGCTCGACAGACTGGTTGGTAATAGACCCACTTCACCCTAGACCCACTTCACCCTAGACCCACTTCAATTTGCTTACCGCCCCAATAGATCCACAGTCAATGCAATCGCCATCACACTGCACACTGCCCTATCCCATCTGGACAAGAGGAATACCTATGTAAGAATGCTGTTCATTGACTATAGCTCAGCATTCAACAGCATAGAACCCTCCAAGCTCATCATTAAGCTCGAGGCCCTGGGTCTGAACCCCGTCCTGTGCAACTGGGTCCTGGACTTTTTGATGGGCCGCCCCCCAGGTGATGAAGATAGGAAACATCACCTCCACTCCGCTGATCCTCAACACTGGGGCCCCACAAGGTAGTGAGCGGTCTGCCTAACGCATTACCAGGGGCAAACTACCTTCCCTCCAGGACACGTACAGCACCCAATGTCACATGAGGGACAAACAGATCATCAAGGACATCAACCACCCAAGCCACTGCCTGGTCACCTAGCTATCATCCAGAAGGCAAGGTCAGTAAAGGTGCATCAAAGCAGGGACCGAGAGACCGAAAAACAGTTTCTATCTCAAGGACATCAGACTGTTAAACAGCCAACACTAGCACATTTGAGGCTGCTGCCTACAGGCATAGCCGAGGAATCACTGGCCACTTTAATAATGTTTACATATCTTAGTCCATTCCGCTCTGACATCGCTCATCCATATGTATATACTCTTAATTCATTCCTACTTAGATTTGTGTGCATTGGGTATATGTTGTGTAATTACGCTAGCGTAATGCTAGGTCCTCTCTGTCAGACCCTGTTGTGGGGGGGGGGGGGTTGACGCTAACGTTCTTCTGTTAGCATGCTAGCTAGCATAATGTTAGGCCTTCTCTGACAGGCACTGTTGTGGGGGGGGGGATTGACGCTAACGTTCTTCTGTTAGCATGCTAGCTAGCATAATGTTAGGCCTGCTCTGTCAGACCCTGTTGTGGGGGATTGACGCTAACGTTCTTCTGTTAGCATGCTAGCTAGCATAATGTTAGGCCTGCTCTGACAGACCCTGTTGTGGGGGGGGGTTGACGCTAACGTTCTTCTGTTAGCATGCTAGCTAGCATAATGTTAGGCCTGCTCTGACAGACCCTGTTGTGGGGGGGTTGACGCTAACGTTCTTCTGTTAGCATGCTAGCTAGCATAATGTTAGGCCTTCTCTGTCAGACCCTGTTGTGGGGGGGGGTTGACGCTAACGTTCTTCTGTTAGCATGCTAGCTAGCATAATGTTAGGCCTGCTCTGACAGGCACCGCTGTGGGGGGGGGTTGACGCTAACGTTCTTCTGTTAGCATGCTAGCTAGCATAATGTTGGGCCTGCTCTGACAGGCACTGCTGTGGGGGGGGGGGGGGGGTTGACGCTAACGTTCTTCTGTTAGCATGCTAGCTAGCATAATGTTAGGCCTGCTCTGACAGGCACTGCTGGGGGGGGGTTGACGCTAACGTTCTTCTGTTAGCATGCTAGCTAGCATAATGTTAGGCCTGCTCTGACAGGCACTGCTGTGGGGGGGGGGGGGGGGGTTGACGCTAACGTTCCTCTGTTAGCATGCTAGCTAGCATAATGTTAGGCCTGCTCTGACAGGCACTGCTGTGGGGGGGGGGGGGTTGACGCTAACGTTCTTCTGTTAGCATGCTAGCTAGCATAATGTTAGGCCTGCTCTGACAGGCACCGCTGTGGGGGGGGTTGACGCTAACGTTCTTCTGTTAGCATGCTAGCTAGCATAATGTTAGGCCTGCTCTGACAGGCACCGCTGTGCTGGTGGGTATCTCCTGAACACAGTCACACTGTTAGCTTTCTGTATCCGACGTTCCTCTCATAGTCAATCTACAGCCAAAGACAACAAATAAATGTGTCTACGAAGCAACACCTATCACAATGTAGAAACTGTACTGTCAGCTGGCTCAGTGTTGAGCCGGTATGTCTGTGCAGGGAAGTCTCTTCACTGTCAGTCAATGTGAGGACCCTTTTTGAAGGAGGGTAATAATGACTGTAATCACTGGGTCAGGTGATCGACTGTCTTCTTGCTTCGTTCAAATGCTCTCACTGGCTTTTCTCAGTAGACCCTAGATGTAGTGCAGGGGCCGTTTTGTATCCAGAGCCTGATCTAGGATCAGGTCCCCATATCTATATAATCTCATGCATTGGTATCTAAAAGGCCAAACTGAAAAGTCAGCACTCCAACTCCTGATTGCCTGGTGGGTTGACCATTGATATAGCCGGTGATTACCTGTCTGGTCCCAGTGGCTGCCTCATGCTGGCAGGGTGGTTGCCCCTCTTCTCACTGCCCTGATGCTGTGGACCAGATAGATAGAATTAGCTGTGTTAAAGTAGGGCTGGAGCAAAACCCTGAACACCCATTTGCTCTCTAGGAGGAAGTTACCTTGTGCCTTTAAAACATATACTGTAGCTCCATTACACTATTTGCCAGAGCAGGAATGCCATAGAGCTGTTGCCTGTTACGTAACCCCTGTCACATGACGAGGGCCCCATGAATGAGGCATTGCTGGACTCTGACCCAGAGCTATAGCGTGTGGGGAGGGGGGAGTCAAAGGGCAGAGCGCCTCACCCTGGCTAACGCTGATACCACTCGTATTGCTGCTGAGCTGGACTTGACTTTGGAGCACAAACACACAGACACAAACATGCACTAACACATGCATACACGCACACGCACACGCACACGCACACACACACACACACACACACACACACACACACACACACACACACACACACACACACACACACACACACACACACACACACACACACACACACACACACACAGGTACTCTCCCCAACGTATTTGTACAGTAAAGCTAAAATATTTAATTTGGCTATGTACTCCAGCATTTTGGATTTGGGATACAATGTGTTATATGAGGTGACAGTACAGAATGTCAACTTATATACAAGGGTATTCACATACATACACTATAAACACTATAAACATACACTATATATACAGCAGTACGTAGACACCCCTTCAAATGAGTGGATTTGGCTATTTCAGCCACACCCGTTGCTGACAGGTGTATAAAATCGAACACACCACCATGCAATCTCCATAGACAAACATTGTCAGTAGAATGGCCTTACTGAAGAGCTCAGAGATTTTGCCCTGCTAGAGCTGCCCCGGTCAACTGTAAGTTCTGTTATTGTGAAATGGGAAACGTCTAGGAGCAACAACAGTTCAGCCGAGTACTGAAGCGCGTGGTTTGTAAAAATCGTCTGTCCTCGTCTGTCCTGGAAGCAACGTCAGTGCAATATCTGTTCGTCGGGAGCTTCAGGAAATGGGATTCCATGGCCGAGCAGCCGCACACAAGCATAAGATCACCCTGCGCAATGCCAAGCGTCAGCTGGAGTGGTGTGAAGCTCCCCACCATTGGACTCTGATTCAGTGGAAACGCGTTCTCTGAACAGATGAATCACGCTTCACCATCCGACGGACAAATCTGGGTTTGGCAGATGCCAGGAGAACACTACCTGCCCGAATGCATAGTGCCAACTGTAAAGTTTGGTGGAGGAGGAATAATGGTCTGGGGCTGTTTTTTATGGTTCCAGTGAAGAGAAATCTTAACGCTACAGCATAACAATGACATTCTAGATGATTCTACGCTTCCAACGTTGTGGCAACAGTTTGGGGAAGGCCCTTTCCTATTTCAGCATGACAATTCCCCCGATGCACAGAGTGAGGTCTAATCGCCCAACATCAGAGCCCAACCTCACTAATGCTCTTGTGGCTGAATGGAAGCAAGTCCCCACAGCAATGTTCCAACATCAAGTGGAAAGCCTTCCCAGAAGAGTGGAGGCTGTTATAGCAGCAATGTTCCAACATCTAGTGGAAAGCCTTCCGAGAAGAGTGGAGGCTGTTATAGCAGCAATGTTCCAACATCTAGTGGAAAGCCTTCCCAGAAGAGTAGAGGCTGTTATAGCAGCAATGTTCCAACATCTAGTGGAAAGCCTTCCGAGAAGAGTGGAGGCTGTTATAGCAGCAATGTTCCAACATCTAGTGGAAAGCCTTCCCAGAAGAGTAGAGGCTGTTATAGCAGCAATGTTCCAACATCTAGTGGAAAGCCTTCCGAGAAGAGTGGAGGCTGTTATAGCAGCAATGGTCCAACATCTAGTGGAAAGCCTTCCCAGAAGAGTGGAGGCTGTTATAGCAGCAAAGGGGGGACCAACTCCATATTAATGCCCATGATTTTGGAATGAGATGTTCGACGAGCAGTTGTCCACATACCTTTGACATGCTCTCTCATACTTTGTGTATCAGTTTTACAGTTTAGAAATGAAAGCACTTTATGTTTACTTTATTTAATATTTGTATATCTTCATGTATCTAATCCCCCCATTTGAAGGTGTCATTGGTATTTACTCTTAAAGTGTATTAAATGTAGTCAAGTGTTGTATTTGGTCCCATGTTCTTAACACGCAATGATTACATCAAACTTGTGACTCTACAAACTTGTTGGATGCATTTGCAGTTTGTTTTGGGTTGTGTTTCAGATTATTTTGTGCCCAATAGAAATTAATGGTAAATAATGTTGTGTGTCATTTTGGAGTCACTTTTATTGTAAATAAGAATATAACATGCTCACACACACACACACGCACACGCACACGCACACGCACACACACACACACACGTATGTTGCTTATACAGAGCATCAGCCCTAATTGGGTCATTGACACAACACATGCTACAGGGCAGAAGTAGAGATCATCCATCTTAAAATAGGACATGTCTGCCTGGTCTAAATTAACTCTTTCTCAGACTATGTAACCCCGCGGCTATGGCCATTTTAAAAGTTCACACAAAAAACAACCAATCAAAATGCCTGTTCATACATTTGAACATGATACATGACAACAAAAACAAAAAAACAATGGTTTAATTGCTTAGCAACAACTGTAACTTCTTTTGTATTTGTGAGAATTAGTCTGTATCTCAAATGGCACCCTACTTCCTGTACAGAACCCCCTTTTGGCCCTGGTCAACAGTAGTGCGCTATAAAGGGAATAGGGGGCCATTTTGGATGTAGCTTTGTGTAACTTTGAATGTAGCATGTGTCTGTCTCACCTGCTCTGGGCCCCCAGAGGCCTCCTGGTCGGGTTGAAGCGTGCAGGTCTTCCTCGTCCAGTCAGGCAGGCTGTGTGACCCCTTTCGAACGCTCTCGCCCTGGGAACTTTTGGCATCGGGAAAGAAGGGTAGGGGGAAAAAGGGGTAAGGGGGATAAGGATCATTTTCAGGTCTTTCATCAGAAACAAACATATGGTGTATATCTGCACTGGTTGGAGTGGGGGGGCTACCACTTGAAGAAGGAGGCACTCCTAACCACAGATCTAGGATCAGGCTAATCTATCCCCATTCCAGACCATAATCATCAGGTGGTCTCAAGTGATTAGGAGCAACTTCTACCTTCTCGGGTTGGGTTCAATTCCTTTTCAATTCCAGTCAATTCAGGAAGTACAATGTGAAGTTCAATTTCAAATCTCTTCAATGCTTTTCAATTAGGAAAATTTGGAACACAGATGTTATTTACAGTCTGAATTGACAAGGATTTTATATGGGATTGACCCTGCCACCTACTACGGTGTCGGGACAATAGGGTGCCTACCTATGGCAGGGTCTATTGCTGACATGTTTCAATAGGGTGCACACACACACAGGGTCATGCTGACATGTTTCAATAGGGTGCATACCATGGCAGGGTCTAATTGCTGACATGTTTCAATAGGGTGCCATGGCAGGGTCTATTGCTGACATGTTTCAATAGGGTGCCTACCTATGGCAGGGTCATCCATGTTTCAAAGGGTGCCTACAAATGGCAGGGTCTATTGCTGACAATTAATTGCTGACATGTTTAATAGGGTGCTACCTATGGCAGGGTCTATTGCTGACATGTTTCAATAGGGTGCCTACCTAACAGGGTCTATTGCTGACATGTTTCAAGTAGGGTCTACCTACAAACATGTTTCAATAGGGTGCCAACCTATGGCAAATTGCTGACATGTTCATACATTTGAACATGATACATGACAACAAAAACAAAAAAACAATGGTTTAATTGCTTAGCAACAACTGTAACTTCTTTTGCTGACATTTGTGAGATGGCAGGGTCTATTGCTGACATGTTTCAAATGGCACCCTAGGGTCTATTGCTGACATGTTTCAGAAGGGTGCCCCCAGGGTCTATTGCTGACATGTTTCAATAGGGTGCCTATAAAGGGAATATTGGGGCCATTTTGGGTGTAGCTTTGCGTAAGGGTCTATTGATGACATGTGTCTGTCTCACCTGCTCTGGGCTGACATGTTTCAATAGGGTGCCTACCAAGGGTCTAGGCCTCCTGGTCGGGTTATTGCGTGACAGGTTTCAATAGGGTCCAGTCATGGCAGGGTCTATTGCTGACATGTTTCAATAGGGTGCCTACCTATGGCAGGGTCTATTGCTGACATGTTTCAATAGGGTGCCTACCTATGGCAGGGTCTATTGCTCGGGAAATAAGGGTAGGGGCAAGAAGGATCATTTTCAGGTCTTTCATCAGTCTAACAAACAATGGTGTATATCTGCACTGGAGGGTCTATTGCTGACATGTTTCAATAGGGTGCCTACCTATGGCAGGGTCTATTTGACAGAAGGAGGCACTCCTAACCACAGATCTAGGGGATCAGGCTAATCTATCCCCATTCCAGACCATAATCATCAGGTAGTCTCAAGTGATTATGGCAACTTCTACCTTGCTGGTTGTTTCAATTCCATTTCAATCCCAGTCAATGCAGTCTATTGCTGACATGAAGTACAATGGAGGGTTCAATTTCAAATCTTTCAATGCTTGTCAATTGGAAAATTTGGAACACAGATGTTATTTACAGTCTGAATTGACATGTTTCAATAGGGTGACCTATGCCACCTACTACGGTGTCGGGACAATAGGGTGCCTACCTATGGCAGGGTCTATTGCTGACATGTTTCAATAGGGTGCCTACCTATGGCAGGGTCTATTGCTGACATGTTTCAATAGGGTGCCTACCTATGGCAGGGTCTATTGCTGACATGTTTCAATAGGGTGCCTACCTATGGCAGGGTCTATTGCTGACATGTTTCAATAGGGTGCCTACCTGTGGCAGGGTCTATTGCTGAACATGTTTCAATAGGGTGCCTACCTATGGCAGGGTCTATTGCTGACATGTTTCAATAGGGTGCCTACCTATGGCAGGGTCTATTGCTGACATGTTTCAATAGGGTGCCTACCTATGGCAGGGTCTATTGCTGACATGTTTCAATAGGGTGCCTACCTATGGCAGGGTCTATTGCTGACATGTTTCAATAGGGTGCCTACCTATGGCAGGGTCTATTGCTGACATGTTTCAATAGGTTTCAATAGGGTGCCTACCTATGGCAGGGTCTATTGCTGACATGTTTCAATAGGGTACCTACCTATGGCAGGGTCTATTGCTGACATGTTTCAATAGGGTGCCTACCTATGACAGGGTCTATTGCTGACATGTTTCAATAGGGTGCCTACCTATGGCAGGGTCTATTGCTGACATGTTTCAATAGGGTGCCTACCTATGACAGGGTCTATTGCTGATATGTTTCAATAGGGTGCCTACCTATGGCAGGGTCTATTGCTGACATGTTTCAATAGGGTGCCTACCTATAGGGTGACAGGGTCTATTGCTGACATGTTTCAATAGGGTGCCTACCTATGGCAGGGTCTATTGCTGACATGTTTCAATAGGGTGCCTACCTATGGCAGGGTCTATTGCTGACATGTTTCAATAGGGTGCCTACCTATGGCAGGGTCTATTGCTGACATGTTTCAATAGGGTGCCTACCTATGGCAGGGTCTATTGCTGACATGTTTCAATAGGGTGCCTACCTATGGCAGGGTCTATTGCTGACATGTTTCAATAGGGTGCCTACCTATGGCAGGGTCTATTGCTGACATGTTTCAATAGGGTGCCTACCTATGGCAGGGTCTATTGCTGACATGTTTCAATAGGGTGCCTACCTATGGCAGGGTCTATTGCTGAACATGTTTCAATAGGGTGCCTACCTATGGCAGGGTCTATTGCTGATATGTTTCAATAGGGTGCCTACCTATGACAGGGTCTATTGCTGATATGTTTCTTCCGGTGTCCCAGAACGTATGGATCCAAATCTGAAGGGTTTGAAGACATTTATTCATTCATTTATTCATTCATTTATTCATTCATTTATTCATTCATTTATTCATTCATTTATTCATTCATAGTTGACAGGAAACCAATGAATTTTAATCAACGTTTCACATCAACACTCGTTTCCATACCTAGTGAGATCAGTGAGTAGCAAACAATTGAGTAGCAAAACATTAAAGCAGGAAGCACCAGTGACTCTGGCTATAAAAAAAAGTGGTCAGATTGAAGCAGATGCTAAACTACAGGACTGTTTAGCACAGGCTGGAACATGTTCCGGTTATTCTTCCGATGGCATTGAGGAGTACACCACATCAGTCACTGGCTTCATCAATACGTGCATTGATGATGTCGTCCCCACAGTGACTGTACGTACATACCCCATCCAGAAGCCATGGATTACAGGCAACATTCGCACTGAGCTAAAGGGTAGAGCTGCCGCTTTCAAGGTGCGGGACTCTAACCTGGAAGCTTATAAGAAATCTTGCTATGACCTCCGACGAACCATCAAACAGGCAAAGCGTAAATACAGGGCTAAGATTTAATCATACTACACCGGCTCTGATGCTCGTTAGATGTGGCATTACAGATTACAAAGGGAAACACAGACGCAAGCTGCCCTGTGACACGAGCCTACCAGACGAGCTAAATCACTTCTATGCTCGCTTCGAGGCAAGCAACAATGAGGCATGCATGAGAGCATCAGCTGTTCCGGACTGCTGTGTGATCACATTCTCCGTAGCCGATGTGAGTAAGACCTTTAAACAGGTCAACATTCACAAGGCTGCGGGGCCAGACGGATTACCAGGACATGTGCTCTGGGCATGTGCTGACCAACTGGCAGGTGTCTTCACTGACATTTTCAACATGTCCCTGATTGAGTCTGTAATACTAACATGTTTCAAGCAGACCACCATAGTCCCTGTGTCCAAGAACACAAGGTAACCTGCCTAAATGACTACAGACCCGTAGCACTCACGTCTGTAGCCATGAAGTGCTTTGAAAGGCTGGTCATGGCTCACATCAACACCATTATCCCAGAAACCCTAGACCCACTCCAATTTGCATACTGCCCAAACAGATCCACAGATGATGCAATCTCTATTGCCCTCCACACTTCCCTTCCCACCTGGACAAAAGGAACACCTATGTGAGAATGCTATTCATTGACTACAGCTCAGCGTTCAACACCATAGTGCCCTCCAAGCTCATCACTAAGCTAAGGACTCTGGGACTAAACACCTCCCTCTGTAACTGGATCCTGGACTTCCTGACGGGCCGACCCCAGGTGGTGAGGGTAGGTAGCAACACATCTGCCACGCTGATCCTCAACACTGGAGCTCCCCAGGGGTGCATGCTCAATTCCTCCCCTGTACTCCCTGTTCACCCACAACAGCATGGCCAGGCACGACTCCAACACCATCATTAAGTTTGCAGACGACACAACAGTGGTAGGCCTGATCACCGACAACGACGAGACAGCCTATAGGGAGGAGGTCAGTGACCTTGCTGGGTGGTGCCAGAATAACTACCTATCCCTCAACGGAACCAAGACTAGGGAAATTATTGTGGACTTCAGGAAAAGGAGGACCGAGCACGCCCCCATTCTCATCGACGGGGCTGTAGTGGAGCAGGTTTAGAGCGTCAAGTTCCTTGGTGTCCACATCACCAACAAACTAGAATGGTCCAAACACACCAAGACAGTTGAAGAGGGCACAACAAACCTATTCCCCCTCAGGAAACTAAAAAGATTTTGCATGGGTCCTGAGATTCTCAAAAGGTTCTACAGCTGCAACATGGAGAGCATCCTGACTGGTTGCATCACTGCATGGTATTTGCTCGGCCTCTGACCGCAAGGCACTACAGAGGGTAGTGCGTACGGCCCAATACATCACTGGGGTCAAGCTTCCTGCCATCCAGGACCTCTACAACAGGCGGTGTCAGAGGAAGGCCCTAAAAATTGTCAAAGACCCCAGCCACCCCGGTCATCGACTGTTCTCTCTAATAACGCATGGCAAGCGTACTGTAGCGCCAAGTCTAGGACAAGAAGGCTTCTCAACAGTTTTTACCCCCAAGCCATAAGACTCCTGAACAGGTAATCAAATGGCTACCCGGAATATTTGCGTTGTGTGCTATACAAAGGCTATACCACAGCACCACAGGGGCTAGCATTAGCATCCCTAGGGCTGTGATTAGCCTGCGAAGCCAGAGCATGGACGACGGGCAATATATAGCCTCAGAAATGCAAGGGAGAGAGTCAGAATGAGAGAATCAGAGAGTCAGAGAGAGAAAGAGAGAATCAGAGAGTCAGAATGAGAGAATCAGAGAGTCAGAGAGAGAAACAGAGAATCAGAGAGAGAGAGAGAGAAAATAGAATCAGAGAGAGAAAGAGAGAATCAGAGAGTCAGAATGAGAGAATCAGAGAGTCAGAGAGAGAAAGAGAGAATCAGAGAGTCAGAATGAGAGAATCAGAGTCAGAGAGAGAAAGAGAGAATTAGAGAGTCAGAATGAGAGAATCAGAGAGTCAGAATGAGAGAAGCAGAGAGTCAGAATGAGAGAATCAGAGAGTCAGAGAGAAAGAGAGAATCAGAGAGAGAGAGAGAGAAAGAGAGAATCAGAGAGCTAGAGACAGAGCCAATCATATTACATTTGAAATATATATATATTATTTTAAAACAGACAGAGAGAGAATCAGAGTCAGAGAGAGAAATAGAAAATCAGTCAGAGAGAGAGAGAGAGAGATTCAGAGAGTCAGAGAGAGAGAATCAGATTCAGTTGAAAATCACAGTCAAAGAGAAAATCAGACAGTCAGAGAGGGAGAGAAAATCAGACAGTCAGAGAGAGAGAAAAAAAATCTGAGTCAGAGAGAGAGAAAATCAGAATCAGAGAGAGAATCAGACAGTCAGAGAGAGAGAGAGAGAATCAGAGTCAGAGAGAGAGAATCAGAGTCAGAGAGAGAGAGAATCAGAATCAGAGAGAGAATCAGACAGTCAGAGAGAGAATCAGACAGTCAGAGAGAGATAGAGAGAATCAGACAGTCAGAGAGAGAATCAGACAGTCAGAGAGAGAATCAGACAGTCAGAGAGAGATAGAGAGAATCAGACAGTCAGAGAGAGAGAGAGAATCAGAAAATCAGATAGAGAATCAGACAGTCAGAGAGAGAGAATCAGAATCAGAGAGAGAATCAGACAGTCAGAGAGAGAATCAGACAGTCAGAGAGATAGAGAGAATCAGACAGTCAGAGAGAGAATCAGAATCAGAGAGAGAATCAGACAGTCAGAGAGAGAATCAGACAGTCAGAGAGATAGAGAGAATCAGACAGTCAGAGAGAATCAGACAGTCAGAGAGAATCAGACAGAGAGAGAGAATCAGACAGAGAGAGAGAGATAGAGAGAATCAGACAGAGAGAGAGAATCAGACAGTCAGAGAGAGAATCAGACAGTCAGAGAGAGATAGAGAGAATCAGACAGTCAGAGAGAATCAGACAGAGAGAGAGAATCAGACAGAGAGAGAGATAGAGAGAATCAGACAGAGAGAGAGAATCAGACAGTCAGAGAGAGAATCAGACAGAGAGAGAGATAGAGAGAATCAGACAGTCAGAGAGAGAATCAGACAGAGAGAGAGATAGAGAGAATCAGACAGTCAGAGAGAGAATCAGACAGAGAGAGAGATAGAGAGAATCAGAATCAGAGAGAGAATCAGACAGTCAGAGAGAGAATCAGACAGTCAGAGAGAGAATCAGACAGTCAGAGAGAGATAGAGAGAATCAGACAGTCAGAGAGAATCAGACAGAGAGAGAGAATCAGACAGAGAGAGAGATAGAGAGAATCAGACAGAGAGAGAGAATCAGACAGAGAGAGAGAATCAGACAGAGAGAGAGATAGAGAGAATCAGACAGAGAGAGAGATAGAGAGAATCAGACAGAGAGAGAGAATCAGACAGAGAGAGAGATAGAGAGAATCAGACAGTCAGAGAGAATCAGACAGAGAGAGAGAATCAGACAGAGAGAGAGATAGAGAGAATCAGACAGAGAGAGAGAATCAGACAGAGAGAGAGAATCAGACAGAGAGAGAGACAGAGAGAATCAGACAGAGAGAGAATCAGACAGAGAGAGAGATAGAGAGAATCAGACAGAGAGAGAGATAGAGAGAATCAGACAGAGAGAGAGAATCAGACAGAGAGAGATAGAGAGAATCAGACAGTCAGAGAGAATCAGACAGAGAGAGAGAATCAGACAGAGAGAGAGATAGAGAGAATCAGACAGAGAGAGAGAATCAGACAGAGAGAGAGATAGAGAGAATCAGACAGTCAGAGAGAATCAGACAGAGAGAGAGAATCAGACAGAGAGAGAGATAGAGAGAATCAGACAGAGAGAGAGAATCAGACAGAGAGAGAATCAGACAGAGAGAGAGATAGAGAGAATCAGACAGACAGAGAGAGACAGAGAGAGGGAGATGAAAAGAGAGAAAGACAGACAGAAAGAGAGACAGACAGAGAGAGAGAGTGAGACAGAGAGAGATAGAGAGAGGGAGATAGAAAGAGAGAGTGACAGACAGAAATAGAGAGGCAGACAGAGAGACAGTTCAGGCTTTCCACAAATCGACAGGAGACATAAAAGTTGGAGTCAGACAGAGAGAGAGAAGTTAGACAGGACAACTGGACTTCATCTCAGGCCTTGTGCACCCTCCCCTGGTGAAAACGAAATGTAGGGAGTAGGGTGGACTGTGTTGGGGGGTAACCATGTTAGAATGAGTAGGGTGGACTGTGTTGGGGGGGATAACCATATTGGAATGAGTAGGGTGGACTGTGTTGGGGGGAGAGGGTAACCATGTTGGAATGAGTAGGGTGGACTGTGTTGGGGGGATAACCATATTGGAATGAGCAGGGTGGACTGTGTTGGGGGGGTAACCATTTTGGAATGACTAGGGTGGACTGTGTTGGGGGGTAACCATATTGGAATGAGTAGGGTGGACTATTTTGGGGGATGGGGGTAACCATGTGGGAATGAGTAGGGTGGATTGTGTTGGGGGGGGTAACCATGTTGGAATGAGTAGGGTGGACTGTGTTGGGGGGTAACCATGCTGGAATGAGTAGGGTGGACTGTGTTGGGGGGGGTAACCATATTGGAATGAGTAGGGTGGACTGTGTTGGGGGGGGTAACCATACTGGAATGAGTAGGGAGTAGGGTGGACTGTGTTGGGGGGTAACCATATTGGAATGAGAAGGTTGGACTGTGTTGGGGGGGGTAACCATGTTGGAATGAGTAGGGTGGACTGTGTTGGGGGTAACCATGTTGGAATGAGTAGGGTGGACTGTGTTGGGGGGAGGGTAACCATGTTGGAATGAGTAGGGTGGATTGTGTTGGGGGGGGTTAACCATATTGGAATGAGTAGGGTGGACTGTGTTGGGGGAGGGTAACCATGTTGGAATGAGTAGGGAGTAGGGTGGACTGTGTTGGGGGGGGGGGGGGTAACCATGTTGGAATGAGTAGGGTGGACTGTGTTGGGGGGTAACCATATTGGAATGAGTAGGGTGGACTGTGTTGGGGGGTAACCATGTTGGAATGAGTAGGGTGGACTGTGTTGGGGGTGACCATGTTGGAATGAGTAGGGAGTAGGGTGGACTGCGTTGGGGGGGGTAACCATGTTGGAATGAGTAGGGAGTAGGGTGGACTGTGTTGGGGGGTAACCATGTTGGAATGAGTAGGGTGGACTGTGTTGGGGGAGGGGTAACCATGTTGGAATGAGTAGGGTGGACTGTGTTGGGGGAGGGGTAACCATGTTGGAATGAGTAGGGTGGACTGTGTTGGGGGGGGGGGGGGGGGGTAACCATATTGGAATGAGTAGGGTGGACTGTGTTGGGGGGGTAACCATATTGGAATGAGTAGGGTGGACTGTGTTGGGGGGTAACCATGTTGGAATGAGTAGGGTGGACTGTGTTGGGGGGTGACCATGTTGGAATGAGTAGGGTGGACTGTGTTGGGGGAGGGGGTAACCATGTTGGAATGAGTAGGGTGGACTGTGTTGAGGGGGGGTAACCATATTGGAATGAGTAGGGTGGACTGTGTGGGGGGGGGGGGGTAACCATGTTGGAATGAGTAGGGTGGACTGTGTTGGGGGGGGTAACCATGTTGGAATGAGTAGGGTGGACTGTGTTGGGGGGGTAACCATATTGGAATGAGTAGGGAGTAGGGTGGACTGTGTTGGGGGGTAACCATGTTGGAATGAGTAGGGTGGACTGTGTTGGGGGGTAACCATGTTGGAATGAGTAGGGTGGACTGTGTTGGGGGGTAACCATGTTGGAATGAGTAGGGTGGACTGTGTTGGGGGGTAACCATGTTGGAATGAGTAGGGTGGACTGTGTTGGGGGGTAACCATGTTGGAATGAGTAGGGTGGACTGTGTTGGGGGGTAACCATGTTGGAATGAGTAGGGTGGACTGTGTTGGGGGGTAACCATATTGGAATGAGTAGGGTGGACTGTGTTGGGGGGTAACCATGTTGGAATGAGTAGGGTGGACTGTGTTGGGGGGTAACCATGTTGGAATGAGTAGGGAGTAGGTTGGACTGTGTTGGGGGGTAACCATGTTGGAATGAGTAGGGTGGACTGTGTTGGGGGTAACCATGTTGGAATGAGTAGGGTGGACTGTGTTGGGGGGTAACCATGTTGGAATGAGTAGGGTGGACTGTGTTGGGGGGTAACCATGTTGGAATGAGTAGGGTGGACTGTGTTGGGGGGTAACCATATTGGAATGAGTAGGGTGGACTGTGTTGGGGGGTAACCATGTTGTAATGAGTAGGGTGGACTGTGTTGGGGGGTGACCATGTTGGAATGAGTAGGGTGGACTGTGTTAGGGGGGGTGACCATGTTGGAATGAGTAGGGAGTTGGGAGGACTGTGTGGGGGGGGTGAACCGGATTGGGTGGGGGGGTTACTTACACACTACTTCCTCTTGGCTGGATGCCTCAGAAGCGTCCTCCTTGAGGGACTTCCCCAGAGCTGCAGGGTTACCTGGAGAGGGGCACAGACACAGGCTGTGTTTGAGAGCATCAAAACATTAATGCATCATGGGTAAATTGTGACAGACTGATCAACAAATAATATTGAGCAGGTATTTATGACGCAAGGTGATTTGTCGTCTCGACCTTCGACTGCTATGTCGAACGTGCCCTTAACTCGCAATCTAATTCCACCTCAGAATATCCCATAATGACCTTCCCAGAGGAAAACGGATATTGGTGTCAGGTGAACTAGTAAAATGACGCACCAAGTCAGACAACCCGCCGCCACGGGTAGGAGAAACACTGCTGTTAACCACAGAGGTCACACCTGATCTGACCTGTGTCCCTCTGGGACATGTAAGACCCTCTCCTTCACCACCTGGCCCTTTGTTCACTCAGCACTTCCCAGGGAACCCACAGCGAGGAGGACAGGGATCAGGGAGGAGGACAGGGTTCAGGGAGGAGAACAGGGCTCAGAGAGGAGGACAGGGCTCAGGGAGGAGGACAGGGCTTAGGGAGGAGGATAGGGCTCAAGGAGGAGGATAGGGCTCAGGGAGGAGGACAGGGGTCAGGGAGGAGGACAGGGCTCAGGGAGGAGGACAGGGCTTAGGGAGGAGGACAGGGCTCAGGGAGGAGGACAGGGCTTAGGGAGGAGGATAGGGCTCAGGGAGGAGGACAGGGGTCAGGGAGGAGAACAGGGCTCAGAGAGGAGGACAGGGCTCAGGGAGGAGGACAGGGCTCAAGGAGGAGGATAGGGCTCAGGGAGGAGGACAGGGGTCAGGGAGGAGGACAGGGCTCAGGGAGGAGGACCGGGCTCAGGGAGGAGGACAGGGCTCAGGGAGGAGGACAGGGCTCAGGGAGGAGGACTGGGCTCTAGGAGGAGGACAGGTCTCAAGGAGGAGGATAGGGCTCAGGGAGGAGGACAGGGCTCAGGGAGGAGGACCGGGCTCCGCTGTCACCCTCCACCGTCACCTGTCTCTCAGGTAGGGCTGTCACCTGTCTCTCAGGTAGGGCTGTCACCTGTCTCTCAGGTAGGGCTGTCACCTGTCTCTCAGTTAGGGCTGTCACCTGTCTCTCAGTTAGGGCTGTCACCTGTCTCTCAGGTAGGGCTGTCACCTGTCTCTTAGGTAGGGCTAGGCAAACAGGTTGAGGTGTGTCTGTCTGTGTCCTAAATGGGACCCTATTCCATATATAGTGCACTACTTCTAACCAGAGCCCAATGGCAAAAGGGTGCCATTTGGGAGGGAGCCTCTGATGTCAGATGGTTTCAGTAGGAGACACAGTAGGGAGTGTAAGTATTGGCAAGAAAGCAGCATTGACAAGTCAGTTTGACGTCTCTGATGTCCCACGCTGCTTCCCGTATAAACAGTGGTTTCCCATGATGCATCATGATGAATCCCTTATAAACAGTGGTTTCCCATGATGCATCATGATGTATCCCTTATAAACAGTGGTTTCCCATGATGCATCATGATGTATCCCTTATAATCAGTGGTTTCCCATGATGAATCATGATGTATCCCTTATAATCAGTGGTTTCCCATGATGCATCATGATGTATCCCTTATAATCAGTGGTTTCCCATGATGCATCATGATGTATCCCTTATAAACAGTGGTTTCATCGTAGTAAGACATCTACCACAGTAGGCAACATTTGAGTTTTTTATTTATTTTTATAAGCAATCTGTTAAATGCATTATGAAAAGTCCCGATGCCAAGACCAAGCTCTGGAAGGTCTAGATACATTTTTTTTGAGGACATGGAACATTTGCTCCTAATCCATTTTTACAGCACTATAAAAGATTTACCAGCTCAAAGGATGTTCCAGAAATTGCAGGGTTTATAAGCAGAGGAAACACAAAAAGTGGGGAAAGGGGAAAAGAGACTGACATTTACAGGATTAACCAACCAAAAGGGGGGAGATATTTCACGGTCTTCGTTCATTTTTATTGCGTCAAACTGAGGTACATTAAAAGCTTGAACACGTCCTCTGATCCAGTGGAGGCTGCTCAGGGGAGGACGGCTCATAGTAATGTCTGGAACGGAGTGAATGGAATGGAATCAAACACATAGATAACAGGGATTGGATGTATTTGATAACATTCTACTGATTCCGCTCCAGCCATTACCACGAGAGAGGTGGATAGATAGCCAATGGGTAAGTAGAGGTGGATTGATAGCCAATGAGTAAGTAGAGGTGGATGGATAGCCAATGGGTAAGTAGAGGTGGATAGATAGCCAATGGGTAAGTAGAGGTGGATTGATAGCCAATGGGTAAGTAGAGGTGGATTGATAGCCAATGGGTAAGTAGAGGTGGATGGATAGCCAATGGGTAAGTAGAGGTGGATGGATAGCCAATGGGTAAGTAGAGGTGGATAGATAGCCAATGGGTAAGTAGAGGTGGATTGATAGCCAATGGGTAAGTAGAGGTGGATGATAGCCATAGTAAGTAGAATGTATATAGATAGCCAATGGGTAAGTAGAGGTGGATAGATAGCCAATGGGTAAGTAGAGGTGGATTGATAGCCAATGGGTAAGTAGAGGTGGATAGATAGCCAATGGGTAAGTAGAGGTGGATAGATAGCCAATGGGTAAGTAGAGGTGGATAGATAGCCAATGGGTAAGTAGAGGTGGATATATAGCCAATGGGTAAGTAGAGATGGATAGATAGCCAATGAGTAAGTAGAGGTGGATTGATAGCCAATGGGTAAGTAGAGGTGGATAGATAGCCAATGGGTAAGTAGAGGTGGATTGATAGCCAATGGGTAAGTAGAGGTGGATTGATAGCCAATGGGTAAGTAGAGATGGATTGATAGCCATTGGGTAAGTAGAGGTGGATGGATAGCCAATGGGTAAGTAGAGGTGGATAGATAGCCAATGGGTAAGTAGCCAATGGGTGGATGGAGATAGCCAATGGGTAAGTAGAGGTGGATAGATAGCCAATGGGTAAGTAGAGGTGGATTGATAGCCAATGGGTAAGTAGAGGTGGATTGATAGCCAATGGGTAAGTAGAGGTGGAATGATAGCCAATGGGTAAGTAGAGTGGATAGATAGCCAATGGTAATAGAGGCGGAGCCAATGGGTAAGTAGAGGTGGATAGATAGCCAATGAGTAAGTAGAGGCGGATAGATAGCCAATGGGTAAGTAGAGATGGATTGATAGCCAATGGGTAAGTAGAGGTGGATAGATAGCCAATGGGTAAGTAGAGGTGGATGGATAGCCAATGGGTAAGTAGAGGTGGATAGATAGCCAATGGGTAAGTAGAGGTGGATAGATAGCCAATGGGTAAGTAGAGGTGGATTGATAGCCAATGGGTAAGTAGAGGTGGATGGATAGCCAATGGGTAAGTAGAGGTGGATAGATAGCCAATGGGTAAGTAGAGATGGATTGATAGCCAATGGGTAAGTAGAGGTGGATTGATAGCCAATGGGTAAGTAGAGGTGGATTGATAGCCAATGGGTAAGTAGAGGTGGATTGATAGCCAATGGGTAAGTAGAGGTGGAATGATAGCCAATGGGTAAGTAGAGGTGGATAGATAGCCAATGGGTAAGTAGAGGTGGATAGATAGCCAATGGGTAAGTAGAGGTGGATATATAGCCAATGGGTAAGTAGAGATGGATTGATAGCCATTGGGTAAGTAGAGGTGGATGGATAGCCAATGGGTAAGTAGAGGTGGATATATAGCCAATGGGTAAGTAGAGGTGGATTGATAGCCAATGGGTAAGTAGAGGTGGATGGATAGCCAATGGGTAAGTAGAGGTGGATGGATAGCCAATGGGTAAGTAGAGGTGGATAGATAGCCAATGGGTAAGTAGAGGTGGATAGATAGCCAATGGGTAAGTAGAGGTGGATTCTGAGCAAGGTTGTGACGAGGCTGAGTTAGGGTGACGTAGCTCCACCTCTGAACTGAATGTCCCGTTGTTGGGCCTGCTTGGGCACCGCGCTCAGGACCGCTCACCTCAAATGGGTGTCAACGTACATCAGCTCTGCTCCGAGGGAGGGCGTAGGGAGCTGTGGGTGAGTCATGGGCGTAGACACACATACACTAGGCCTGGAGCCCACCTGAACATTTTTACATGTGAGTCATTTATCAGACACTCTGATAAATGAGCGACTAACAGGAGCAATTAGGGTTAAGTGCCTTGCTGAATCTTTCGGTTACCGGCTCATAACCGCTAGGCTACCTGCTGCCCCCACACATGTTATTATGCGGGTTATGCATTAAGAACAGACACACTCAAACACACACACATGCTCAAACACACACACACACACAACACACACACACACACACACACATGCTCAAACACACACACACACACACATGCTCAAACACACACACACACACACACACACTCAAAACACACACACACACACATGCTCAAACACACACACACACGCTCAAACACACACACACACACACGCTCAAACACACACACACATGCTCAAACACACACACGCTCAAACACACACACACACACACGCTCAAACACACACACACACACATGCTCAAACACACACACATGCTCAAACACACACACACACACACACGCTCAAACACACACACACACACACACATGCTCAAACACACACACACACGCTCAAACACACACACACACACGCTCAAACACACACACACATGCTCAAACACACACATGCTCAAACACACACACACACACACACACACACACACACACACACACATGCTCAAACACACACACACATGCTCAACCACACACACCCTCAAACACTCAAACACACGCTCAAACACACACACACAAACCCAAACCCAAACCCACACACACACCCAAACCCACACACACACCCAAACCCACACGCTCAAACCCACACACACACACACACACACACACACACACACACACACACACACACACACACACACACACACACACACACACACACACACACACACACACACACACACACACACACACACAGCACTTACATCTGCTGCAGCTGCAGGAGGAGGAAGAGGAGGACTCACACAGGAAGAAGCCACAGACCTTCCTTGTCCGTCGAAAAGCTTGTGGAGCCGACAGAAACTTCTCCCTGGCAACAGAACAACACAAAAAAGGGGCGTGTAAGAATAAAACGCCGAAGTCAGTCTGGGAATAGGCCTAAAGAGCAAAACTCACTGTGTGGGGTAAAAAGGGAAGTAGGCTGAAGTTCTAACAGGAAACTCTGGTCTGGGATTCATAGAGAGTCTCAAAGTAGGAGTGTGTCTTCTACATCATAATGAGAGTGATGTCAGCTGTTATGAATCCCCTAGGGGGAAATATCTGTTGATGTGCTCTTGAGCAAAGGCACTTAGCACTAATTGCTCATGTAGTTGGCGCCGACAGAGAGGGCTGCCTCGTTTCTAGTTCTTAGGAAACTTTGCTGTATTTCGTTTTTTATTTCTTACATTGTTAGCCCAGAAAATATTACAACAAACATTTTCGCTGCACCCGCAATAATAATCTGCTTAAACACGATTTGTAAGTCGCCGTGGGTAGGAACGTCTGCTAAATGACTAAAATGTGTGAGGAAATTATCCTTGATCAGCACTCTTTATGAATAGGGGCTCGGCTCTGTTTCTCCAGGATCCATTCCACTTCTGACGATCCACTCCTTAGTTTGACTTATACCTTCCTTCTCTGAAGGTAATACTGGATCTGGAACCGGATTGTGAGAGATAAAACGTGCCGAGGCAACACGGCAGAATCCCAAAGGTCAAATGGAAACGATCTCATCTCTTCTATTTGCTTTCAAGTGGAAGCACACCAGAGTAAACATTCTGTTAACTTTGCAATATCAGAGTAATAAGGACATCTGATCAAACAAATGCTGAATTGATGGTAGCTAGCGGATGAAAGTGTCCTTGATTCATCTGTAGCCTGGTTGTCTAGTTCCATCAATATGCTCAGATATTGGACACAACTGCCTAGCCCCTGCCTAGTGTCTGGCTAGCCCTGCCTAGTGCCTGGCTAGCACCTCCCTAGTGCCTGGCTAGCCCCTGCCTAGCCACTGCCTAGTGCCTGGCTAGCCCCTGCCTAGTGCCTGGCTAGCCCCTGCCTAGTGCCTGGCTAGCCCCTGCCTAGCCCCTGCCTAGTGCCTGGCTAGCCCCTGCCTAGCCCCTGCCTAGTGCCTGGCTAGCCCCTGCCTAGCGCCTGGCTAGCCCCTGCATAGTGCCTGGCTAGTGCCTGGCTAGCGCCTGCCTAGTGCCTGGCTAGCCCCTGCCTAGTGCCTGGCTAGCCCCTGCCTAGCGCCTGGCTAGCCCCTGCCTAGTGCCTGCCTGCCTAGTGCCTGCCTAGCCCCTGTCTAGTGCCTGGCTAGCGCCTGGCTTGTGCCTGCCTGCCTAGCGCCTGCCTAGTGCCTGCCTAGTGTCTGCCTAGTGCCTGGCTAGTGCCTGGCTAGCGCCTGCCTAGTGCCTGGCTAGTGTCTGGCTAGCGCCTGCCTAGCGCCTGCCTAGCGCCTAGCGCCTGCCTAGCGCCTGCCTAGCGCCTGCCTAGCGCCTGCCTAGCGCCCTGCTGGAAGGAACAATGGCCTTACCCAGCTGACTGACGAGAAGTGGCCGTGTACTTTGGATGTGAAACCAAAGTGTGAATGTGAATGTTTCACTGACCAGGTACACTGTGACATTAATTTCATCCAATCATCACCTAAACATCGAATTGCTCTTGAATAGGCCTACATTGCAAAGAGATAAATGCTTCAAACTTGTGTGGTTTGTTTTTTGTTATCTATGAGCAGAGTTATTGGCACTTATCTCACTGATTATCCCTAAAGCCAACCCCTAATTTGCTCGCCTTTCCTTCCAGTTCTCTGCTGCCAGTGACTGGAACGAATCGCAAAAATCGCTGAAGTTGGAGACTTCTATTTCCGTCACCAACTTTAAACATCAACTATCTGAGCAGCTAACCGATCACTGCAGCTGTACATAGTCCATCTGTCAATAGCCCACCCAATCTATCTACCTCATCACCATACTGTTTTTATTTGATTTATTTTTCTGCTATTTTGCACACCAGTAACTCTACTTGCACATCATCATCTGCTCATTTATCACTCCCGTGTTAATCTGCTAAATTGTAATTATTCGCTCCTATGGCCTATTTATTGCCTACTTCCTTACGCCAGCAGCATATCACCCTGCATACCACTGTTGGCTTGTTTCTGAAGCTAAGCAGGGTTGGTCCTGGTCGGCTCCTGGATGGGAGACCAGATGCTGCTGGAAGTGGTGTTGGAGGGCCAGTAGGAGGCACAATTTCATCTGATCTAACAAAAAATAATATCCCAGGGCAGTCATTGGACACTGCCCTGTGTAGGTTGCCCTCTTTCAGATGGGAAGTTAAATGGGTGTCCTGACTCTCTGAGATCATTAAACATCCCATGGCACTTATCGTAAGAGAAGGCATGTTAACCCTGGTGTCCTGGCTAAATTCCCAATCTGGCCCTCAAACCATCATGGTCAACTAATAATCCCAGTTTACAATTGGCTCATTAATCCCCCTGTAACTATTTCCCAGGTTGTTGCTGCAAAAGAGAATGTGTTCTCAGTAAAATAACAGATAAAGAAGATGACTTTTGCACACACTGTATATAGACTTTCTTTGTTCTACTGTGTTATTGGCGTGTTTATTGTTTATTCCATGTGTAACTCTGTGTTGTTGTCTGTGTCACACTGCTTTGCTTTATCTTGGCCAGGTCACAGTTGTAAATGAGAACTTGTTCTCAACTAGTCTACCTGGTTAAATAAAGGTGTTCTCAACTAGTCTACCTGGTTAAATAAAGGTGCTCTCAACTAGTCTACCTGGTTAAATAAAGGTGTTCTCAACTAGTCTACCTGGTTAAATAAAGGTGCTCTCAACTAGTCTACCTGGTTAAATAAAGAGGAAATAAATAAAAGACTTTAAGCTTTCATTTTCCAGGAAAACGATACTGACTGGAAGTGGTATCCAGGAGGGGGCACTGTTGTCCTCACAACAAGACACCGCCCCTCACAGTAACCAAGAGAGTAAGTCATGTACATACAGCACAGAGTTCAGGTGGGCCTTCTTCTGACTTCAGCAAACAAAGGAAAGGAGCTTATCAACAAGGACAAAAAAATCACCAGAATAATTTACCAAGAAAAACTTCCAAAAGACTAATTCGAGGTAAAAAAAAAAAAAAAAAAAGAGATGGAACAACTCAACAACAAAAAAAAGTCAGATATTGATTGATTTCTGATCATTTTAATCCATTGTACTGGATGGGTTCTACGTCAAGCTGCCGTCTTCCTCCATAGCGATCTGGCCATTGCACATAGCTCCTATTTATACTAGCGGTTAATAACTAAGAGTTAGAGTAGCCTAGTGGTTAGAGTGTAGAGGTGGCAGGTAGCCTAGTGGTTAGAGTGTAGAGGTGGCAGGTAGCCTAGTGGTTAGAGGGTAGAGGTGGTAGGGTAGTCTAGTGGTTAGAGTGTAGAGGTGGCAGGTAGCCTAGTGGTTAGAGTGTAGAGGTGGCAGGTAGCCCAGTGGTTAGAGAGTAGAGGTGGCAAGTAGCCTAGTGGTTAGAGTGTAGGAGCGGCAGGTAGCCTAGTGGTTAGAGTGTAGAGGTGGCAGGTAGCCCAGTGGCTAGAGAGTAGAGGAGGCAGGTAGCCTAGTGGTTAGAGTGTAGAGGTGGCAGGTAGCCTAGTGGTTAGAGTGTAGAGGTGGCAGGTAGCCTAGTGGTTAGAGGGTAGAGGTGGTAGGGTAGTCTAGTGGTTAGAGTGTAGAGGTGGCAAGTAGCCTAGTGGTTAGAGTGTAGGAGCGGCAGGTAGCCTAGTGGTTAGAGTGTAGGGGGCGGCAGCGTAGCCTAGTGGTTAGAGTGTAGGGACGGCAGGTAGCCTAGTGGTTAGAGAGTAGAGGTGGCTGGGTAGCCTAGTGGTTAGAGTGTAGGGACGGCAGGTAGCCTAGTGGTTAGAGTGTAGGGACGGCAGGTAGCCTAGAGGTTAGAGTGTAGAGGCGGCAGCGTAGCCTAGTGGTTAGAGTGTAGGGACGGCAGGTAGCCTAGTGGTGAGAGTGTAGGGACGGCAGGTAGCCTAGTGGTTAGAGTGTAGGGACGGCAGGTAGCCTAGTGGTTAGAGTGTAGAGGCGGCAGCGTAGCCTAGTGGTTAGAGTGTAGGGACGGCAGGTAGCCTAGTGGTGAGAGTGTAGGGACGGCAGGTAGCCTAGTGGTTAGAGTGTAGGGACGGCAGGTAGCCTAGTGGTTAGAGTGTAGGGACGGCAGGTAGCCTAGTGGTTAGAGTGTAGGGGCAGCAGCGTAGCCTAGTGGTTAGAGTGTAGGGGCGGCAGGTAGCCTAGTGGTTAGAGTGTAGGAGCGGCAGGTAGCCTAGTGGTTAGAGTGTAGAGGCGGCAGCGTAGCCTAGTGGTTAGAGTGTAGAGGCGGCAGGTAGCCTAGTGGTTAGAGAGTAGAGGTGGCTGGTAGCCTAGTGGTTAGAGTGTAGAGGCGGCAGGTAGCCTAGTGGTTAGAGTGTAGGAGCGGCAGGTAGCCTAGTGGTTAGAGTGTAGAGGCGGCAGCGTAGCCTAGTGGTTAGAGTGTAGAGGTGGCAGGTAGCCTAGTGGTTAGAGTGTAGAGAGGCGGCAGGTAGCCTAGTGGTTAGAGAGTAGAGGTGGCTGGTAGCCTAGTGGTTAGAGAGTAGAGGTGGCTGGTAGCCTAGTGGTTAGAGTGTAGAGGCGGCAGGTAGCCTAGTGGTTAGAGTGTAGAGGCGGCAGGTAGCCTAGTGGTTAGAGTGTAGAGGTGGCAGGGTAGCCTAGTGGTTAGAGTGTAGAGGTGGCTGGTAGCCTAGTGGTTAGAGTGTAGAGGTGGCAGCGTAGCCTAGTGGTTAGAGAGTAGAGGTGGCTGGTAGCCTAGTGGTTAGAGAGAGAGGTGGCTGGTAGCCTAGTGGTTAGAGTGTAGAGGCGGCAGGTAGCCTAGTGGTTAGAGAGTAGAGGTGGCTGGTAGCCTAGTGGTTAGAGTGTAGGGGCGGCAGGTAGCCTAGTGGTTAGAGAGTAGAGGTGGCTGGTAGCCTAGTGGTTAGAGTGTAGAGGCGGCAGCGTAGCCTAGTGGTTAGAGTGTAGAGGCGGCAGGTAGCCTAGTGGTTAGAGTGTAGAGGTGGTAGGTAGCCTAGTGGTAAGAGTGTAGAGGTGGCAGGTAGCCTAGTGGTTAGAGTGTAGAGGCGGCAGCGTAGCCTAGTGGTTAGAGTGTAGAGGTGGCAGGTAGCCTAGTGGTTAGAGTGTAGAGGTGGCAGGTAGCCTAGTGGTTAGAGTGTAGAGGCGGCAGCGTAGCCTAGTGGTTAGAGTGTAGAGGTGGCAGGTAGCCTAGTGGTTAGAGTGTAGAGGTGGTAGGTAGCCTAGTGGTTAGAGTGTAGAGGCGGCAGCGTAGCATAGTGGTTAGAGTGTAGAGGGACGGCAGGTAGCCTAGTGGTTAGAGCATTGGGCTCATAACCTGAAAGGTTGCTTGATCGAATCCCCGAACTGACAGCGTAACAATCTGTATTTCTGCCCCTGAACAAGGCAGTTAACCTACTCTTCCTAAACCGTCATTGCAAATAAGAATTTGATCTTAACTGACTTGCCTAGTTAAATTAATAAATACCCTAGATGCTTATTGAGATAAAATTATATGTTTCAAGGTAAATGGCAAATTATAGCACAAAGTGGTAGTGTCTTTTTTATTTAACTAGGTAGGCTAGGTGAGAACAAGTTCTCATTTTACAACTGTGACCTGGCCAAGATAAAGCAAAGCAGTGCGACACAAAACAACAAACGAGTTACACATGGAATAAACACACATACAGTCAATAACACAATAGAAAAATAAAGTCTATATACAGTATGTGCAAATGACGTGAGGCGGTAAGGCAATAAATAGGCCATAGTAGCGAAGTAATTACAATTTAGCAGATTAACACTGGAGTGATAGATGACCAGATGATGATGAGCAGATGATGATGAGCAGATGATGATGAGCAGATGATAATGAGCAGATGATGATGTGGAAATAGAAATACTGGTGTGCAAAAGAGCAGAAAAGTAAATAAAAACAATGTGGGGATGAGGTAGGTAGATTGGGTGGGCTATTTACAGATGGGCTGTGTACAGCTGCAGTGATCGGTTAGCTGCTCTGACAGCTGATGCTTAAAGTTAGTGAGGGTAGATACAAGTCTCCAACTTTAGTGATTTTTGCGATTTGTTCCAGCCACTGGCAGCAGAGAACAGGAAGGAAAGGCAGCCAAATGAGGGTTAATGTCTGGTTAATCAATAGACCATGTCAACATATACATAGGTGATATTTGGGTGTCTGTGAATCTGTGAACCCCCCAAAAAAATCAAGGCGACAACATTATAGAAACGAGGACAGTGAGAAAAAAATAATCCTAATTCAGCCCCTTAGGATCCACAGTGTCCAAGGAGTACAGGCAAAATGCTCTCTTTGTTCTAGTTTACGTACGATGTCATCTCCTGTTGGTGAAACCTGGATGACGTCACCTCCTCTTGGTGACATCAGAACGTGTTCTATGAGCTAGTAAGCGAATGGAGGAAGGTGAGCCAACGTTGGATTAGATACAGTGGCGCGCAATAGCATAGGCCCGTGTTTATATATTCTAATAGGGGCCTTGTGTTCTGAAATGCAAATGAGTTTCAACGCTAGTTTAGTTTTGACCAATGGAAGTAGCCCTTCAGATTACATTTCAGCATATACTTGACATTCGTGGTGCTGCAATTAAAGAAGCTTTGGATTTTCACCTGTGGTATAAAACTGTAGTATTGCTGGTGATGTCACAATGTACATAGTGGCCACACTTGTCATTTCCATCGGAGCGGACCTGGGAGCCAAATGTCACGCTTCTTGGGTATCTGCACGCTGTGCGTAACTCGATTGTGCGCACTGCGAAAACAAAAATGCTACTTTAGTAGATGTGGATCCATTTTTGAGGGATGTTCTAGAGTTTCATTAAAATGGATTTGACTCGACCGGCACATGGGCTGTAATCCGTGTGGGGGGGGGGAAGAAAAACAACACGAACGTGGCGACCATTTTGTCCTGGTTTCTATTAGTGTCAGTGAGTAGGCGTTTGACATTCAGTCTCTGTAGCACGGGTATAGAGGCCTGTTCAATGACACCCTTATCATACACCGGCGTTGCAGGAACCTGGTGCCATTAGCGTTACGCTCAAAATCTATGTCTGTACTACAGTTACATCAGAGTCTTACAGACACACCCACCGGTATGTTCCGCTGAAGGTGTGCCGTGGTAAAAGTGGTGTTTCTACTCTGTGTCTTGCTGAAGATTGTAGACTCCAACTTGTTTTCTTCTTCTTTCTTTTTTGTGGATTGTAAGATCAAAGAAGTCTATTTTCTTTCCGACTTCTCTCTGCTGTTAATTTGAGATTGGTGTCAGATAAATTACTTTTAAAGAAATGAACTCAGATGAGAGAGTTGCTACCGTTCCAATCCCAGTAGGATGTCGTCTGTGTATATTTTACAAAGAGTGGAATTCTGGAAATATGGGGGTTTTCTGGACTTCATAAATGCAGGTCTCTTCACTGGGAGTGTCTCTTCCCAGGGTCCCATGGGGCTCCCGAGTGGCGCAGTGGTCTAAGGCACTGCATCTCAGTGCTGGAGGCGTCACTACAGTCCCTGGTTTGAATCCAAGTCTTATCGCAACTGGCTGTGATTGGGAGTCCCATAGGGCGGCACGCAATAGGCCGCGTTGTCCGGGTTTGGCCGAACCCGGCCGTCATGGGACGGAAAGGAGGTTTATACACACTATTATGTAGTTTCGGTGAGCCAATAAAAACTGGATAGACTGGCCGTGGTGTAATGAGAAAAGTCCTTCTTCGTTTCCGTTATCCAACCCTGTGAAAGAGCGTTATCAACGAAGCTATCTAGATCCTTTTCTTTTCTGTCCGTGGGGTTGTAACGGAGAGGTGCCAGAGACTTGAGCATAGACCTCAAGCCTATATTGTTCCCTGCTTCATAACACAATATCTACATTGTCTTTCAGTTCCTTCAAAGCATTTTGTTAATCATTACTGAGATTAGCTGCTTGTTTCGGGGGTATTGCTGGTCAATTTAGCAAAATCATTTTCTATCAGCCTAGCTTACTGTAGGTGAGAACAGATGGAGTCAAATTAGCATAAGGCACAAAACTCAAGTTCTTTTTGAAAGTGGGTTGTTCTCTCACATCTGGAATATCATATGCATGATAGTTTCTGAACTCTGCATTGCCATCACATGCCCTATTAGCACGGAATAAATTAGTTTAATGTAATTGGCAAACAACTTTTAATGCAAAAAGCTCCTACCTATTTGAAAAGGGAGAATGAGTCCTTTCCTCAGGACTGACACTTGGTCACAGGACTGTCACTTGGTCAGAGGACTGACACTTGGTCAGAGGACTGTCACTTGGTCAGAGGACTGACACTTGGTCAGAGGACTGACACTTGGTCAGAGGACTGTCACTTGGTCAGAGGACTGACACTTGGTCAGAGGACTGACACTTGGTCAGAGGACTGTCACTTGGTCAGAGGACTGACACTTGGTCAGAGGACTGTCACTTGGTCAGAGGACTGACACATGGTCAGAGGACTGTCACTTGGTCAGAGGACTGACACATGGTCAGAGGACTGACACTTGGTCAAAGGACTGTCACTTGGTCAGAGGACTGACACTTGGTCAGAGGACTGACACTTGGTCAAAGGACTGTCACTTGGTCAGAGGACTGACACTTGGTCAAAGGACTGTCACTTGGTCAGAGGACTGTCACTTAGTCAGAGGACTGACACTTGGTCAGAGGACTGTCACTTGGTCAGAGGACTGTCACTTGGTCAGAGGACTGTCACTTAGTCAGAGGACTGACACTTGGTCAAAGGACTGTCACTTGGTCAGAGGACTGTCACTTAGTCAGAGGACTGACACTTGGTCAGAGGACTGTCACTTGGTCAGAGGACTGTCACTTGGTCAAAGGACTGTCACTTGGTCAGAGGACTGTCACTTAGTCAGAGGACTGTCACTTAGTCACAGTACAGTAAAGTACGCATGCACAGACACACGCACACACCTCCAACAAACAAACGCACACACCGACTCAGTCAGTCAGTGGATACTGACGAATGGGCTCTAGTCTGTTATCTAATGGGCTCTAGTTTGTTATCTAATGGGTTCTAGTCTGTTATCTAATGGGTTCTAGTCTGTTACCTAATGGGTTCTAGTCTGTTATCTAATGGGTTCTAGTCTGTTATCTAATGGGTTCTAGTCTGTTATCTAATGGGTTCTAGTCTGTTATCTAATGGGTTCTAGTCTGTTATCTAATGGGTTCTAGTCTGTTATCTAATGGGTTCTAGTCTGTTATCTAATGGGTTCTAGTCTGTTACCTAATGGGTTCTAGTCTGTTATCTAATGGGTTCTGGTCTGTTATCTAATGGGTTCTGGTCTGTTATCTCATGGGCTCGAGTCTGTTATCTAATGGGTTCTAGTCTGTTATCTAATGGGTTCTAGTCTGTTACCTAATGGGTTCTAGTCTGTTATCTAATGGGTTCTAGTCTGTTATCTAATGGGTTCTAGTCTGAAATCTAATGGGTTCTAGTCTGTTATCTAATGGGTTCTGGTCTGTTATCTAATGGGCTCTAGTCTGTTATCTAATGGGCTCTAGTCTGTTATCTAATGGGTTCTAGTCTGTTACCTAATGGGTTCTGGTCTGTTATCTAATGGGCTCTAGTCTGTTATCTAATGGGCTCTAGTCTGTTATCTAATGGGTTCTAGTCTGTTACCTAATGGGTTCTGGTCTGTTATCTAATGGGTTCTGGTCTGTTATCTAATGGGTTCTAGTCTGTTACCTAATGGGTTCTGGTCTGTTATCTAATGGGCTCTAGTCTGTTATCTAATGGGTTCTAGTCTGTTACCTAATGGGTTCTAGTCTGTTACCTAATGGGTTCTAGTCTGTTATCTAATGGGTTCTGGTCTGTTATCTAATGGGCTCTAGTCTGTTATCTAATGGGCTCTAGTCTGTTATCTAATGGGTTCTAGTCTGTTATCTAATGGGTTCTAGTCTGTTACCTAATGGGTTCTAGTCTGTTATCTAATGGGTTCTAGTCTGTTATCTAATGGGTTCTAGTCTGTTATCTAATGGGTTCTAGTCTGTTACCTAATGGGTTCTAGTCTGTTATCTAATGGGTTCTAGTCTGTTACCTAATGGGTTCTGGTCTGTTATCTAATGGGCTCTAGTCTGTTATCTAATGGGCTCTAGTCTGTTATCTAATGGGTTCTAGTCTGTTACCTAATGGGTTCTGGTCTGTTATCTAATGGGCTCTAGTCTGTTATCTAATGGGCTCTAGTCTGAAATCTAATGGGTTCTAGTCTGTTATCTAATGGGTTCTGGTCTGTTATCTAATGGGTTCTAGTCTGTTATCTAATGGGTTCTAGTCTGTTATCTAATGGGTTCTAGTCTGTTATCTAATGGGTTCTAGTCTGTTACCTAATGGGTTCTACCTAATATAATGTTTACATACCCTACATTATTCATCTCATATGTATACATATATACTGTACTCTATATCATCTACTGCATCCTTATGCAATACATGTATCACTAGTCACTTTAACTATGCCACTTTGTTTACATACTAATCTCATATGTATATACTGTACTCGATACCATCTACTGCATCTTTATGTAATACATGTATCACTAGCCACTTTAAACTATGCCACTTTGTTTACCTACTCATCTCATATGTATATACTGTACTCGATACCATCTACTGTATCTTGCCTATGCTGCTCTGTACCATCACTCATTCATATATCTTTAAGTACATATTCTTTATCCCCTTACACTTGTGTGTATAAGACAGTAGTTTTGGAATTGTTAGTTAGATTACTTGTTGGTTATTACTGCATTGTCGGAACTAGAAGCACAAGCATTTCGTTACACTCGCATTAACATCTGCTAACCATGTGTATGTGACAAATAAAATTTGATTTGATTTGATCAATCAATCAATCAATGAATCAAACAGGTAGGCCGCGAAGCAGAACTCACTTGAGGTTCCTCTCCACCCCCCTGCTCTCGTACTGGTCTCCCTGGTTGAGCAGCTGGAGGATGCCCTTCTCAAACGACTCCGTGGACTGCTCCTTGGGGAGCTGCATGACGGGGATCAAGTTTTAACAGGCCATGTAAAGCACCATTCAAACAAATACCTTTAAAACCAGAGCTAGGAGATGTCCTTAACAGTTCAACATTCAACAAATACCTTTAAAACCAGAGCTAGGAGATGTCCTTAACAGTTCAACATTCAAACAAATACCTTTAAAACCAGAGATAGGAGATGTCCTTTAACAGTTCAACATTCAACAAATACATTTAAAACCAGAGCGAGGAGATGTCCTTAAGAGTTCAACATTCAAACAAATACCTTTAAAACCAGAGCTAGGAGATGTCCTTAACAGTTCAACATTCAACAAATACGTTTAAAACCAGAGCTAGGAGATGTCCTTAACAGATCAACATTCAACAAATACTTTTAAAACCATAGCTAGGAGATGTCTTTTAACAGTTCAACATTCAACAAATACTTTTAAAACCAGAGCTAGGAGATGTCCTTAACAGATCACCATTCAACAAATATCTTTAAAACCAGAGCTAGGAGATGTCCTTAACAGATCAACATTCAACAAATACCTTTAAAACCAGAGCTAGGAGATGTCTTTTAACAGTTCACCATTCAAACAAATACATTTAAAACCAGAGCAAGGAGATGTCCTTTAACAGGTCAACATTCAATTCATTAGGTTCATTAACTCATAAAGTTAGTTCATTATCCCTGCTTATGATCAGAGGGTGAACGTCCTGCCAATACTATGCAGGGAACTTGGGCTCAATTCCATTTAAATTCAGTCAATTTTGGCACTTTAATAAGGATAGCTGGCAGTTTGCAGCATTTATAAAACGTAGTTAGGGAAAATACCTTCAACAAGAAGCTCTCCAGTTCAAGCTGTGTTTTCCTGACATTGCTGGATGAGAAGTCAGACCACTTCACCTGAAAGACAAGATCAAATGTTACACTGTCATCCAAGGGATGTATATTAACGTTACCAGATATTGAAGGGAACATTGGGTAAGGACATAGACGCATTGGGTAAGGACAAAGACACATTGGGTAAGGACCAAGACACATTGGGTAAGGACAAAGACACATTGGGTAAGGACAAAGACACATTGGGTAAGGACAAAGACACATTGGGTAAGGACAAAGACACATTGGGTAAGGACAAAGACACATTGGGTAAGGACAAAGACACATTGGGTAAGGACAAAGACACATTGGGTAAGGACAAAGACACATTGGGTAAGGACAAAAACACATTGGGTAAGGACAAAGACACATTGGGTAAGGACAAAGACACATTGGGTAAGGACAAAGACACATTGGGTAAGGACACAGACACGTTGGGTAAGGACAAAGACACGTTGGGTAAGGACAAAGACACATTGGGTAAGGACAAAGACACATTGGGTAAGGACAAAGACACATTGGGTAAGGACAAAGGCACATTGGGTAAGGACAAAGGCACATTGGGTAAGGACAAAGGCACATTGGGTAAGGACAAAGACACATTGGGTAAGGACAAAGACACATTGGGTAAGGACAAAGACACATTGGGTAAGGACAAAGACACATTGGGTAAGGACACAGACACATTGGGTAAGGACAAAGACACGTTGGGTAAGGACAAAGACACATTGGGTAAGGACAAAGACACATTGGGTAAGGACAAAGACACATTGGGTAAGGACAAAGACACATTGGGTAAGGACAAAGACACATTGGGTAAGGACAAAGACACATTGGGTAAGGACAAAGACACATTGGGTAAGGACAAAGACACATTGGGTAAGGACAAAAACACATTGGGTAAGGACAAAGACACATTGGGTAAGGACAAAGACACATTGGGTAAGGACCAAGACACATTGGGTAAGGACAAAGACACATTGGGTAAGGACAAAGACACATTGGGTAAGGACAAAGGCACATTGGGTAAGGACAAAGACACATTGGGTAAGGACAAAGACACATTGGGTAAGGACAAAGACACATTGGGTAAGGACAAAGACACATTGGGTAAGGACACAGTAAGAAGGGGAAACAAAAATCCCACCATGGGAATGTTTTTCCTCAAACAAACAGCATTTAGAAATCTACCATCTTGGCTTTGCTGCTTATACACCATCGGTGGTAATAGAGATTATCAAGATTATCCCTAGAAGACAATAATAAAGAATTATATCAGCCAAGCGCTACAACAAGATGCTACAAAAGCTCTTTAGTCTGCCCTGCTGTGAAAACTGTTTGGTTTAATCAGAGCTTTAGAAAAATATTGTTTGTGTTTAGTTCCGCAGTTGTAAAAGTCTTGTTTGTGTTTAGTCCTGCAGTTGTAAAAGTCTTGTTTGTGTTTAGTCCCGCAGTTGTAAAAGTCTTGTTTGTGTTTTTGCACTGCCCCGCGGTTTTCTGCTTTCCCAACCTAATGACTTGGATTTACGATGGTATTCTTGGGAGAGTTTCAGGGACTTTTCTTCAACAGTTCGTTGGCCTACTACAACCGGATCTGACTGGGTCATTAGGTCACATGATCAAACAGTCCAAAACACAGAGGCCCGGCCAGCCATAGAGATATCCTTTCTGACAGCACGGGTTTAGGCTAGAGGAAGCCACAGAAGGGCTAAGGACAGCAATTCATATCTAGGCTAACTGTCTGAGGGAAGAGTGACAGACAGACAGACCTATAACAAGACAATCTCCTTGTGCTGCTGCACTAAGCAGGAGGACTAGCTAAGACTAACTGAGTGATCCAGGATAAACAGATCGAGGGGGAATGACTCACAATGGCACTCACAAAGGGAAACACTGATAGGACAGATGCCTGTCAGTCACAAAGGGAAACACTGATAGGACAGATGCCTGTCAGTCACAAAGGGAAACACTGATAGGACAGATGCCTGTCAGTCACAAAGGGAAACACTGATAGGACAGATGCCGGTCAGTCACAAAGGGAAACACTGATAGGACAGATGCCGGTCAGTCACAAAGGGAAACACTGATAGGACAGATGCCTGTCAGTCACAAAGGGAAACACTGATAGGACAGAAGCCTGTCAGTCACAAAGGGAAACACTGATAGGACAGATGCCTGTCAGTCACAAAGGGAAACACTGATAGGACAGAAGCCTGTCAGTCACAAAGGGAAACACTGATAGGACAGATGCCTGTCAGTCACAAAGGGAAACACTGATAGGACAGAAGCCTGTCAGTCACAAAGGGAAACACTGATAGGACAGAAGCCTGTCAGTCACAAAGGGAAACACTGATAGGACAGATGCCTGTCAGTCACAAAGGGAAACACTGATAGGACAGAAGCCTGTCAGTCACAAAGGGAAACACTGATAGGACAGAAGCCTGTCAGTCACAAAGGGAAACACTGATAGGACAGATGCCTGTCAGTCACAAAGGGAAACACTGATAGGACAGAAGCCTGTCAGTCACAAAGGGAAACACTGATAGGACAGATGCCTGTCAGTCACAAAGGGAAACACTGATAGGACAGAAGCCTGTCAGTCACAAAGGGAAACACTGATAGGACAGATGCCGGTCAGTCACAAAGGGAAACACTGATAGGACAGATGCCTGTCAGTCACAAAGGAAACACTGATAGGACAGATGCCTGTCAGTCACAAAGGGAAACACTGATAGGACAGAAGCCTGTCAGTCACAAAGGGAAACACTGATAGGACAGATGCCTGTCAGTCACAAAGGGAAACACTGATAGGACAGAAGCCTGTCAGTCACAAAGGGAAACACTGATAGGACAGATGCCTGTCAGTCACAAAGGGAAACACTGATAGGACAGATGCCTGTCAGTCACAAAGGGAAACACTGATAGGACAGAAGCCTGTCAGTCACAAAGGGAAACACTGATAGGACAGAAGCCTGTCAGTCACAAAGGGAAACACTGATAGGACAGATGCCTGTCAGTCACAAAGGGAAACACTGATAGGACAGAAGCCTGTCAGTCACAAAGGGAAACACTGATAGGACAGATGCCTGTCAGTCACAAAGGGAAACACTGATAGGACAGATGCCTGTCAGTCACAAAGTGTCTGCAGTCTGTCCCACCTCCCGGTACCTGTGGTCAGTGTGATTTATGTGCGCTGCGGAGGAAGGAGAGCCTGACGCTCCTTCATTGTCTCTGTGTGTGAATTTTCAGGTCTCTACAGTACAACCATTTTACTTGCATATACTCCTAAAAATAGAAAAATAGATGAAAAAAGCACAAGCGGGAGTTGTGATTTATAGCCAGTTTTGTTTCATTGCTGGTAGCTACAGTACACAAATAACCATAGAAATATGAACGCTTTCTTATTTCTATGCAAAGAACAAGGTAGATTCACATAAAACCTGGGGCGCACTGTGAGGGATGTGCTGAAAGATACCGTTAAAGAAGCGCACAGGCATAGAAGTTGGTCGAATTTACCCAAAAGTCTACAGAAGTGTGACTTTGTCCTCGTGTTTCTTGGCTATTTACATCTTCTCTTCACACGCTAGGTTGTTGTTCAACGTTACGTTTGAGTTTTCTCAACTGCTACTAGCAAAGGGATGTCAGACAATCTCGTCTCGAGAGACAGACGGACGGACAGACATGCCAATCCCACCGTTACCACGGTAAGGTCACCCAAGTGACTCAGATATTTGAGGGTACATTGTACTTTACTGAGCATGGACCACTCCTAAAACACTTTTACTCGTGAACTTTTTTGTTATTTATTTATTTATTTCTTATCATAAAAACACACTCAAATACTTTCATTGTGCTCTTATAGGTCTTTGTGCGCTCCTAAATGTCTTTGTGTGCTCCAAAATGTCTTTGTGTGCTCCTAAATGTCTTTGTGTGCTCCTAAATGTCTGTGCGCTCCTAAATGTCTTTGTGTGCTCCTAAATGTCTATGTGTGCTCCTAAATGTCTTTGTGTCCTCCTAAATGTCAGGATGGACAGAGACAGACAGAGAGAGAGAGACAGAGACAGACAGAGAGAGAGAGAGCAAGACAGAGAAAGACATACATGTCTGTGTGCTCCTAAATGTCTTTGTGTGCTCCTAAATGTCAGGATGGACAGAGACAGACAGAGAGAGACATTTACATAAGCCTTGTGTTAGAGGACTGTGTTCTCTGAGAATGGGAGGACGTGATATGGAGTTGTCAAGGGACGAAAGTCAGCTAGACGACTACTAGACGTGGCCTTTGTGTTCGGTATCAAAATCTCTGAGGGTACTAACTTTTTAAAGCATGACGGCTAAACCTATTGACAAGGCCCCTGTTACAGCTATTCCCAAACTGGGGTACGCACATTGCCGTTGGGGTACACCACATAAAAATGTGATTCACATTTTCAAACAGTACATTTATATTTTCCAACGGGGCTATACATTTGGGAGAGTTTTGTTTTTCTCTCTCGCCCGAGTAGCCTCGTTTCACTGCCAAAAATAAAATTAAACCATCTAATGTTCAGAGAAATAATAACACAATGTCAAATACAGAAAGCCTAGTTAAATAATGAACATCCAATCACATTAACCGTTACTCATCCAATCACTTTAACCGTTACTCATCCAATCACATTAATCGTTACTCTCTCGCAGGAAACCTTCACTCTTGCTCAGACAATTAGAAATGAAACATTATTGAAGAATAAGCCACGGGAGTTTTTGGAGCAGGAATTAAGACAACTTTTGAGTAGTAAGACGTATAAAAGAAACAGATACCATTAATAAGAAGGGGCTAGAAGAGTCTTATAAGGTGAGCTACCAGGTGGCCAGGACAGGCAAGCACCATACTATAGTGGAGGACTTAATTCTTCCTGCTGCCAACGGTATGTCTGGAACAATGCTGGGGGAAAAGGCCAAAAAACTATACAGACAATGTCTTCATCAAACAACACTGTTTCACAACGCATCAGTGATGTGGCAGGAGATGTTTTGAAACAATTAATGCTTTGCATACAAGCCTGTGAATTCTATGCGTTACAGCTGGATGAGTCAACAGACGTGGTGGGCCTGGCACAGCTCCTGGTATATGTCCCGTTACGATTATGGGGGGGTCAATTAAGGAAGACATCCTCTTCTGCAAACTGCTGGAAACCAGGACAACAGGAAAGGATATTTTTAAAGTACTGGACAGCTTTGTGACATCAATGGGACTTTGGTGGTCAGGATGTGTTGGTATCGGTACTTATGGCCAAAAGCCATGACAGGGAGACATAGTGGAGTGGTAACGCGCATGTAAGCAGTTGTTCCCGACACCACTTGGGTACACTGCAGCATCCACCGAGAGGCTCTTGGGTACACTGCAGCATCCACCGAGAGGCTCTTGGGTACACTGCAGCATTCACCGTGAGGCTCTTGGCTACACTGCAGCAACCACTGAGAGGCTCTTGGCTACACTGCAGCATCCACCGAGAGGCTCTTGGGTACACTGCGGCATCCACCGAGAGGCTCTTGGCTACACTGTAGCATCCACCGAGAGGCTCTTGGGTCCACTGTAGCATTCACCGAGAGGCTCTTGGCTACACTGCAGCATCCACCGAGAGGCTCTTGGGTACACTGCAGCAACCACCGAGAGGCTCTTGGGTCCACTGCAGCATCCACCTAGAGGCTCTTGGGTACACTGCAGCATCCACCGAGAGGCTCTTGGGTCCACTGCAGCATCCACCGAGAGGCTCTTGGGTACACTGCAGCATCCACCGAGAGGCTCTTGGGTACACTGCAGCATCCACCGAGAGGCTCTTGGGTACACTGCAGCATCCACCGAGAGGCTCTTGGGTACACTGCAGCATCCACCGAGAGGCTCTTGGGTACACTGCAGCATCTTGGGTCCACTGTAGCATACACCGAGAGGCTCTTGGGTCCACTGCAGCATCCACCGAGAGGCTCTTGGGTCCACTGCAGCATCCACCTAGAGGCTCTTGGGTACACTGCAGCATCCACCGAGAGGCTCTTGGGTACACTGCAGCATCTTGGGTCCACTGTAGCATACACCGAGAGGCTCTTGGGTCCACTGCAGCATCCACAGAGAGGCTCTTGGGTCCACTGCAGCATCCACAGAGAGGCTCTTGGGTCCACTGCAGCATCCACAGAGAGGCTCTTGGGTCCACTGCAGCATCCACAGAGAGGCTCTGGGTAAACTGCAGCATCCACCGAGAGGCTCTTGGGTAAACCAGCATCTTGCTGCCAAGGGAATGCCTGACAGCTTGAAAGATGTTTTGGACACTACAGTGAAAATGGACCCTGAACTCTCATGTATTTTCTGCACCACGCAATGATATGGGCAGCGACCATGTAACGCTTCTACAACATACAGAAGTGGCTAGTTATCAAGGGGAAAAGTGTTGACACTTTTTTTAAATTGAAATGTTCTTTACTGACCATCATTTTCACTTGTCTGACTGCTTGCATGATGACTAGTTTCTCACGTATGATTGTATGATTTCTTGTGTGCAAATTAACTCAAGCTTACGGACAATGTCAAATGTGACATAGCAAAGCACCTGAGTGAGTTGGGTACTTTCCTCAACGGACAACACAAACTGGATTCGTTGTCCCTTTCATGCCCTGCCTCCAGTCCACTTACCAATATCTGAACAAGAGAGCCTCAAATTGCAACAAGCGGTTCTGTGAAATTGAATTTAATCAGAAGCCACTGCCAGATTTCTGGATCGGGCTGCGCTCAGAGTATCCTGCCTTGGCAAATCGCACTGTTAAGACACTGATGCCCTTTGCAACCACATACCAATGTGAGAGTGGATTCTTGGCCCTCACTAGCATGAAAACGAAATACAGGCACAGACTGTGTGTGGAAAATTATTTAAGACTGACACTCTCTCCAATACAACCCAACATTGCAGAGTTATGTGCCTCCTTTCAAGCACACCCTTCTCATTAACCTGTGGTGAGTTATTCACAATGTTTGATGAAAAAATAAGGTTTTATATGTAATATCTAACTAAATGCTTGTGTTCCTAGCTCCAACAGTGCAGTAATATCTAACCAAATGCTTGTGTTTCTGGCTCCAACAGTGCAGTAATATCTAACTAAATGCTTGTGTTCCTAGCTCCAACAGTGCAGTAATATCTAACTAAATGCTTGTGTTCCTAGCTCCAACAGTGCAGTAATATCTAACTAAATGCTTGTGTTCCTAGCTCCAACAGTGCAGTAATATCTAACTAAATGCTTGTGTTCCTAGCTCCAACAGTGTAGTAATATCTAACCAAATGCTTGTGTTCCTGGCTCCAACAGTGCAGTAATATCTAACTAAATGCTTGTGTTTCTGGCTCCAACAGTGCAGTAATATCTAACTAAATTCTTGCTCAGGGGGTACGAGGAAAGTCAAATGTGTGGAATAAATTTGAAATGCTTCGGTTTAGGCCAATTTATGGTTAACGTTACTTTTTCAATGATCGCTTTTATTATTTATATAAAAAAATAAAATGCTTGATTGCATTTCACGTCATGCATGACTCGTATGCTGTATGATGACATGAACTCATACATTGTTGGTTGATACAGTAGCTTAGATATTGAATCCTTCCTGGGACCACCCATAACGTACAAATGTATGCACGCATGACTGTAAGTCGCTTTGGATAAAATCGTCTGCTCAATGGCACATATTACCCAAAAAACCCCACTGAGAGACCCACGACAGGCCATGCCTGGAAAGGGCAGCATCACTACACATGAAATAGAACTGCCTCGTTCAAAAACAGAGTGGCCAAACTGAAGCTTTCAGTCCTCTGTATCCTTCTCTTTCAATCCCTGTTGTGTATGTATGTGTGTATGTAAATGTGTGTATATGTGTGTGTGTGGCACTGTGTGGGCCCTGGGCTGTGTAGTCTTGCAGAGGCCTGTTGTTCCTCTTTGTCTGTCAGGCTGCTAACGCAGAGTGGATGCCCTGATCTCTTTGCACAGAGGAATAGACAGTTACATCACTCTGCCTCTCACTCACTCTTAGACAAAGAAGCCTATAGGATGTTAGAGTGAGAGGGACAGAGTGAGAGGGACAGAGTGAGAGGGACACAGTGAGAGGGACAGAGTGAGAGGGACAGAGTGAGAGGGACACAGTGAGAGGGACAGAGTGAGAGGGACAGAGTGAGAGGGACAGCGGGAGAGGGACAGAGGGAGAGAGTGAGAGGGACAGACGGAGAGGGACAGAGTGAGAGGGACAGAGTGAGAGGGACAGCGGGAGAGGGACAGCGGGAGAGGGACAGAGGGAGAGGTACAGAGGGAGAGGTACAGAGGGACAGGGACAGAGGGAGAGAGTGAGAGGGACAGACGGAGAGGGACAGAGGGAGAGGGACAGAGGGAGAGGGACAGAGGGAGAGGGACAGACGGAGAGGGACAGAGGGAGAGGGACAGACGGAGAGGGACAGAGGGAGAGGGACAGACGGAGAGGGACAGAGGGAGAGGGACAGAGGGACAGGGACAGAGGGAGAGAGTGAGAGGGACAGAGTGAGAGGGACAGACGGAGAGGGACAGAGGGAGAGAGTGAGAGGGACAGACGGAGAGGGACAGAGGGAGAGGGACAGACGGAGAGGGATAGAGGGAGAGGGACAGAGTGAGAGGGACAGCGGGAGAGGGACAGCGGGGAGAGGGACAGAGGGAGAGGTACAGAGGGAGAGGTACAGAGGGACAGGGACAGAGGGAGAGAGTGAGAGGGACAGACGGAGAGGGACAGAGGGAGAGGGACAGACGGAGAGGGACAGAGTGAGAGGGACAGAGTGAGAGGGACAGCGGGAGAGGGACAGCGGGAGAGGGACAGAGGGAGAGGTACAGAGGGAGAGGTACAGAGGGACAGGGACAGAGGGAGAGAGTGAGAGGGACAGACGGAGAGGGACAGAGGGAGAGGGACAGACGGAGAGGGACAGAGGGAGAGGGACAGACGGAGAGGGACAGAGGGAGAGGGACAGACGGAGAGGGACAGAGGGAGAGGGACAGACGGAGAGGGACAGAGGGAGAGGGACAGAGGGACAGGGACAGAGGGAGAGAGTGAGAGGGACAGAGGAGAGGGACAGACGGAGAGGGACAGAGGGAGAGAGGAGAGGGACAGACGGAGAGGGACAGAGGGAGAGGGACAGACGGAGAGGGACAGAGGGAGAGGGACAGAGGGAGAGAGTGAGAGGGACAGACGGAGAGGGACAGAGGGAGAGGGACAGACGGAGAGGGACAGAGGGAGAGAGTGAGAGGGACAGAGGAGAGGGACAGACGGAGAGGGACAGAGGGAGAGGGACAGACGGAGAGGGACAGAGGGACAGGGACAGAGGGAGAGAGTGAGAGGGACAGACGGAGAGGGACAGAGGGAGAGGGACAGACGGAGAGGGACAGAGGGAGAGGGACAGAGGGACAGGGACAGAGGGAGAGAGTGAGAGGGACAGAGTGAGAGGTCTTGCCAGGACAGACGGAGAGGGACAGAGGGAGAGGGACAGACGGAGAGGGACAGAGGGAGAGGGACAGAGGGACAGGGACAGAGGGAGAGAGTGAGAGGGACAGAGGGAGAGGGACAGAGTGAGAGGGACAGAGTGAGAGGGACAGCGGGAGAGGTCCAGCGGGGCAGGACAGAGGGAGAGGGACAGACGGAGAGGGACAGAGTGAGAGGGACAGAGGGAGATGGACAGAGGGAGATGGACAGAGGGAGAGGGACAGAGGGAGAGGGACAGAGGGAGAGGTACAGAGGGAGAGGGACTGTGGGAGAGGGACAGAGTGAGAGGGACAGAGTGAAAGTGAGAGGTACAAAGCGAGGGTGTGTGCGTATTTGAGTCCGTCCCTGCATGAGTGAGTAAGTGAGTAATTGTGTGTGTGTGTGTGTCAGCGTGTGAGTGTTAGTCTTTCTCTCAGTGTGTGTGTACACAGGCTTACAAGGTGCCAGGTCTTGCCAGCCAGCCAGCCATGTGTTTAACTGCCTTTCAATCAGGTTGTATAGTGGGTATTCTGACTGAGTTGACTTAGTTTACCAGCCATGTCCATGGGCCCAGTCCAGAACCAGACAGCTACACGTCCAGAACCAGACCAGCTCCAAGTCCAGAACCAGACCAGCTACACGTCCAGAACCAGACCAGCTACAAGTCCAGAACCAGACCAGCTACACGTCCAGAACCAGACCAGCTACAAGTCCAGAACCAGACCAGCTACACGTCCAGAACCAGACCAGCTACAAGTCCAGAACCAGACCAGCTACACGTCCAGAACCAGACCAGCTACAAGTCCAGAACCAGACCAGCTACACGTCCAGAACCAGACCAGCTACAAGTCCAGAACCAGACTAGCTACACATCCAGAACCAGACCAGCTACATGTCCAGAACCAGACCAGCCACGTCCAGAACCAGACCAGCTACAAGTCCAGAACCAGACCAGCTACACGTCCAGAACCAGACCAGCTACAAGTCCAGAACCAGACCAGCTACACGTCCAGAACCAGACCAGCTACAAGTCCAGAACCGGACCAGCTACACGTCCAGAACCAGACCAGCTACAAGTCCAGAACCAGACCAGCTACAAGTCCAGAACCAGACTAGCTACACATCCAGAACCAGACCAGCTACATGTCCAGAACCAGACCAGATCCAAGTCCAGAACCAGACCAGCTACAAGTCCAGAACCAGACCAGCTACACATCCAGAACCAGACCAGCTACAAGTCCAGAACCAGACCAGCTACAAGTCCAGAACCAGACGAGCTACAAGTCCAGAACCAGACCAGGTACACGTCCAGAACCAGACCAGCTACAAGTCCAGAACCAGACCAGCTATTTCACCCCAAATGAGTCTGCCTGTTACAGAGCAGAGGCAGAGGATGGGTTCGCACAGGCCAGGGGCTGGGGGGGCAGCATAGATCAGAGCTGGCTTGGCCAGGGTTTGGGTGAGCAGCATAGATCAGAGCTGGCCTGGCCAGAGGTTGAGTGGGCAGGATAGATCAGAGCTGGCCTGGCCAGGGGTTGAGTGGGCAGGATAGATCAGAGCTGGCCTGGCCAGGGGCTGGGTGGGCAGCATAGATCAGAGCTGGCCTGGCCAGGGGCTGGGTGGGCAGCATAGATCAGAGCTGGCCTGGCCAGGGGTTGGGTGGGCAGCATAGATCAGAGCTGGCCTGGCCAGGGGTTGGGTGGGCAGCATAGATTAGAGTTGGCCTGGCCAGGGGTTGGGTGGGCAGCATAGATCAGAGCTGGCCTGGCCAGGGGCTGGGTGGGCAGCATAGATTAGAGCTGGCCTGGCCAGGGGCTGAGTGGGTTAGAAACTGAGGAGATGACTAAAAGCATGACCATCTCACTCCACTGGGCAGACGGTCTGTCTGGGTCACGTCCAAACAGTCTGGCTTCTTTGCTTCCGTTGGGGCTGAAAGGACTTGGACCATAGATGTATAAAACATGAAACCGGTCCAAGCGCTGTGGTATAAAAGTATGGTCAACGTAACGACGAGACATGCCACAACCGGTTCTTCTCCTGGCCCTGACTGTGTGTACTGGAGCGATGGGTTGATGATGCAAGCAAACTCTCTGGTCCCCCCCCCCTCGGCCATCAGCACCAGCAAACTCTCTGGTCCCCCCCCACCCTCGGCCGTCAGCACCAGCAAACTCTCTGCCCCCCCCCCCGGCCGTCAGCACCAGCAAACTCTCCGCCCCACCCCCCACCCCGACCATCAGCACCAGCAAACTCTCTGGTCCCCCCCCACCCCCGGCCGTCAGCATCAGCAAACTCTCTGCCCCCCCCGACCATCAGCACCAGCAAACTCTCTGGTCCCCCCACCCCGTCAGCACCAGCAAACTCTCTGGTCCCCCCCACCCCCGGGCGTCAGCACCAGCAAACTCTCTGCCCCCCCCCCCCCCACCCCGACCATCAGCACCAGCAAACTCTCTGGTCCCCCCCCACCCCGTCAGCACCAGCAAACTCTCTGGTCCCCCCCACCCCCGGCCGTCAGCATCAGCAAACTCTCTGGTCCCCCCCCCCCCTGGCCGTCAGCACCAGCAGGCATACCATACTTTGGTCTTGGTTCCCTTGCCCCAGATAGAAAGTCTAAATCATCTCGCATGGCAAAATGACACGCATCTTATGACTACAAGGCACTTATACGAGGCTAAGGTCGGACTCGTTTTGGATAGCTGGCATTTAGACGCCCGACGTCACATTTGATTTCACACTAGAGAAAGCAATCATCTACATAGACATTATAACTCTCAAAATGTACCCAAGCATTTAATTTCGGCAAACAAAATGACACTCCTAATTTCCAGGTCACTTTGGCAGGCAAACAAGGCAGCACTGGAGTTAAAAAAGAAGAGACTGTCGAGACAGGTTATACGAGGCAGGATATACGAGACAGGATATACGAGACAGGATATACGAGGCAGGTTACATGAGGCAGGATACACGAGACAGGTTACACGAGGCAGGTTGCACGAGACAAAATATACCAGGCAGGATATACGAGACAGGATATACGAGGCAGGTTACACGAGACAGGATATACGAGGCAGGTTACCAGACAAAATATACCAGGCAGGATATACGAGACAGGATATACGAGGCAGGTTACACGAGACAGGTTACACGAGACAGGATATACGAGGCAGGTTACACGAGACAGGATATACGAGGCAGGTTACACGAGGCAGGTTACACGAGACAGGATATACGAGGCAGGTTACACGAGACAGGATATACGAGGCAGGATATACGAGACAGGATATACGAGGCAGGTTACACGAGACAGGTTACACGAGACAGGATATACGAAGGATATACGAGACAGGATATACGAGGCAGGTTACACGAGACAGGATATAAGAGGCAGGATATACGAGGCAGGATAAACGAGGCAGGATACACGAGACAGGTTACACGAGACAGGATATACGAGACAGGATATACGAGGCAGGTTACACGAGGCAGGATACACGAGACAGGTTACACGAGACAGGATATACGAGGCAGGTTACACGAGGCAGGATACACGAGACAGGTTACACGAGACAGGATATACGAGACAGGATATACGAGGCAGGTTACACGAGGCAGGATACGAGACAGGTTACACGAGACAGGATATACGAGGCAGGATATACGAGGCAGGTTACACGAGACAAAATATACCAGGCAGGATATATGAGACAGGATAAATTAAACAGGATACACGAGACAGGATATACGAGGCAGGTTACACGAGACAGGATATACGAGGCAGGTTACACGAGGCAGGTTACAAGAGGCAGGATATACGAGGCAGGTTACACGAGACAGGATATACGAGACAGGTTATACGAGACAGGATATACGAGACAGGATATACGAAAGGTTAATGAGACAGGATATACGAGACAGGATATACGAGACAGGATATACGAGGCAGGTTATACGAGACAGGTTACACGAGACAGGATATACGAGGCAGGATATACGAGACAGGATATACGAGGCAGGATATACGAGACAGGATATACGAGGCAGGATATACGAGGCAGGATATACGAGGCAGGATATACGAGGCAGGATATACGAGGCAGGATATACGAGGCAGGATATAGGAGACAGGATATACGAGGCAGGATATACGAGACAGGATTTACGAGGCAGGATATACGAGACAGGATATACGAGACAGGATATACGAGGCAGGATATACGAGACAGGATAGGCAGGATATATACGAGGCAGGATATACGAGACAGGATATACGAGGCAGGATATACAAGACAGGTTACACGAGACAGGATATACGAGGAAGGATATACGAGACAGGTTACACGAGACAGGATATACGAGGCAGGATACATGCGGTTGAAGCATTTATGCACAACAGCAATGACACACTACCTTGCTCTGGCAAAAAAAATTCATTTTTTTTAGAAATCTCCAGCACCAACCCATGCATCGTGTGATTTTAACCATTTATGAAGAGGCATTTCCTACAAAATGCCTACTGATGTCACGCCCTGACCTTAGACAGCCTTTTTATGTCTTTATTTGATTTGGCCAGGGTGTGATTTGGGGTGGGCATTCTATGTTTTTGTTTTCTACGATTTTGTATTTCTATGTTTTGGCCGGGTATGGTTCTCAATCAGGGACAGCTGTCTATCGTTGTCTCTGATTGGGAACCATACTAAGGTAGCCCTTTTTCCCTCCTGTCAGGGTGAGAAGTTAACTTTTTTTGTGGCACTAATGCCCTGTAAGCTTCACGGTTGTTTTTCGTTTGTTGTTTTGTTGGCGACATTTTGAAATAAAAAGGAAAATGTACGCTCACCACCTGCACTTTGGTCCACTTCTTTTGACGGCCATGACAACTGATCGTCTACTAATTGGTTGATAATGTCATTGGAAACCCATACAGTGCCTTTGGAAAGTATTCAGACCCTTTGACATTTTCCACATTTTGTTATGCTACAGGTTTATTCTAAAATTGTATTTTTTTTGCCAATTTTGCAAAAATGAAACACAGAAATACCTTATTTACATAACTCTTCAGACCCTTTGCTATGAGACTCAAAATTGAGCTCAGGTGAATCCTGTTTCCATTGATCATCCTTGAGATGTTCCTACAACTGGAGTCCAACTTGATTGGACATGATTAGGAAAACCACACATCTGTATAGTTATATAGTTGAAGTCAGAAGTTTACATACACTTAGGTTGGATTAAAACTAGTTTTTCAACCACTCCACAAATTTCTTGTTAACAAACTTTAGTTTTGGCGGGTCGTTTAGGACATCTACTTTGTGCATGACACAAGTAATTTTTCCAACAATTGTTTACAGACAGATTAATTCACTTATAATTCACTATCACAATAACAGTAGTTCAGACGTTTACATACACTAAGTTGACTGTGCCTTTAAACAGCTTGGAAAATTCCAGAAAATGATGTCATGGCTTTAGAAGCTTCTGATAGGCTAATTGATATAATTTGAGTCAATTGGAGGTGTACGTGTGGATGTATTTCAAGGCCTACATTCAAACTCAGTGCCTCTTTGCTTGACATCATGGGAAAATAAAAAGAAATCAGCCAAGACCTCAGAAGAAAATTGTAGATCTCCACAAGTCTCGTTCATCCTTGGGAGCAATTTCCAAATTCCTGAAGGTACCACGTTCATCTGTACAAACAATAGTACACACGTATAAACACCATGGGACCGCAGAGCCATCATAACGCTCAGGAAGGTGACAAGTTCTGTCTCCTAGAAATGAACGTACTTTGGTGCGAAAAGTGCAAAACAATCCCAGAACAACATCAAATGACCTTGTGACGATACTGGAGGAAACAGGTACAAAGTATCTATATCCACAGTAAAACGAGTCCTATATCAACATAACCTGAAAGGCCGATCAGCAAGGAAGAAGCCACGCTCCAAAACCGCCATAAAAAGCCAAACTACGGTTTGCAACTGCACATGGGGACAAATATCGTACTTTTTGGAGAAATGTCCTCTGGTCTGATGAAACAAAAATATAACTGTTTGGCCATAATGACCATCGTTATGTTTGGAGGAAAAATGAGCAAGCCGAAGAACACCATCCCCTCCGTGAAGCATGGCAGTGGCAGCATCATGTTGTGGGGGTGCTTTACTGCAGGAGGGACTGGTGCACTTCACAAAATAGATGACATAATGAGGAAGAAAAATTATGTGGATATATTGAAGCAACATCTCAAGACATCAGTCAGAAAGTTAAAGCTTGGTCGCAAATGGGTCTTCCAAATGGACAATGACCCCAAGCGTACTTCAAAAGTTGTGGCAAAATGGCTTAAGGACAACAAAGTCAAGGTATTGGAGTGACCATCACAAAGCCCTGCCCTCAATCGTATAGAAAATTTGTGGGCAGAACTGAAAAAGTGTGTGCGAGCAGGGAGGCCTACAAACCTGACTCAGTTACGTCAGGAGGAATGGGCCAAAATTCACCTAACTTATTGTGAGAAGCTTGTGGAAGGCTACCCGAAACGTTTGACCCCAGTTAAACAATTTTAAGGCAATGCTACCAAACACTAATTGAGTGTATCTAAACTTCTGACCCACTGGGAATGTGATGAAAGAAATAAAAGCTTAAATAAATCATTCTCTCTACTATTATTCTGACATTTCACATTCTTAAAATAAAGTGGTGATCCTAACTGACCTAAGACAGGGAATTGTTAATAGGATTAAATGTCAGGAGTTGTGAAAAACTGTGTTTAAATGTATTTGGTTAAGGTGCGTGAAAACTTCAGACTTTCAACTGTATAAAGAGCTTGATGAAAAGTACAGAGAGATCCTTGATGAAAACCTGCTCCAGAGCACTCAGGACCTCAGACAAAGTACTGAGTGAAGGGTCTGAATACTTATGGAAATGTGATTTCATTTTTTTCTGTTATTTATAAATGAGCAGAAATATTTAAAAAAATGTTTTTGCTTTGTCAATATGGGTTATTGTGTCTAGATTGATGAGGGAAAAACAATTTTATACATTTTAGAATAAGGCTGTAACCTAACAAAATGTGGAACAAGGTAAGGGGTCTGAAAACATTCCTAAGGCACTGTATCTTCCTCTATTTTTCCCTCCACAAAACATAGGAACTCTCCATTTTCACATACAGTATGTTGATGTTGGGGTGGTGCTGGAGATGATAAATATGAAGTTGACATTTTTTTTTTTTAAACATTTCCCTTTAACAACAACAGCCGGGATAACACCATGGGCAGAATCATAACGTGTCTGTGAGTGTGTGCTTCCTGCTCTGCGAGAAACAGCACAGCAGCAGTTCCCTCATCCCTCATTAGAGGCTGAATCACATGAAGGATCAGAGCATGGCAAGGGGGGGGGGGTTTCTACGTTGGGCTCAGGCAGGCGGGCTAGACAAAGGAAATCCCCCAGCGGAGCACATCTTTCCTGCTGCTCCCCTCTCTCTGGCAAACCCCTGGTCTGGCACCACCCTGGCCTGCGCTGGCACCAGCTGCTGAGGTAATGAAGTCAATACTGGCTGGCACCAGCTGCTGAGGTAATGAAGTCAATACTGGCAACCAACCCTGGCCTGCGCTGGCACCAGCGCTGAGGTGGCACCAGCTGCTGAGGTAATGAAGTCAATACTGGCAACCAACCCTGGCCTGCGCTGGCACCAGCTGCTGAGGTAATGAAGTCAATACTGGCAACCAACCCTGACCTGGCCTGCGCTGGCACCAGCTGCTGAGGTAATGAAGTCAATACTGGCAACCAACCCTGGCCTGGCCTGCGCTGGCACCAGCTGCTGAGGTAATGAAGTCAATACTGGCAACCAACCCTGGCCTGGCCTGCGCTGGCACCAGCTGCTGAGGTAATGAAGTCAATACTGGCAACCAACCCTGGCCTGGCCTGCGCTGGCACCAGCTGCTGAGGTAATGAAGTCAATACTGGCAACCAACCCTGGCCTGGCCTGCGCTGGCACCAGCTGCTGAGGTAATGATGTCAATACTGGCAACCAACCCTGGCCTGGCCTGCGCTGGCACCAGCTGCTGAGGTAATGATGTCAATACTGGCAACCAACCCTGGCCTGGCCTGCGCTGGCACCAACCCTGGCCTGGCCTGCGCTGGCACCAGCTGCTGAGGTAATGATGTCAATACTGGCAACCAACCCTGGCCTGGCCTGGCACCAGCTGCTGAGGTAATGAAGTCAATACTGGCAACCAACCCTGGCCTGGCCTGCGCTGGCACCAGCTGCTGAGGTAATGATGTCAATACTGGCAACCAACCCTGGCCTGGGCCTGCGCTGGCACCAGCTGCTGAGGTAATGATGTCAATACTGGCAACCAACCCTGGCCTGGCCTGGCACCAGCTGCTGAGGTAATGAAGTCAATACTGGCAACCAACCCTGGCCTGGCCTGCGCTGGCACCAGCTGCTGAGGTAATGATGTCAATACTGGCAACCAACCCTGGCCTGGCCTGCGCTGGCACCAGCTGCTGAGGTAATGAAGTCAATACTGGCAACAAAGACCTGGCGTTCAACGCCCACAAGAGCGGAAATTGACTTTTTTTTTGCTGCTGCTGAAATACGATGCCCATAGCTTACCCACGATGTTGCACAACATTCTAATAACATTTAATAATCCTTGTTTTTATTCAAAGTATTTTCCGTGTCAACGCCGTGGGCTTCCTCTACGAGATGACGTACTACTACTTTTCAGTCTACGTTTCTTTTCGGGGGTTTTATTTATTATTTTATTTATTTATTTTTATTTATTTACTTCCTACCAGCATGTTGATTCATCAGAAAACAAAGTTCTTCCTCTTCGTGAGTCGCGACTGAGCTGAGCCAATCAGCATTTTACTGTCGCCGTCTGTGCAAATTAAAAAAATAGGAGGTGCAAAGTCACGCACCTCCACTTCTTTACCAGCAAATGATCATAAATCCATTGGATAATTTGCCAAGTTTCACTTATGTTTTAGCTAGCGAGTCTGTATTTATAAATATATATTACCATTTTATAAATGGTAATTTGCTTGTGATATGAATACATTTTGAAACCTAGCTCCCCCGTCGCTCCAAGATGAATGGTTTTGACCATGCTCCACTGCTTTGATTGGTGCAGCTAGAAACCACAAGTCCTACAATGAAAAAAGGCATCCGCAAAATGAAAAATCCACAAATGTATCTATTTTCTAGTTCTGATGTTAAAAGGGTTAATGTTCTCTTATTTAGAAAAATAGTTCTGATGCTATAGGCCTAAACGAACAAACAACTAGCACTGACTTCATATACACTGTGAACAAAAATATAAACGCAACATGAAACAATTTCAAAGATTTGACTGAGTTGCATTTCATATAAGGAAATCAGTCAATTCAAATAAATAAATTAGGCCCTAATCTATGGATTTCACATGACTGGGAATACAGATATGCATCTGTTGGTCACAGATACCTTAAACAAAAGGTAGAGGAGTTTGGATCAGAAAATCACTCAGTATCTGGTATGATCACCATTTGCCTCATGCATAGAGTTGATCAGGCTGTGGATTGTGGCCTGTGGAATGTTGTCAATGGCTGTGAAAGTTGTTGGATATTGGAGGAAACTGGAACACTCTGTTGTACATGTTGATCCAGAGCATCCCAAACATGCTCAATGGATGACATGTCTGGTAGGTATGCAGGCCATGGAAGAACTGGGACATTTTCAGATTCCAGGAATTGTGTACAGATCCTTGCGACATGGGGCCTTGTATTATCATGCTGAAACATGAGGTGATGGCAGTGGATGAATGGCACAACAATGGGCCTCAGGATCTCGTCATGGTTTCTCTATGCATTCAAATTGTCATCGATAAAATGCAATTGTGTTTGTTGGTCCGTAGCTTATGCCTGCCCATACCATAACCCCACCATGGGGCACTCTGTTCACAACGCTGACATCAGCAAACCACTCGCCCACACAACGCCTTACACGCGGTCTGCCATCTGGCCGGCACAGTTGAAACTGTGATTCATCTGTGAAGAGCACATTTCTCCAGCGTGCCAGTGGCCATCGAGCGTGGGCATTTTCCCACTGAAGTCGGTTACGATGCCAAACTGCAGTCAGGTCAAGACCCTGGTGAGGACGCCGAGCACACAGATGAGCTTCCCTGAGACGCTTTCTGACAGTTTATGCAGAAATTCTTCGGTTGTGCAAACCCACAGTTTCATCAGCTGTCCAGGTGGCTGGTCTCAGACGATTCCGCAGGTGAAGAAGCTGGATGTGGAGGTCCTGGTCTGGTGTGGTTACACGTGGTGAGGCCGGTTGGACGTACTGCCAAATTCTCTAAAACAACGTTGGAGGCGGCTTTTGTTATAAAAAATGTAGCTTGAATTCTCTGGCAACAGCTCTGGTGGACATTCCTGCAGTCAGCTTGCCAATTGCACGCTCCCTCAAAACTGAGATATCTGTGGCATTGTGTACATTTTAGAGTGGCCTTTTATTGTCCCCAGCACAAGGTGTGCCTGTTTAAAGATCGTGCTGTTTAATCAGCTTCTTGATATGCCACACCCGTCAGGTGGATGGATTATCTTGGCAAAGGAGAAATCCTCACTATTAAGGAATGTAAACAAATGTGTGAACAAAATTTGAGAGAAATACATTTTTGAGAGTATGAACAATTTCTTAGATGTTTTATTTCTGCTCTTGAAAACATGGGACCAACACTTTACATGATGCGTTTATATTGTTCAGTGTGTTCTCTGTCTTTTCAATACCCCAAAAATATTTTTCTAATCTGGGAGGTATTCAAATCATTTCGCTGTGTATTTTGAATATGGAAATCAAATCAAATCAAATGTATTTATATAGCCCTTCGTACATCAGCTGATATCTCAAAGTGCTGTACAGAAACCCAGCCTAAAACCCCAAACAGCAAGCAATGCAGGTGTAGAAACAAGGTATTAGAATGTACCGGAAGCCAATCAAAATAGAAATACCCAAAGAATATGGCTGCCTAAATATGGTTCCCAATCAGACACAACGATAAACAGCTGCCTCTAATTGAGAACCAATCTAGGCAACCATAGACATACATAAACAACGAGATGGTAAACAACCCCATAAACCTACAAAACCCCTAGACAGTACAGAAACACATACATCACCCATGTCACACCCTGACTTAACCAAAAGTTTTAAAGAAAACAAAGAACACTCAGGTCAGGACGTGACATTCAGACAGGTCTGTGGATTACAGTGTCTGACTGTTGTGGCCGTGGCAGCGTTAAGTAAGACAGCCTGTAAAGAGACTAAAAAGGGAAACCAGTGGTGATGTGAGAGCTGAAAGTGGAACTCACAGCGTTTTAGCAACATAAAATCTGTTCATATACACCCTCAGGGAGAATATGACACTTAATTAAATGTTTTCATTTTCAGACACGCAAGCACTTAGATATGGGGCGGCAGTGGTTAGAGCGTTGGACCAGTAACCGAAAGGTTGCTAGATCGAATCCCCGAGCTGACAAGGTAAGAAAATCAGTCGTTCTGCCCTTGAACAAGGCAGTTGACCCACTGTTCCCCAGTAGGCTGTTATTGAAAATAAGAATTGGTTCTTATTAACACTAGATATGGTCATTTTCACATGATCAATAATTCTTAGAATGTTTGGGAATCACATATACTTGGGCATTTGTGAAAATTCTATAGCAATACAGACAGGGAAAGCGGTTGTGCGTTTGGACAATTAATAGACACTGCAGCAACTAAATCCTAAAAAAAAAACATATTGTAAGGACCGATGCTGGAGATGAGAAGCAGATACGGGGAGTTGAACATGTAATGAGGAACAGACAGGTAACCAGACAGGAACAGAGTCAGCACACAGGGAAACAAGGACATACGACAATCGATGCAGAAGCAGGGAACAGAGCGGGGGAACCAGACAGATATGGGGAAGGTAATGACAGAGGTGAGTCCAGGTGAGACCAATAATCGCTGATGCACATGACGGGGTCAGGGGGGAGGAGCTGGAGCAGGTGTGACAACATCTGTCTTGTCCAGGAACGGAGCCAATGCAGACCGGTGAGCCATAGCCAATCAGAGATACAGTAGGCCTATATGCAAATAAGCCATTTGCCACATGGCCCTGCCATCATTCTCTTTGAACTGGACTGTGTGTTTACAGGCAGTAGGGCCTGCCATCATTCACTTTGAACTGGACTGTGTGTTTACAGGCAGTAGGGCCTGCCATCATTCACTATGAACTGGACTGTGTGTTTACAGGCAGTAGGGCCTGCCATCATTCTCTTTGAACTGGACTGTGTGTTTACAGGCAGTAGGGCCTGCCATCATTCACTTTGAACTGGACTGTGTGTTTACAGGCAGTAGGGCCTGCCATCATTCACTTTGAACTGGACTGTGTGTTTACAGGCAGTAGGGCCTGACATCATTCACTATGAACTGGACTGTGTGTTTACAGGCAGTAGGGCCTGCCATCATTCACTTTGAACTGGACTGTGTGTTTACAGGCAGTAGGACCTGTCATCATTCACTATGAACTGGACTGTGTGTTTACAGGCAGTAGGGCCTGTCATCATTCACTATGAACTGGACTGTGTGTTTACAGGCAGTAGGGCCTGACATCATTCACTATGAACTGGACTGTGTGTTTACAGGCAGTAGGGCCTGTCATCATTCACTATGAACTGGACTGTGTGTTTACAGGCAGTAGGACCTGCCATCATTCACTATAAACTGGACTGTGTGTTTACAGGGCCTGCCACCATTCACTATGAACTGGACTGTGTGTTTACAGGCAGTAGGGCCTGCCATCATTCACTATGAACTGGACTGTGTGTTTACAGGCAGTAGGGCCTGTCATCATTCACTATGAACTGGACTGTGTGTTTACAGGCAGTAGGCCTGACATCATTCACTATGAACTGGACTGTGTGTTTACAGGCAGTAGGGCCTGCCACCATTCACTATGAACTGGACTGTGTGTTTACAGGCAGTAGGGCCTGCCATCATTCACTATGAACTGGACTGTGTGTTTACAGGCAGTAGGGCCTGTCATCATTCACTATGAACTGGACTGTGTGTTTACAGGCAGTAGGGCCTGACATCATTCACTATGAACTGGACTGTGTGTTTACAGGCAGTAGGGCCTGCCATCATTCACTTTGAACTGGACTGTGTGTTTACAGGCAGTAGGGCCTGACATCATTCACTATGAACTGGACTGTGTGTTTACAGGCAGTAGGGCCTGCCATCATTCACTATGAACTGGACTGTGTGTTTACAGGCAGTAGGGCCTGCCATCATTCACTATGAACTGGACTGTGTGTTTACAGGCAGTAGGGCCTGCCATCATTCACTTTGAACTGGACTGTGTGTTTACAGGCAGTAGGGCCTGCCATCATTCACTATGAACTGGACTGTGTGTTTACAGGCAGTAGGGCCTGCCATCATTCACTTTGAACTGGACTGTGTGTTTACAGGCAGTAGGACCTGTCATCATTCACTATGAACTGGACTGTGTGTTTACAGGAAGTAGCAACAGCGTGACTTTAGATCGTTAGAACACATTCACCAAAAGCCACAAAATACACCTGAATATATTTCTGCAAATATGTAAAGACAAAGGGAGTCCTCTTACATTTGAGAACTTCACTGTCACAGATAAAATCTAATGAGGGAACAGTAGATAAACCCTCTCAAACTTTTTCAGCTAGTTGGCCGTCAAAATTGCACAGATAAACGATGGGGAATAGTAGCCTGCTCGTACATCTGCATCTTGCATGCCAATGCATGCTGGTCCCAACCCACGTTTTGACAACTGAATGGCAACTTGCCTGCAAATACATTTGATTGACAACTAAGAGATATGCTAACTGTGGATAAAAGGTCGTTCAAGTTCAGCATAGCTAGCAAAGCGATTCAAAATTTCTTGCGAGCTAACCAAAATGACCTCTGCATCTCTAGCAGTAGGGGAAAAAGTTGGTCACTCAGTCACCACCTCAGAGTTTTTAGCATGCTAAATAAATAGTTGGCTACATAAATAGACACTCTAACCCAGGGGTGTCAAACGCAATCAAACGCAATGGCTGCACGGGCCATATTGAAAAAAAAAAACACAACGGATTCGCGGGACCGACATAGCCTATTGATTTTTTTATTTTTGACAACAAATAAACGTGCAATTGCAATCCAAACTGGCCATTGTTTTATTTGAAAAAATATGGCCCTTTAATGTCCACTTATCTACATAGGAGGCTGTATATAACATTTTAACATAAGAAAAGGTATATAACAAAGTATTGAGATAAACTTTTGTTATTGACCAAATACTTAATTTCCACCATAATTTGCTAATAAATTCATAAAAAATCCTACAATGTGATTTTCTGGATTTTTTCTTCTAATTTTGTCTGTCATAGTTGAAGTGTACCTATGATGAAAATTACAGGCCTCTCTCATCTTTTTAAGTGGGAGAACTTGCACAATTGGTGGCTGACTAAATACTTCCCCCCCCCACTGTATACAGAATGTTGGTGCCTGTGTAGAGGTGGATCAGGGAATCACCCGCAGCAAGAGCGACATCGTTGATATATACAGAGAAAAGAGTCGGCCCGAGAATTGAACCCACCCCCATAGAGACTGCCAGAGGTCCATACAACAGGCCCCCCAATTTGACACACCGAACTCTATCTGAGAAGTAGTTGGTGAACCAGGCGAGGCAGTCATTTGACAAACCAAGGCTGTTGAGTCTACCGATAAGAATACGGTGATTGACAGAGTCGAAAGCCTTGGCCAGGTCGATGAAGATGGCTGCACAGTACTGTCTTTTTATCGATGGCGGTTATGATACTGCACTGTCAGAACTAGAAGCACAAGCATTTCGCTACACTCGCATTAACATCTGCTTACCATGTTTAACATTTTATTTTGATTTTATTTCAACTGTTGACTCATTTATAATCACTTGTGTGTCCACGAGCAATGACTGGCTCAATTATACACCATTTAATTTAATGTCAAGAAAAGCGAAAGGGTGTGAAGACTGAAAACATACCTCAAAATTGTATTCCCTGTCTGTCCTGCTCTGTGACATCCCCTTCAGTACAATCTTCTCTATATGTACAGCTGTAAGGAGTAGAGGGAAGAGGATCAACACATACATTTCTATTAGACCGATTAGGATTTTTCAACGCCGATACCGATACTGATTATTGGAGGAACAAAAAAAGCCGATCCGATTTTTTTGGGGGGGCATTTATTTGTAATAATGACAATTACAACAATTACTGAATGAACACTTATTTTAACTTAATATAATACAGCAATACAATAAATTTAGCCTCAAGTAAATAATGGAACATGTTCAATTTGGTTTAAATAATGCAAAAACAAAGTGTTGGAGAAGAAAGTAAAAGTGCAATATGTGCCATGTAAGAAAGCTAATGTTTCAGTTCCTTGCTCAGAACATGAGAACATATGAAAGCTGGTGGTTCCTTTTTAACATGAGTCTTCAATATTCCCAGTTAAGAAGTTTTAGGTTGTAGTTATTTTAGGAATTATAGGACTATTTCCCTTTTATACCATTTGTATTTCATTAACCTTTGACTATTGGATGTTCTTATAGGAACTTTAGTATTGCCAGTGTAACAGTATAGCTTCCGTCCCTCTCCTCGCTCCTCCCTGGGCTCGAACCAGGAACACAATGACAACAGCCACCATCGAAGCAGGTTACACCAGCCTCATCTCGGGAGTTGATAGGCTTGAAGTCATAAACAGCGCAATGCTTGACGCACAACGAAGAGCTGCTGGCAAAACGCACAAAAGTGCTGTTTGAATGAATGTTTACGCGCCTGCTTCGGCCTACCACCGCTCAGTCAGATCCTTAGATACTTGTATGCTCAGTCAGATTATATGCAACGCAGGACACGCTAGATAATATTTAGTAATATCATCAACCATGTGTAGTTAACTAGTGATTATGATTGATTGTTTTTTATAAGATAAGTTTAATGCTAGCTGGCAACTTACCTTGGCTTACTGCATTCGCGTAACAGGCAGTCTCCTTGTGGAGTACAACTAGATAGAGGCAGGTCATTATTGCGTTGGACTAGTTAACTGTAAGGTTGCAAGATTGGGTACCCCTAGCTGACAAGGTGAAAATCTGGTTCTGCCCCTGAACAAGGCAGATTGGATTGACAATAAGAATTTGTTCTTATCTGACTTGCCTTGTTAAATAAAGGTATAATTATTACTCTTCTGGGAAGGCTTTCCAAATGTTGGAACATTGCTGCTATAACAGCCTCCACTCTTCTGGGAACATGTTGGAACATTGCTGCTATAAGCCTCCACTCTTCTGGGAAGGCTTTCCACTAGATGTTGGAACATTGCTGCTATAACAGCCTCCACTCTTCTGGGAAAATAGATGTTGGAACATTTGTTCTTCCACTCTTCTGGGAAGGCTTTGCCTGGAACATTGTTAAAGCCTCCACTCTTCTGGGAAGGCTTTCCACTAGATGTTGGAACATTGCTGCTATAACAGCCTACTCTTCTGGGAAGGCTTTCCACTAGATGTTGGAACATTGCTGCTATAACAGCCTCCACTCTTCTGGGAACATTGCTGCTATAACAGCCTCTACTCTTCTGGGAAGGTTTTCCACTAGATGTTGGAACATTGCTGCTATAACAGCCTCCACTTTCTGGGAAGGCTTTCCACTAGATGTTGGAACATTGCTGCTATAACAGCCTCCACTCTTCTGGGAAGGCTTTCCACTAGATGTTGGAACATTGCTGCAGGGACTTGCTTCCATTCAGCCACAAGAGAATTGTGCAGACCAGTCAAGTTCTTCCACAACAATCTCGAAAAACCATTTCTGTACGGACCTCGCTTTGTGGACAAGGGCAATGACATGCTGAAACAGGAAAGGGCCTTCCCCAAACTGTTGCCACAAAGTTGGAAGCACGGAATCGTCTAGAATGTCATTGTATGCTGTAATGTTAAGATTTCTCTTCACTGGAGCTCAGGGGTGTAGCCCTTACCATGAAAAACAGCCCCAGACCATTATTCCTCCACCAAATGTTACAGTTGGCACTATGCATTCGGGCAGGTAGCATTTTCCTGGCATCCACCAAACTCTCTGTCCATTGGCTATTCTTATTGAGCAGTGGCAACAAACTCTCTCTGTCCTTCGCCGAAGGCAAAAATGTTCCCAAACTGGAGATTTAAATGATGATGGAGCATCCTCCTGTTTTTACCCCACTGCTCACCATCGTAGAGAACTAGTTCCCAGCTGTGTCTCAACAAAAGGACCGTTTCAAATGCGACAGTTAAGATTCAAATTTTGATTAGTTGTTTATTAATGGAATAGCCATAACATTTCTTGCCATTTTTTTTTGCTCACATTTACTCGAGGAATACAACGCAGCGTAGACCTATAGGCCGAAGGTTTTAACATTTTTATCCATTAAACATATGCTCTGTGAACTCAACACTCAAAAGAAATTGTTTAAAATAAAGAGTAGCCTGCATCATTGTATCACCATTATTGTAACAGTTAAACATTTTTCCCCCAGCAAATTTTACAAATATGCAGATAATCAAAGAGTACACAATTATAAAGGTAACAAAAGTATCAATTTAAAACTAATAGACAATGACAATATTGTACATAAAAACACTACATAAAAATAACCGAGTGAATGCGTAACCGAACAGTTCCATACGAATACATGTACCATTACACCCTTAATTCATATTGGACTTAGTTAACTGTAATAGTAGTGTGTGTTTGACTATAGTGTGTATGTGACTGTGTTGTCATTGTCTGTCTGTCTGTCTGTCTGTCTGTCTGTCTGCCTGCCTGCCTGCCTGCCTGCCTGCCTGCCTGCCTGCCTGCCTGTCTGTCTGTCTGTCTGTCTGTCTGTCTGTCTGTCTGTCTGTCTGTCTGTCCCCCTACCGAACAGTTCCATACGAATACATGTACCATTACACCCTTAATTCATATTGGACTTAGTTAACTGTAATAGTAGTGTGTGTTTGACTATAGTGTGTATGTGACTGTGTTGTCATTGTCTGTCTGTCTGTCTGTCTGTCTGTCTGTCTGTCTGTCTGTCTGTCTGTCTGTCTGTCTGTCTGTCTGTCTGCCTGCCTGCCTGCCTGCCTGCCTGCCTGCCTGTCTGTCTGTCTGTCTGTCTGCCTGCCTGCCTGCCTGCCTGCCTGCCTGCCTGCCTGCCTGCCTGCCTGTCTGTCTGTCTGTCTGTCTGTCTGCCTGCCTGTCTGTCTGTCTGTCTGTCTGCAGCGTACCTTCCCTCTGGGTCCTGCAGCTGGGGGGTGTCTGGCTGGCACACTGTCTCTGCCCCTGCGTCCTCTGATCCAGACTGGCTTCAGTGGTGACGGCAGCTGGGCCCAGGTACTCTGCTTCCTGGGCCTTGGGGAAACACAAAGCAACCAGTAAGTAGAAAGCCTTCAACACCGCAGCTGCACTCAGGCAATTAAATACACCATGACATCTCACAGAGGAAGGACACCAAGATGAATCAAACTATAAAGCTCCCAGAACATCTGTCAGGTGTGCTATCTGTTCTAATATTAAACGTTGCTGCTGGTGCTATCGTCGTGGAGGTGCTATCGTCATGGAGGTGCTATCGCCATGGTGGTGCTATCGTCATGGAGGTGCTATTATCATGGTGGTGCTATTGTCATGGAGGTGCTATCGTCATGGAGGTGCTATCGTCATGGAGGTGCTATCATCATGGTGGTGCTATCGTCATGGAGGTGCTATCGCCATGGTGGTGCTATCGTCATGGAGGTGCTATCGTCATAGAGGTCCTATCATCATAGGTGGTTTCATCATGGAGGTGCTATCATCATGAAGGTGCTATCATCATGGAGGTGCTATCGTCATGGAGGTGCTATCGTCATGGTGGTGCTATCGTCATGGAGATGCTATCGTCGTGGAGGTGCTATCGCCATGGTGGTGCTATCGTCATGGTGGTGCTATCGTCATGGAGGTGCTATCGTCATGGAGGTGCTATCGCCATGGTGGTGCTATCGTCATGGAGGTGCTATCGTCATGGAGGTGCTATCGCCATGGTGGTGCTATCGTCATGGAGGTGCTATCGTCATGGAGGTGCTATCGCCATGGTGGTGCTATCGTCATGGAGGTGCTATCGTCATGGAGGTGCTATCGCCATGGTGGTGCTATCGTCATGGTGGTGCTATCGTCATGGTGGTGCTATCGTCATGGAGGTGCTATCGTCATGGAGGTGCTATCGCCATGGTGGTGCTATCGTCATGGAGGTGCTATCGTCATGGAGGTGCTATCGCCATGGTGGTGCTATCGTCATGGAGGTGCTATCGTCATGGAGGTGCTATCGCCATGGAGGTGCTATCGTCATGGAGGTGCTATCGTCATGGAGGTGCTATCGCCATGGTGGTGCTATCGTCATGGAGGTGCTATCGCCATGGAGGTGCTATCGCCATGGTGGTGCTATCGTCATGGAGGTGCTATCGCCATGGTGGTGCTATCGTCATGGAGGTGGTATCGCCATGGTGGTGCTATCGTCATGGAGGTGCTATCATCATGGAGGTGCTATCGCCATGGTGGTGCTATCGCCATGGTGGTGCTATCGTCATGGAGGTGCTATCGTCATGGAGGTGCTATCGTCATGGAGGTGCTATTGTCATGGAGGTGCTATTGTCATGGAGGTGCTATTGTCATGGAGGTGCTATTGTCATGGAGGTGCTATTGTCATGGAGGTGCTATCGTCATAGAGGTGCTATCGTCGTGGTGGTGCTATCGTCGTGGAGGTGCTATCGTCGTGGAGGTGCTATTGTCATGGAGGTGCTATCGTCATAGAGGTGCTATCATCACGGAGGTGCTATCGCCATAGAGGTGCTATCATCATGGAGGTGCTATCATCATAGAGGTGCTATCGCCATAGAGGTTCTATCATCATGGAGGTGCTATCATCATGGAGGTGCTATAGTCATAGATGTGCTATCATCATGGAGGTGCTATTGTCATGGAGGTGCTATCATCATGGAGGTGCTATCATCATGGAGGTGCTATCGTCATAGAGGTGCTATCATCATAGAGGTCCTATCATCATAGAGGTGGTTTCATCATGGAGGTGCTATCGTCATAGAGGCGCTATCGTCATAGAGGTGGTATCATCATAGAGGCGCTATCGTCATAGAGGTGGTATCATCATAGAGGTGGTATCATCATAGAGGTGGTATCATCATAGAGGTGGTATCATCATAGAGGTGCTATCACCGTGGTGGTACTGTCGTCCTTCAGGGACCCACGGTGTTGTTAATGAGGTGGTCTTTGAACAATTGTCTGGTGGATGACAGCAGTTAGCCTCCACACACACACACACACACACACTGGCGGACGCACACACACTTACGCCCCACACACACACACACACACACATTTGCACTGTTTGCAGCCCATGAGACGGGGTCAGTCAGGGCTTTGGTCCCCTGCTATCAGTTAGGAGCTGACAAACACAGACTGACAGTTAGCCTCCGCTGAAGGTCAGAGGAGAACAGAGCACAGTTCAGCCCCCAGCGTATCAGTGCAACACAAGCCTCTCAGATTCAGTAGAACTTGTACCAGTAGGCCCGTATTAAAATAGCAATAGCCTAGTCCTAGTAGGGCAGTGGCGGTCACGACAAACGTTGTCAGCCAGTGATTGTCAAACAAATAACTGTCGGGCCTCATGGTAATTGACCATTAATTAACATAAACACATTTATCATCTCCTGGCTTCCAAACAGCCTACAAGCCACTGATGCAGACCTTTGTGTCACGGTTTTCTGTCGGTGAAAGAGAGTCAGACCAAAATGTGGCGTGGCTATTACGATCCATGTTTAATGAAACAAAAGTAAACACGAATCAAATACAAAACAACAAACGTAACACGAAAACCGAAACAGCCTAATGCTGGTGCAAACTATCACACGACAGACCTAAGGACAAAAGGACAATCACCCACAAAACCCAACACCAAACAGGCTACCTAAATATGGTTCCCAATCAGAGACAATGACTAACACCTGCCTCTGATTGAGAACCATATCAGGCCAAACACAGAAACTTACAAACTAGACACACAACATAGAATGCCCACTCAGATCACACCCTGACCAAAGCAAACTATGGTCAGGGTGTGACACTTTGGAACATCTACAGTCTAATAAATCCATGTAATATAGCCGACACCTTCACAATAAATCCATGTAATATAGCCTACACCTTCACAATAAATCCATCATTTATTTTAGACGGTGTGAAAAGAAGCATGATATGAAGAAAAATGTTTCAGAAGAACATAATACCATACTAGTTGTCTTTATGTTAGGTCCTGATCTGGCGGTGGGCTACCCTCCATTAGCAGACAAGATTTTGCTTAGAATTCCGTGCCAATATTTTATAGTATGAAGAATACCATTAAACAAAGCTGAATAAAATAGAAATATTTTCTCCAAACAATTTGAGAGAGTGCGCAAATTCAGCTATTCTGTGTTGAACCGTTACCAAAGAAATAGGTTGACCTAAACTCAGCAAAAAAGAAACGTCCCTTTTTCAGGACCCTGTCTTTCAAAGATAATTCGTAAAAATCCAAATCACTTCACAGATCTTCATTGTAAAGGGTTTAAACACTGTTTCCCATGCTTGTTCAATGAACCATAAACAATTCATGAACATGCACCTGTAGAACAGTCGTTAAGACACTAACAACTTACAGATGTTAGGCAATTAAGGTCACAGTTATGAAAACTTAGGACACTAAAGAGGCCTTTCTACTGACTCTGAAAAACACCAAAAAAAAGATGCCCAGGGTCCCTGCTCATCTGCGTGAACGTGCCTTAGGCATGCTGCAAGGAGGCATGAGGACTGCAGATCTGGCCAAGGCAATAAATTGTAATGCCCGTACTGTGATACTCCTAAGACAGCACTACAGGGAGACAGGGTGGACAGCTGATCGTCCTCGTAGTGGCAGACCACGTGTAACAACACCTGCACAGGATCGGTACATCTGAACATCACACCTGCGGGACAGGTACAGGATGGCAACAACAACTGCCCGAGTTACACCAGGAACGCACAACCCCTCCATCAGTGCTCAGACTGTCCGCAATAGGCTGAGAGAGGCTGGACTGAGGGCTCGTAGGCCTGTTGTAAGGCAGGTCCTCACCAGACATCACCGGCAACACAGTGCTTTTCACTGACGCGTCACGGTTTTGTCTCACCAGGGGTGATGGTCAGATTCACATTTATCGTCGAAGGAATGAGTGTAACACCGAGGCCTGTTCTCTGGAGCGGGACCGATTTGGAGGTGGAGGGTCCGTCATGGTCTGGGGCGGTGTGTCAGAGCATCATCGGACTGAGCTTGTTGTCATTGCACACAATCTCAACGCTGTGCGTTACAAGGAAGACATCCTCCTCCCTCATGTGGTACTCTTCCTGCAGGCTCATCCTGACATGACCCTCCAGCATAACAATGCCCCCAGCCATACTTGTCGTTCTGTGCGTGATTTATTAGGCTATGTAAATGTTGCGCATCATGAGCTCTCATGAAGTGTTTGATTAGATTTGAGATCATATTTACATTGATGTCAGAGTGAATAGAGGGACAATAGAGTGCTGAGTTCCAGGCAGTTAGAGAGTTCAGTAGGCTACTAATGACCATCAGCAGCATCAGAGCTTGGAGAAGCCTAATTACCGTGACTAAACGGTCAAGTTGAATTTGATTGACTGCCTTCATGACCCGTGACTTCCGGTGTGGCGGTAATACGGTCACCGCAAAGCACTAGTTCTATATACTTCAACTAAAATATACCAGGGGAAAAAAACAATCATTGCTGGCATTCAAATGCACAAACGTGGTGGTGGCCTGGACCAGCTGCTTGTGGTTTGAAGGGCTTTGCTTTCCTGCAGCATCTCCTCCCTCTTTTCATTTGACATGTTGCAGGTCCAGGAACAACTGATCTAAAATTGGGGCCTCTGATTTAATTTCGCATTAACTCGACATCTGCTCCTGAGTGGAGAGGTGATTCACCACGAGGTCATCGAGGGATATTTCCAGAACGAGTCAGTCAGTGGACGGCATCACTCTTCTTCATCCAACAGACTGGAAAATGAACGACATGTTGAACTGGAGTGGGAGTCCCTCTATGAGCCTGTTTACACTTACAAAATAGTCTAAATACAGTGGGGCAAAAAAGTATTTAGTCAGCCACCAACTGTGCAAGTTCTCCTACGTAAAAAGTTGAGAGAGGCCTGTAATTTTCATCATAGGTACACTTCAACTATGACAGACAAAATGATGATGAATTTTTTTTTCAGAAAATCACATTTTTAGGATTTTTAATGAATTCATGTGCAAATTATGGTGGAAAATAAGTATTTGTTTAATAACAATTGTTTTATCTCAATACCTTGTTATAAACCCTTTGTTGGCAATGACAGAGTTCAAAAATGTTCTGTAAGTCTTCACAAGGTTTTCACACACTATGAGCCTGTTTACACTTACAAAATAGTCTAGATATGTAAAGTAAGATCTTTATCTATTCGACATCAAATTTTCTAATTTTCTGTTTACACTGTCCTCCATATCCTGTACGTTGATTGGACACAGCAGCAAAGCTGGAGATCCAGACCATCAAACTCAGAGTTTCCCAAACTCAGTCCTCTGGACCCCAAGGGAGGGGGGCATGTTTTGTTTTTTTGCCCTTGCACTACACAGCTAATTAAAAATAATCTACTAATCATCAAGACTTGATCAAACAGCTGTGTAATGTCAGGTCAAAAATCACTGATCTAACCCAAGCAATTACCACCTGTGTAACCTTGGCTGAACAGTGTCCAGTACTTGAGCCATTAGTACACTTTTCTGTAGTGGAAGGTTCATTTGTGTTGAGATCAGATTTCCTTGGTGTACCATGGACTGCGTGGTGAAGTGACCCTTGTGTAGTTAGCCTGGGTGACTGAACCCTTCTTAGCTGCTAAACTGTGGGGGTGGATGGGGACTGTGTTCGATATGACAACACACTAGAGGAAAAAGAAACGACTATTAATGTTAATCAGAGAGACTCGGAAATTTATGTTTGATATTGATCCAAATGATATGGACCCTGACTTAACTTTCATTGTTAATTTGTTTATTTTTCATGGAAGATTCTTTATCCATAAAATGGTGTGGGACCGAGAACAAACCCCCCTTCACATTATTTAAGATATAATTTAAATATTATTTAGACATTATCCGTAAATGTAAAAACTAAAAAGCAATATGCTCCATAAAAGTTTTTGACAAATTGAAAATGTTTCTCGATATGTAATACCCCCCACCCCCCCCACCCCCGTCTGTTAGGTTTATGTACTCTGTTTTTGTATTCGTTCGTGTTCATAAAATATATCTATTTTTAAATAATAATAAATAATGAAAATTACAAAATAAATATATATAACACACTAAAACCTAACGCCATATCACTTCAGCGGTAACTTCTGATCATAATTGCTGGCTATGAGAGCGTAAGCTAATGTGAGTTGTGAGGTTGTGTGCTGATGGCTCCAAACTCTCTTCAAGTGGCTAAATGACATTAGGCAGGCACACAGTGATGCAGCTATTTTAAAGGTCAAGTGGGTTAAGTGGTTCAGTTGAGCATCAACACTATAGTCAACATGGATGACTGTACAACAACAGTACTCTATTAAAACTAGGGCTGGGAATCTCCCTGTTGAGAGGCCAAACATTTAGTTACAACAATTTAAAACAATCTATAGGTTGAAAAATAGTATTTTGGAGCAGGTACTCCCTACTAGCGCTAGCTAACGCTATCTAGCAACACATTTTTTTTTTTATATAGATGCTCGGAGTCAAAGTATCGATATAATATCGTCTAAAATAATACTGCGATATGTAAATGTATCATTTTTTCTCCCATCACTAATTTAAACTGTACTAGAAAAACAAAGTGTCATTTTTGGTTTTCTAAATAAAGAAAAAAAAGTGGATATAGGATGTGACCATGACGACAAGTTAAAAGTATTGAGCAAATAAAACCATGGATGTCTGTTATTTGTCCTTTTCCAATCGTCAACGCAGTGGTCATCTTTGACAACACCACTCCAATAGAAAGACAGGCCTGCATTACAAGTACAAAGCCAAAAGGAATGAGCTTTCATCCAAATAATCTGTTTATTTAACTAGGCAAGTCAGTTAAGAACAAATTCTTATTTACAATAACAACCTAGGAGTAGTGGGTTAACTGTCTTGTTCAGGGGGCAGAACAATAGATTTTTACCTTGGCAGCTCGGGGATTCGATCTAGTAACCATTTGGTTACTGGCCCAACACTCTAACAACTAGGCTACCTGCCAAGATGATGTCCTGTTAAAGGAGGGGATAGGAGATGACACCCTGTTAAATGAGGAGACAAGGAGATGACACCCTGTTAAATGAGGAGATGAGGAGATGACACCCTGTTAAATGAGGAGATGACACCCTGTTAAATGACGAGATGAGGAGATGACACCCTGTTAAATGAGGAGACAAGGAGATGACACCCTGTTAAATGAGGAGACAAGGAGATGACACCCTGTTAAATGAGGAGACAAGGAGATGACACCCTGTTAAATGAGGAGACAAGGAGATGACACCCTGTTAAATGAGAGAGATGACACCCTGTTAAATGAGGAGATGAGGAGATGATACCCTGTTAAATGAGGAGACAAGGAGATGACACCCTGTTAAATGAGGAGATGAGGAGAGGACACCCTGTTAAATGAGGAGACAAGGAGACACCCTGTTAAATGAGGAGGAGATGACACCCTGTTAAATGAGGAGATGAGGAGATGACACCCTGTTAAAAGGAGATGAGGAGATGACACCCTGTTAAATGACACCCTGTTAAATGAGGAGAATAGGAGATGACACCCTGTTAAATGAGGAGACAAGGAGATGACACCCTGTTAAATGAGGAGACACCCTGTTAAATGAGGAGGACACCCTGTTAAATGAGGAGATGAGGAGAGGACAGATGAGGAGATAGAGGCACCCTGTTAAATGAGGAGACAAGGAGATGACACCCTGTTAAATGAGGAGACACCCTGTTAAAAGGAGATGACACCCTGTTAAATGAGGAGACACCCTGTTAAATGAGGAGATGAGGAGAGGACACCCTGTTAAATGAGGAGATGAGGAGACAAGGAGATGACCCTGTTAAATTAAATGAGGACCCTGTTAAATGAGGAGACAAGGAGATGACACCCTGTTAAATGAGGAGACAAGGAGATGACACCCTGTTAAATGAGGAGATGAGGAGAGGACACCCTGTTAAATGAGGAGATGAGGAGGGGATACCCTGTTAAATGAGGAGATGAGGAGATGAGGAGAGGACACCCTGTTAAATGAGGAGGAGAGGGGACACCCTGTTTAAATGAGGAGTTAAATGAGAGAGAGGACACCCTGTTAAATGAGGAGATGAGGAGAGGACACCCTGTTAAATGAGGAGATGAGGAGGGGACACCCTGTTAAATGAGGAGATGAGGAGGGGATACCCTGTTAAATGAGGAGATGAGGACACCCTGTTAAAAGATGAGGAGATGAGGAGATGAGGAGGGGACCCTGTTAAAATGAGGAGGGGATACCCTGTTAAATGAGGAGACAAGGAGATGACACCCTGTTAAATGAGGAGACCCTGTTAAATGAGGAGGAGAGGACACCCTGTTAAATGAGGAGGAGGGACCCTGTTAAATGAGGAGGACCCTGATGAGGAGAGGACACCCTGTTAAATGAGGAGATGAGGAGGGGATACCCTGTTAAATGAGGAGATGAGGAGGATACCCTGTTAAATGAGGAGATGAGGAGAGGACACCCTGTTAAATGAGGAGATGAGGAGATGACACCCTGTTAAATGAGGAGATGAGGAGAGGACACCCTGTTAAATGAGGAGATGAGGAGAGGACACCCTGTTAAATGAGGAGACAAGGAGATGACACCCTGTTAAATGAGGAGACAAGGAGGACACCCTGTTAAATGAGGAGATGAGGAGAGGACACCCTGTTAAATGAGGAGAGGACACCCTGTTTAATGAGGAGAGGACACCCTGTTAAACGAGGAGAGGACACCCTGATAAATAAGGTGATGACACCCTGTTAAAGGGATAGTGTTTGATTCTGGCAATAGGGATCCTCATTTGCGTGCAGTTTGAAGGAAGTTGAAGGTCATTTCGTGGGGTATTGCTAACTGCACACAGAGACATACAAATCTGACTCTGGGTAAGTAGAAAAACAGAATCTCCCACTTTAACATGCAGCTCCCCAAGAAGGAAATGCATCCCTATCAACAAACTGAAAGATCCTGGCTGGCCTCCACTTGTCCAGTCACCTTAGTGCTCAGTTGGTTTCAAGCCATTGGCTCACAGCATGGTTGAGGCCCCTCATACTGGCATAACCTCCTCCTCCCTGTAGAATTGCCAGGCTTGCACTACAGTAGGCCACAGGACCCGAATGCCTCACACACAGCACAGCACATAACTCTTTGTGAAATGCGCCATAAAAACTAGAAAGTGTATTGGGGGGGGGGGGGGGGGGTTGGCAGTGGCCTTTTGTAAAGTCAGAAATAAATAGCACAGCCAGTCAGTCCCCTGTGACATTATTAACTGCCTCGACTAGACTAGGGTATAGCGGATAGGGGTGTGAAGGTGTAAACTACATTGGGATCCTTAACGTTAATAAGAAATCCCTAACCGAAAAACACTTATTTTTTCCGTCTTCACAAAATGAAACTTCAAATCACAGTGCTGTTGTCACAAAACTACCACAAACATCATCACAACGGGATTTATTTATTTATTTTTATACAAATACCTAACTCAACAATGCTGTAACGTTAGTAGGAGAAAGCTTCAATGCATGAGGGAGCGTTAATGAACGAGGGAGCTTTAATGCACGAGGGAGCTTTAAGGAATAATGGAGCTTTAATGGAAAAGGGAACTTTAATGCATGAGTGAGCTTAAAGGAATAATGGAGCTTTAATGAAAGAGGGAGCTTTAATGCATGAGTGAGCTTAAAGGAATAATGGACCTTTAATGCAAGAAGGAGATTTAAGGAATAATGGAGTTGTAATACAAGAGGGAGCTTTAATGCATGAGGGAGCTTTACTGCATGAAGGAGCGTTTTACTGCAGGAGCTTTAAAGGAGCTTTAATGCAAGGGAGCTTTAAGGAGCTTAAGGAATAATGGAGCTTTAATGCACGAGGGAGCTTTAATGCATGAGGGAGCTTTAATGCAAGAAGGAGATTTAAGGAATAATGGAGTTGTAATACAAGAGGGAGCTTTAATGCATGAGGGAGCTTTACTGCATGAAGGAGCTTTAATGCATGAGGGAGCTTTAATGCATGAGGGAGCTTTAATGCAAGAAGGAGATTTAATGCATGAGGGAGCTTTAAGGAATAATGGAGCTTTAATGCAAAAGGGAGCTTTAAATGCATGAGGGAGCTTTAAGGAATAATGGAGCTTTAATGGAAAAGGGAGCTTTAATGCATGAGTGAGCTTTAAGGAATAATGGAGCTTTAATGCAAGAGGGAGCTTTAATGCATGAGGGAGCTTTAAGGAATAATGGATCTTTAATGTAAAAGGGAGTTTTAAATGCATGAGGGAGCTTTAATGCATGAGGGAGCTTTACTGCATGAAGGAGCTTTAATGCATGAGGGAGCTTTAATGCATGAGGGAGCTTTAATGCAAGAAGGAGATTTAAGGAATAATGGAGTTGTAATACAAGAGGGAGCTTTAATGCATGAGGGAGCTATCTTATGCATGTTATTTAATCATGTCATCACTTTAATGCATGGGGAGCTTTAATGCAAGAAGGAGATTTAAGGAATAATGGAGTTGTAATACAAAAGCTTTCACTGTTACATTTAATGCATGAGGGAGCTTTAAGGAATAATGAATGACTTTAACCTAAACCTGTCTTTAAATGCATTGAGGGACTTTAAGGAATAATGGAGCTTTAATGTAAAAGGGAGCTTTAATGCACGAGGGAGCTTTAATGCATGAGGGAGCTTTAATGCATGAGGGAGCTTTAAGGAATAATGGATCTTTAATGTAAAAGGGAGTTTTAAATGCATGAGGGAGCTTTAATGCATGAGGGAGAGTGAGAGGGTCAACGCAGAGTAGCAGCCATGTGAGTGACAAGGGGGAGCAGGGACAGAGATAGTCTACCAGCGCGAGTTGACTTGGATGCTATCTTATTGTTATTTATTTATCATGTCATCACATAGATTCTGGATTGGTATAGGGAACATTAGAGTATCATGTAGTATCCTAAACCTGTCACTGTTACATTGAACTGGGTGAATGGAATATGAATGACAGTAACCTAAACCTGTCACTGTTACATTGAACTGAGTGAATATGAATGACAGTAACCTAAACCTGTCACTGTTACATTGAACTGGGTGAATATGAATGACAGTAACCTAAACCTGTCACTGTTACATTGAACTGGGTGAATGGAACATAAATGACAGTCATCCAATATGCTGTAACAGAAATAAGGCCATGTTCATAATTATTATTTTTTTAAACAATCGTCCTCCCTAATCTTAAACGGCATCGACTGTCACTGGGATGAAGATAAGGCTAAAGCTGCTTATCCAATAGAAATCCCCTATCACACTTGTTGGCGATGTCATGGCGATGTTGGCTAGCTAAACTCATGCCTAGAAATACGTCATGGGGTCTAACGGTCATCTCGAGCTGAACTGCCCATGTGCAGGCCATCGAATCAAAGGCACCCACCCACTCGTCGATACATTCTTCTTGTTTATAATTAAAACGTGTCAGTTTGTCACTTTTACAAGGTTGGAGTAATAACATGTTCAGCTACTTAAGACATTGGCTCAAATCGAGATTGTGCCATTAGATTTTCAAAAAATGAACAACTAAGGAATAATTTTTTTCACATCTCATTGAGTACGGTTACATGCAGACAATAATACGATTATTGTGAATAGTCTGAATAATGTAATAATTTGATTTAAACGTCTACATGCTATGCAAGAAGAAGAAAAATGTATCTAATAATCATGTTTACATGGACACATCTGAAATCAGGCTACCTGATGATACTTTGATAGATGCAGGAAATTGCCAATCAAAATAAACATTCTACCACAGCAATTATGTTATTTTTTGCGATGCCTATTTAATTCTGAGTTCGGACATATAGCGTTTAAATGGGAAAAAAATATTTCTAAAATGCCTTCTTTTCGTATTTTAGAACTCGCACAAAACAAGGAAGCCCGAAACATGCGCAGATCTAATACACTGCTTTAACTGAGGAGTTACAGGCCATAAAAATTTAACAAGATTCCTCAGAAAACCAGCTGTTTTAATTGTCATATGCTTACTTCGATTAGGACCTTACGCCGATTAAGATAAACAGAGTAAGGTGTTTTCATGACTAATGCCATATTCGACCTTCTGTCATAATCAGTTTAATAATCAAATGATTAGTGTGCATGTTGACTTCTCGAACCCCAAAACCCTGCCTGGTCTGTTTCGCAAGCGTTCCCGGAAGTCTCGGGATGTTGTGCCTCCGGGTTTAGAAACTCTTGTTGTTTAAATATGCGATTGCCCGGCCAATCCTCATGCACTGTTGCACCTACGGATCTAATTTACTGAGCACTAGTGATTGATTTGCCGTGCTGTGAGGCGTCACTGATTTACACCAGGTTCCCACCCCTATTTAGCTATTCTTCTGCCATAAACTTCCCCAGGCCGTTTTAGGGAAGCCTGTTTTGCAACGAGGCTAGTCACATCCCTAATAGAGGCTGATATGGCTAAACTAGAGACCTCTTTAGTGGAGTTTTGCCATATCCAGAGAGAAAGTAAAATAATAAAAAAATAATAATAATGCAATTTAAGAATGGGAAGCATAGAAATAAAACACATAGTATATAACTTCCGCTTCTTAGACTTGCTTTCATGGAGAATGACAGATCTATAGATCACATTTCTACGTGAATTTGGTACATATTGCAAAAATGTACATATTGCATTTTTAAAACCACAAAAAAAATACTGTACGTGAGGTGGTGTTCCTTCAAACAGTGGTATGGGGAGTGATCCAGCTGTTTGTCCATTTCAACACAGTGGATGGCATGTCTAATAAACTCACAGTAGGCTGTAAATAAAGCCTGGACTCTGTCCTCACATGTAGTGATTTCATTTTTTAATTGTCACATGAGCACAGGGTAGCAGCCTAGTGGTTTGAGCGTTGGGCTTGTAACCGGAAGGTTGCAAGTTCAAACCCCCAAGTTGACAAGGTACAAATCTGTCGTTCTGCCCCTGAACAGGCAGTTAACCCACTGTTTCTCGGCTGTTCTTACTGTTTTGAATAAACTAGGCTATATGAGCCAGAGGAGAATGTTAATCCTTGGTGTTTGTTGTTAATCCTTGGTGCAAAAGAAGATTAAATCTGCACAAATACTGCATCTTCCCCCATCTGTCAAATGTCAACCGTTGAGAACGAGCCATACTATTAAAGCCTTTTGTAAAAGATTGGGATAACCTAATCTACATTGTCAAAATGAGCCAATGGTATTTTGAAAGTCTCACAATTCGGGAAAAAAAAAAAATCGGTGAACAGATTCAAGGGAATAACTTTCCCAGTTGTGTAAATACCTCCCACTCTCCTCAACCACGGGCAGAGTTCTCATGCAAAACCTATTTTTTTGTTGTTGCATATTACAACAACTTTCTTTCCCTGAGGTTATGAGGTGGCAGATGGATTTATATTCAGGGCAATAGAGCAACTGAAACTCAAGCAACACTGCTATTTGGAAAGGAAAGCATAAACATGGCGTGTGTTTGTTATTATAGGCCTACTACAATTTCTCTCATGAATGAAAAACATGATGCACTTATTAGCCTAGATTTTAGCTGCAGTTTATCGTATTTGCTATATTCCAATTTATCTAGTTTGCAAACTTTTACCAAAGCATACGCTGTAACAAAACGCAAGATAATCTGAGAAAAGGTCAATATTTTTTTGTAGCTGTGTTGTCAAAGGGCAATGCCCATCCCTAACTTTCTCTTTCGCCTCTCCCGGCTGTCAAACGCCAGAGCATGAAATGACTTCTTGCACACACGTTGGTCTCGCAACCTAGCAGACTTTTAGTTTTAAAAAAACATCAGGAACATTAAGAAGAGATGGATGAATATGGACAAAACTGTACTTAGCATAGCATGAAGAGATTCACAATTTGCCTACGCTAGCTCGCTAAATGTACCTAGCTACACGCCTAGCGTTCATCACAAAGTTAACTAGCTAACTACAGTTGTCATCCGAGCTACGTTGGCTATATATACTGAACAAAAATAAAAACGCAACATGTAAAGTGTTGGTCCCATTTTTCATGAACTGAAATAAAACATCCCAGATATGTCTTCCGTCCCTGGATAATCCATTCACCTGACAGGTGTGGCATATCAAGAAGATGATTAAACAGCATGATCATTACACAGGTGCATCTTGTGCTGGGGATAATAAAAGGTGCCGTTTTGTCACACAACCCAATTGCCACAGTTGTCTCATGTTTTGAGGGGGCGTACAATTGGCATGCTGACTGCAGGAATGTCCAACAGAGCTGTTGCCAACTTCGTTTACGAGAAATTTTGCAATAAACCCAACACGCCCACAACCACAGACCACGTGTAACCACGCCAGCCCAGGACCTCCACATCTGGCTTCTTCACCTGCAGGATCGTCTGAGGTGGGGGGGGGGGTGCTGAGGAGTATTTATGTCTGTAATAACCCTAACCCTTTTTTTGGGGGGGGGGATCATTCTGATTGGCTGGGCCTGGCTCCCCAGTGGGTGGATCTATACTCCTGCATAGGTCCACCCACTGGGGAGCCACAGATTAGGACCAGAATCATTTATTTTCAATTGACTGATTTCCTTTTATCACCTGTAACATCTTTGAAATGGTTGCGTTTATATTTTTGTTCAGTGTAGCTAACCTGTTGTGCCCATGTTGGCTAACTACAGTACCATTCTTTGGCTAAATGGCCAAACTAGCTAGCTAACGTTAGCGAGCTAATACATAATGATATATATATATTTAGCTAACTGTCTTGTCTAATTTATAGTACTCTTTGTCAACTAACTAGTAGCCAACTAGATATAATATACAAACTTCAATAGCTCGCTATCGGCGTCAGAGCACGGGTCCAAAACTCTTGAAAGTTAAATCAGCTAACAAACTAACCAACTATGAATCAATGTTACCTGGGCGTTTATTCTGTACGGATTCTGCTGTCTATCCTCTGTGGCAAATGTGATTTTGTCCAGATGCACTAGAAGGGTTTCTCTTTGATGAAAAGGAAACGCTGGATGCAACGAAGCCATAGTATAAAGCAACGCGAACTGCTCCAAGGGTCCGACTGCTTCCTCTATTGGACGCCCGCAAATATGCTCTGTTCTCCTGAACGTTTTCCCATCCACACGCGAAGGATGGAACGGGTCCCTGAAGGGAGAAACAGAATAACCGGGATAGTTTTTGTAGAACAAGGAGGGATCCATATGGTTCAATATCTGAAATAGTATTCCCGCACACTCCCTGCTGTCAGATCGCAGAAGAGATAAACAGACCAGCAGTTTGGAGCGCACCACCGGGTCGAGAACATCAGATAAAATGCCCAAATCATTCGGACAGTTCGCCCTGATCTCGACATCCCGTAGAATTGGGTAATCTTTCCGTGCCAAGTCTTCCAGACAGGAGCCCAAAAACCGGAGCTCGAGCGGCTGGCACATATGCAGCAGTCCGCACATTAACTCGATCCGCTTGGCAGGATTTAGATGCAAACCAAACCACTCGAAAACGGTCTCTTTGTCCAATTGAGATGGATATCCTGGGTGTCTGGATGAATCTTCGAGCCTGTCCGAGCTCGTGGGAGAGACCGAGCTGGGAATATGGAGATCCGGCTGTTCCTCGGCCGTATCATCTCCTGCCTCCGCGGTTCTCATGGGCAGCTTCGTTTTAAGCATTATCGGCTCGACTGGAAAGGCTTCAAGGCGTAAATGACTGTTAAATATAGCTACATCCTTTGATCGTCTAACTGCTGTGTAATGCAGAATCAACAGAAGCAAATCAATTTTTCAGTAATAGTCAGAGAGACTCTCGGCGACAAGCTTTAGTTTTCATTTCTCCTTCACTGTAGACGGCACTCTGATGACCTGTCAATCATTCATAAACCCCTCCCCTTTCCGTAGAAGCGTACTGGGTCCTGAATTTCAGCTGAGTGGTAGTTTGTTTATTAATAAAAGTTTCATAACAATTTGAGCTTATCTTTTTTTTAATCTACAATGTAGGTAGAAGTACAATTTGTAAAGTGGTACATTTTAACATGTGTTTAATGTCGAATCTGTAGGATCGTATGAAATGGAAAGCCTATATTATGTGATGTATGAAATGACAAGCATATATTATGTGATTTCATAGTATTCATTGCTCAATTTATTGCGGTAGTAGTAATTCAGTTTCATGTATCCCTTCAAAATGCTTAGGCCTAATGCAGAAGTCAAAATTATGTTTGTATTAAAATATGTGATCTCTTGATTTAGACATTATGCATCTAAAATACTGTGTTTGTTTAACACTTTACATGATAGTGGTCTTATTACTCTGTTTTAATTATTGTTCCTATGGGCCGAGCGAGAGATGAGCATTCCTTTAGACAACACTGACCCCTAGTGGCTCACAAACAACGTTGCATAAGTAGTACGTGCATAATACCAAGGCCAGGATATATTTTCACTCCTGTTGGCTAAAGACTACAGTACCCTACTGTATGTGAAATATGTCAGATGAATCATACATCCTTGATAATCCCTGTAGACTTCAACATATTGATGGTAATTTAACATGGCATTTGGAGGCAGTGTCAGAGAAAGGACTTAAAAATGGTTAAACACACCAGCCAGCCGAGTCATAGACTCACAACCGAAGAACACGTGTATGGCGTTGTGTGGGCGAGCGCTTTGCTGATGTCAACATTGGGAACAGGATGCCCCATGCTGGCTGTAGGGTTAGGTTATGGTATGGGCAGGCATAAGCTACGAACAAAGGACACAATTGCATTTTATCAATGGCAATTTGAATGCACAGAGATAGAATGAGCCTCAAGATCTTTTCATGGTGAGGCCCATTATTGTTAAGGAATCTGTGACCAACAGATGCATATCTGTATTCCCAGTCATGTGAAATCCATAGATGAATGCCTAATGAATTCATCACAATTGACCAATTTCCTTATCAACTGTAACTCAGTAAAATCTTTAAAATTGTTGCATGTTGTGTTTTATATTTTTGTTCAGTATACATTAAAACTCTAAGAAGGCTTTTCATGCTAGGTGTATTTTGCTATATAAATAAAGAAATTAACTGGGTGTTTCGAGCACTGATCATCAGACTGTATACCATTGGTATGACAAAACGTTTATTTTTACTGCTCTAATTATGTTGGTAACCAGTTTATAATAGCAATGAGGCACCTCGGCGGTTTGTGGTATATGGCTGATATACCAGAGCCCCTCGGGCTTAATTGCTTTAAATACATTGAAGGAGGCTGCTGGATGGCTCATAATACTCCACATTTTGTTACGTTACAGACTTATTCTAAAATGGCAAAAACAAATGACAAACATTAATTTACCCACAATACCCCCATAACGACAAAGTGAAAACAAGTTTTTTTTTTTTTTAAATTTTTTGCAAATTAATAAAAAATAAAAACTGAAATACCTTATTTACATAAATATTTGTATTTATTATGGATCCCCATTAGTTCCTGTCAATACAGAAGCTACTCTTCCTGGAGTCCATTAAAATTAAGGCAGTTTATACCATTTAAAAACATTACAGTACATTCACAGATTTCATAACACACTATGTGCCCTCAGGCCCCTACTCCACCACTACCACATATCTACAGTACTAAATCCATGTGTATGTATAGTGTGTATGTTATCGTGTGTGTGTGTGTGTGTGTGTGTGTGTTTGTGTTGCTTCACAGTCACCGCTGTTCCATAAGGTTTTTATCTGTTTTTTAAATCTAATTTTACTGCTTGCGTCAGTTACCTGATGTGGAATAGAGTTCCATGTAGTCATGGCTCTATGTACAGTAGTACTGTGTGCCTCCCATAGTCTGTTCTGGAACTCGGGACAGTGAAGAGGCTTCTTGTGGTATGTCTTGTGGGGTATGCATGGGTGTCCGAGCTGTGTGCCAGTAGTGTAGACAGACAGCTCGGTGCATTCAAGTCAATACCTCTCATAAATTAAAGTAGTGACGAAGTCAATCTCTCCACCACTTTCAGCCAGGAGAGATTGACATGCATATTAGCTCTCTGTGTACATCCAAGGGCCAGCCATGCTGCCCTGTTCTGAGACAATTGCAATTTTCCTAAACCCTTTTTTGTGATACCTGACCATACGACTGAACAGTAGTCAAGGTGCGACAAAACTAGGGCCTGTAGGACCTGCCTTGTTGATAGTGTTGTTAAGAAGGTAGAAACTAGGGCCTGTAGGACCTGCCTTGTTGATAGTGTTGTTAAGAAGGTAGAAACTAGGGCCTGTAGGACCTGCCTTGTTGATAGTGTTGTTAAGAAGGTAGAAACTAGGGCCTGTAGGACCTGCCTTGTTGATAGTGTTGTTAAGGTAGAAACTAGGGCCTGTAGGACCTGCCTTGTTGATAGTGTTGTTAAGAAGGTAGAAACTAGGGCCTGTAGGACCTGCCTTGTTGATAGTGTTGTTAAGAAGGTAGAAACTAGGGCCTGTAGGACCTGCCTTGTTGATAGTGTTGTTAAGAAGGTAGAAACTAGGGCCTGTAGGACCTGCCTTGTTGTTAAGAAGGTAGAAACTAGGGCCTGTAGGACCTGCTGTCACACCCTGACCATAGTTTACTTTGTATGTTTCTATGTTTTGGTTGGTCAGGGTGTGATCTGAGTGGGCATTCTATGATGGATGTCTTGTTTGTCTATTTCTATGTCTGGCCTGATATGGTTCTCAATCAGAGGCAGGGGTTAGTCATTATTATTGTCTCTGATTGGGAACCATATTTAGGTAGCCTGGGTTTCACTGTGTTTGTTCCTGTCTCCGTGTTTTGCACCAGATATGACTGTTTTAGGTTTTCGCATGTTTGTTGTTTTGTTAGTTTATTCGTGTACAGTTTTCTTTATTAAAGTACAATGAATAACAACCACGCTATATTTTGGTCTGCCTCTCCTTCAACAGACGAAAGCCGTGACACCTGCCTTGTTGATAGTGTTGTTAAGAAGGCAGAGCAGCGCTTTATTATAGACAGATTTCTCCCCATCTTAGCTACTACTGCATCAATATGCTTTGACCATGACAGTTTAATCTAAGGTTACTACAAGCAGTTTAGTCATCTCAACTTGCTCAATTTCCACAGTATTTATTACAAGATTTAGTAGAGGTTTTGGGTTTAGTGAGTGTTTTGTTCCAAATACAATGCTTTTAGTTTTAGAAATATTTAGGGCAAACTTATTCCTTGCCAGCCACTCTGAAACTAACTGCTGCTCTTTGAGTGTTGCAGTCATTTCAGTCACTGTCGTAGCTGACGTGAATAGTGTTGAGTCGTACATTGACACTCTGGCTTTACTCAAAGTCAGCGGCATGTCGTACTTGCGGAGGACAACAGGATCCTTTGCTATGAGACTATAAACTGAGTTCAGGTGCTTCCTGTTTCCATTTATCATCCTTAAGATGTTTCTTTAACTTGATTGGAGTCCACCTGTGCTAAATTCAATTGATTGGACATGATTTGGAAAGGCACACACTTGTCTATATAAAGGTCCCACAGTTGACAGTGCATGTCAGAGCAAAAACCAAACCATGAGGTCGAAGGAATTGTCCGTAGAGCTCCGAGACAGGATTGTGTCGAGGCACAGATCTGGGGAAGGGTACCAAAACATTTCTGCAGCGTTAAAGGTTCCCAAGAACAGTGACCTCCATCATTTTTAAATGTAAGAAGTTTGGAACCACCAAGACTCTTCCTAGAAATGGCTGCACGGCCAAACTGAGAAACCGGGGGAGAAGGGCCTTTATACAGGGAGGCGAACAAGAACCCAATGGTCACTGACAGACCTACAGATTTCCTCTGTGAGAAAGTGTTCCAGAAGTACAACCACCTCTGCAGCACTCCAACAATCAGGCCTTTATGGTAGAGTGGCCAGACGGAAGCCACTCCTCAGTAAAAGGCAAATGACAGCTCGCTTGGAGTTTTCCAAAAGGCACCTAAAGACTATCAGACCATGAGAAACAATATTCTCTGGTCTGATGAAACCAAGATTGAACTCTTAGGCCTGAATGCCAAGCATCAAGTCTGGAGGAAACCTGGCACCATCCCTACGGTGAAGCATGGTGGTGGCAGCATCATGCTGCTGGGATGCTTTTCAGCGCCAGGGACTGGGAGATTAGTCAGGATTGAGCAAAAGATGAACAAAGCAAAGTACAGAGATCCTTGATGGAAACCTGCTCCAGAGCGCTCATGATCTCAGACTGGGTGCGAAGGTTAACGTTCTAACAGGACAATGACCCTAAGCACACAGCCAAGACAACACGGGGGGGGGCTTCAGGACAAGTCTCTGAATGTCCTTGAGTGGCCCAGCCAGAGCCCGGACTTGAACCCCTGGAGAGACCTGAGAGACCTGAAAATAGCTCTGCAGCAACGCTCCCCATCTAACCTGACACAGTTTGAGAGGATCTGTAGAGAAGAATGGGAGAAACTCCCCAAATACAGATGTGCCAAGCTTGTAGCGTCATACCCAAGAAGACTCGAGGCTGTAATCGCTGCCAAAGGCACTTCAACAAAGTACTGAGTAAAGGGTCTGAATACTTATGGAAATGCGATATGTCCGTTTTTTTATTTGTAATAAATTTGCAAAATGGTCTAAACCTATTTTGCTTTGTCATTATGGGTTATTGCGTGTAGATTGATGAGGGAATAAAACAGTTTATTATATTTTAGAAATAAGGCTGTAACGTGACAAAATGTTGAAAAAGTCAAGGGGTCTGAATACTTTCCAAATGCACTGTATATCATGTTTTATTGTCACACACTGGATAGGTGCAGTGACGTGTTGTTTTTTACAGGGTCAGCCATAGTAGTATGTCACACTTGGAGCAAATTACCATTAAGGGCCTTGCTCAAGGGACACCGACAGATTTTTCACCTCTCGGGTGTTCAAAACAGTGACCTTTTCGGTTACTGGCCGTCAGGCTACGTTCAAGTGTCAACCTGATTGCCTGGCTTCTATTTACTTTCTCTGGTGAAGGTTTTCAGTCACTGAAAGTCGAGAGTTCCAGTAAGTTCCAGTAGGGTTAGATGAGATGTTTCAGGCTCCTGGAGAAACAACATGTGGAGCATTCTTTTTTTTCCAGAATTTATTAATAGCCATTCCCAAAACCACTTTGATGACTTTACTTTGTTAGTAATGATCGGTTTTACTGTTAATTGACAGTGAAATGTCATGTGACATTTTGTGATTAACAGCTGGCATTAACTATTGATTCAAATTGTTTGTAAACGTGATGCACAGGTGTTGGTTTATCGCATGCACCTGCAGAGCTGTCTTCTATACAACTTCAGGAATGTCCGTTGTTGTGATTGCATTCAGATGACAATACATGGTCGAGCAATGGTATATTTGCTTTTTGCAGCTTTTCGTACTCATGTAGCCTATAAAAATGCATGTTTTTGATATATGTGGTGCTGGGAATACACCCTAATACCCCAACAGGAAAACAGAAGTTTTCATTCTGTGTCATGTCTTATCTAATGCAAGGTGCATGTGTAGCCCGTGATGTATCATCTAAATCAGGTGACAAGTTGAATTGCAACAGTTTTTATTTTACCTTTACTAGGCAAATCAGTTAAGAACATATTCTTATTTTCAATGACAGCCTGGGAACAGTGGGTTAACTGCCTGTTCAGGGGCAGAACGACAGATTTGTACCTTGTCAGCTCGGGGGTTTGAACTTGCAACCTTCCAGTTACTAGTCCAACACTCTAACCACTAGGCTACCCTGTACAGGCTACTGTGGTAGTAGTCTATATGAGTAACTGATGACTCGAGAATTTGTCCCTGGACTTTCTTTTCTATTCTGGAGCAATTCGTCAGTGAAGTACGTTATCCCCTGTCGGCTGCTGGAAATTATATGTAACAAAAGCCTGTTCTTGACTTTGAGTAAAGCTATCTAGTAGCCTAGTACTGACAGTGTTGCGTCACGGCTTGGCATTGAGTGGGAAACCTATGCTTGCCAAGTGGCAATGATGACCTGACCTCATATCTCTGGGCAAAGACAGTGAGACAGCTAAGAGACATTTACGTTTGGTGTGTTGGTGTATTGGTCATCATGTACGGTACTTTGTCTCTCATGGTAATGGTATTATGAGTTATGAATAGAGCCTTTCTGAATAAACGTGCCTGGTACCCTCTCAATGCCAATCCATGATGCATTGTGCCACCCCCTTTTACACTGCTGCTACTCTCTGTTATTATCTATGCATAATCACTTTAATAACTCTACCTACATGTACATATTATCTCAATTACCTCGAATAACCAGTCGTACTTTTTGGAGAAATGTCCTCTGGTCTGATGAAACAAAAATAGAACTGTTTGGCCATAATGACCATCGTTATGGTTGGAGGAAAAAGGGTGAGGCTTGCAAGCCGAATAACACCATCCCAACCGTGAAGCACGGGGGTAGCAGAATCATGTTGTGGGGGTGCTTTGCTGCAGGAGGGACTGGTGCACTTCACAAAATAGGTGGTATCATGAGGAAGAAAAATAATGTGGATATATTGAAGCAACATCTCAAGACATCAGTCAGGAAGTTAAAGCTTGGTCGCAAATGGGTCTTCCAAATGGACAATGACACCAAGCATACTTCCAAAGTTGTGGCAAAATGACTTAAGGTCAACAAAGTCAAGGTATTGGAGTGGCCATCACAAAGCTCTGACCTCAATCCCATAAAAATATGTCGGCAGAACTGAAAAACCTGACTCAGTTTCACCAGCTCTGTCAGGAGGAATTGGCCAAAATTCACCGAACTTATTGTGGGAAGCTTGTGGTAGGCTACCCGAAACATTTGACCCAAGTTAAACAATTTAAAGGCAATGCTACCAAATACTAATTGAGTGTATGTAAACTTTGAATGATGCTAGGGAAACATGATGAAAGAAATAAAAGCTAAAATAAATCATTCTCTCTACTATTATTCTGACATTTCACATTCTTAAAATGAAGTGGTGATCCTAACTGACCTAAGACAGGGAATTTTTACTAGGATTAAATCTCCGGAATTGTCAAACTGAGAAAGTCAGAAAAACTGTAAAAACATATATTTGACAGAGGCATATGTAAACTTCCGACTTCAGCTGTAGCCTCACTATTGTTATTTTACTGCTGCTCTTTAACTATTTGTTACTTTATTTAAAACATTTTTTAAAATAATGTTATGTCATTTTATTGTGTAGTAATCCATTTTTTTTTACTTTAATCCATTTTTTTAACTTAAGTTCATTTAATAAATACTTTCTGAAACTCTTTCTTGAACTACATTGTTTTTTTATAGGCTTGTAAGTAAGCATTTCACTGTAAGGTGAAACACCTGTTTATTTTTTTTTTTACTAGGCAAGTCAGTTAAGAACAAATTCTTATTTTCAATGACAGCCTAGGAGCAGTGGGTTAGCTGCCTGTTCAGGGGCAGCATGAAAGATTTGTACCTTGTCAGCTCAGGGGTTTGAACTTGCAACCTTCCGGTTACGAGTCCAACACTCTAACCACTAGGCTACCCTGTCGCCCCACCTGGTTCATTTAACTAATACAATTAAGATTTGATTTGATTTGAATCTGAATGCTGCAATTGTTGGCGTGGCAGCTGAGACATTTTACAACTTTAACTGTCGCTGGGCAGAAAAGGACTGACATGCTAAAATAAACAAATGCCCTATGATTATACCTGTGTGCCCGCACATCAAAACAGTGGTTTTGTTTAAGAAACACTTCACACATTGGTAAGAAAAATATACTATGCTTCCAACCGTGGCAAATGCGTCATGCAGCTGAAATGAACCAAAAGTCTAAAAAACGCTGCTCTGTAAAGTGAAGAAGCCATATGCTTACTGACGGTGGAGGGACTAAGTATGACTTTACAAAGGAGTCAAGTGGATACAGATGGACAAACAGGACCTAAAATAAAATAGATCCCTGCATGATATGCTTCAGGGACCAACTGAACACGGCAAGACTGAAGAATCTGTTCTTTAAATGTTGACAAGTTTAATCTACTTGATTTTATAAAGTTTATTGTAATTCCAATTGAATTCACTCTACAATAATGAAGAGTGGATCAGGAGAATATGTATTTAAATTACTGGGGGAAAAATGGTTTGAATTAAACACTGCATTCTCTGTTTGTCTCTGTTTTTAAAGTAGGTCCATCATGTTTCTCATTGTCCCATGCTAAGTCCCAGAGGAATTGCAGCAATTTGTAATCATTTTATTAGGACAAAAAGCCAGCACTCCAAGCCAGCTCTCCCCTAGAACGTCTCCATTCAATTGACTGTGGGTTTTTTTCCTGCATCAATTCCCTGAGATCTCTTTACGCAACATACCACACACACATCATTAACGTAGCTCATTTAAAAAAAAAATCCTTTATAGACTCAATTAGCATTTACTTATTCACAACCGTGGCCCAGTGCAGTTTAGTTACCTTCATGTTGTTTACCCATCCACATTGAGAGGAGCGAAATTAGCATGCTGAATAAAGACGTCTAAATGTGTAATATGATGTGATTGATTGTAATGGAAGTGGTTACACAGTGATTCCCAAATGTCCCCGTAAGACTCAAAGGAACTCAGGTTCGAGGCCTGCCGCTATGCCACGCATGTGTTAATGATCTGTGTAATAACTGATCTGTTTCACAAGGAGAGGCCCTGGGGGACTCTATGATGTCGTCTAGCCCGCCTGGATGGACACTGCAAGGAGAGGTGGCTTAGGCCTGTCTCAGAGGGACGTTGCTTATGCATAGCTCATAACAAGGTATTATTTATGAGCTTAAAATGCATTACGAAGAAGGTATTTATAATAAATGTTTCTGTTTGTTCTCGTTCAACGGTGAGCATCTGGGACTATCTCAACAGTCTAAAGTGACTTCTTCTCCTATTTTCTTCTCCTTTAGAGTGTAGATCAGTGTAGATTAAGAGAAAGACAAGGAGAACATGGTCCTCTGTAGTTCAGTTAGTAGAACATGGTCCTCTGTAGTTCAGTTAGTAGAACACGGTCCTCTGTAGTTCAGTTAGTAGAACATGGTCCTCTGTAGTTCAGTTAGTAGGGGACATGGTCCTCTGTAGTTCTAGGACAGGGTCCTCTTAGTTCAAGAGGCATGGTCCTCTGTAGTTCAGTTAGTAGGAAGTTCAGTTAGTAGGACATGGTCCTCTGTAGTTCAGTTAGTAGGAAGTTCACATGGTCCTCTGAGTTCAGTTAGTAGGAACACGGTCCTCTGAGTTCAGTTAGTAGAACACATGGTCCCTCTGAAGTTCAGTTAGTAGAACACGGTCCTCTGGAGTTCAGTTAGTAGAACACGGTCCTCTGGAGTTCAGTTAGTAGAACACGGTCCTCTGTAGTTCAGTTAGTAGAACACGGTCCTCTGGAGTTCAGTTAGTAGAACACGGTCCTCTGTAGTTCAGTTAGTAGAACATGGTACTCTGGAGTTCAGTTAGTAGAACATGGTCCTCTAGTTCGTAACCCGTAGTGTAACCCGTACCTAAAATGTATGACTTTATGTTGCTTTGGATAAAAGTGTTTGCTAAATGGCATTTTTATTATTATTATTATTATTATTATTACTATTATTATATTAGCCGTTGTTTGAGTATAATACGGTTACAACATTACTCAAACACAATATTATTTCTTAGACCATAATATGGACCAATATATAACTGTGACCATCTTGGGGCCATTTTGCCACTTTCCACTAATGTTATGGAGCCTGAACAAAATGCATATTGTTTTACAACAGATGCACGCTGAGATGTGAACGTTTCATTGACCCACCTAGATTCCTTTTACTGATGGCCTTCGGCACAAGATGTGTAAGCTCAGAGAAAACAGGAAACCTCAGAGTCAATGGACAAATTCTTACATTTCCATGTGTGATGAGGAACTTCCACGAGCCATGGTAGGGAGCGTGTGGGTGCATTGGAAATCTCACAGATGGCAAACAGCTGCAGAGCCTCATTATACAATACCACAATACCACAATACTGCAATACAATACTCCAATAATATAATACTCCAGTACTCCAATACTACAACACTCCAATACTACGATACTACAATACTCCAGTACTCCAATACTACTATATTCCATTACTTCAATACTGCAATACCACAGTACTCCAGTACTACAATACTCCAGTACTACAATACTCCAGTACTACAATACTCCAGTACTCCAGTACTCCAATACTACAACACTCCAATACTACGAAACTACAATACTCCAGTACTCCAATACTACTATATTCCATTACTCCAATACTACAATACCACAGTACTCCAGTACTCCAATACTACAATACTCCAGTACTCCAATACTCCAATACTCCAATATTCCAGTACTCAAATATTCCAATACTCCAGTACACCAATACTACAATGCTAAAATATTACAATACTCCAATACTAAAATACTCCAAAACACCAGTACTCCAATACTACATTACAGCAATAATAAAATACTCCAATACTCCAATACTCCAATGCTACACTTCTACAATATCACAATACTAAAATACTACAATACCACAATACCACAATACTACAACACTACAATACCACAATATCGAAATATTACAATATTACAATACCACAATACTACAATATTACAATATTACAATACCACAATACTATAATACCACAATACTACAATATCACAATACTACAATACCACAATACTACAATACTGCAATACTGCAATGCCACAATACTACAATATCACAATACTGCAATACTACAATACCACGTCTGGAGAGAAATCACAGGGTTTCCAACAGTGGAGGCTGGTGGGAGGAGCTATAGGAGGAGCAATATGGAATGGCATAAATGGAACGGTATCAAACACATCAAACACATGGAAACCACATGTTCAGCACCGTTCCATGCATGCAATACAAGCAAAGAGACGCATGAGGTTGTGGAGAAATAGGTGGAACCAAAAGTATTCTACTTGGCCCCAAAAGGGTTCTTCAAATGGTTCTCCTATGGGGACAGCCGAATAACCTGTTTTGTTCTGCATAGCACCTTTTATTTCGAACAGTGTATGTCATGTGTACTAGTCCATTGAAGTAAGGGCTGAAAGGCAGTGACCGAGGGGAGAAACAAACATTGTTCACTGTCTTTGCAAAGCGGGACGAATGTGAAAAGCCTTGAAATAGATTAGGACGTCAGTCAGAATGATGATGGGTCAAGAAAGGACATTTGGAAAGTGTTTTTTTTTTGGAGGTGGATATGGCTGCTCAAAATGACTCAAACAGGCCACACTTCATTGACATGTTTTACTTTTTTATTCCTGATTTACAGTTATGGTGGTATGATTATCACTGATGGACAACGTGGAGGTTTAGTGGCATCATCAATGTAGTAAGATGAAGGAAAATGATGCAAAGGGATGATTTACGAGGGAGTGTAGGCCCCTGGGAATGTTCTGAGTGCCCTCTCCCTCTCCTAGTACCTGCAGTTAAAGCCAGGCTGTAGCATTTTACTACCTGTGCTACAATTTTACAAGAGCGCTGGAGGAGTGAACGGAGACCAGCATTGGACATGCTAGAGGACTGAACGGAGGCCAGCATTGGACACGCTGGAGGAGTGAACGGAGGCCAGCATTGGACATGTTGGAGTAGAGAATAGAGACCAGCATTGGTCACGTTGGAGTAGAGAATAGAGGCCAACATTGGTCACGTTGGAGTAGAGAATAGAGGCCAGCATTGGTCACGTTGGAGTAGAGAATAGAGGCCAGCATTGGACATGTTTGTCCCCTTTCTCCTCCACTCGGCTTTACCTCCGTGTCTGATGCTTGAACTCCAATCCTTCACCTTAAAGAACTCAACCATCTTGAGAGGCAGAGAGCTGCATATCCCTGTGACTCAGAACAGCCTTGAACACAAACCTGTTATTTACTAAATGCAGTTTCTAAGCGTAAGTGACTTAAACGGCCACTAGGAGGCCGCCAACCAAATCTTTTATCTTATTTATTTATTAGTCGGTCAGTGTCTCAACTTACTGTTAGTTAGAATGGTAGAATACACAACGGGCAATTTCAAAATTTGGTAGTGCATTAGAAGATTTCCTAATGTTAGTCACTGGCAGTCACTCAATTATCCCATGTCAACTAACATTTTATAGATTGCGGGATAAGTTAGTCAAGCCGGCTATCTACGGTACATGCCTGGGACCCTGACCTCCAGGGGGCACCCATTGATTTGGCTCGTCAGTCTAAATCAGTTATCATAAGAACATGGAAAAATGTGTTGAACTGCAGTAAATTAGCTTTAAAACTGCACATTTTTATGTCCCCTGCCAAGAGGGGGGCAGCTAAAATGTTTTGCCCACGAGGTGGGGGGCTTTCAAACAAAATCTAGCTTAGGGCCCCCCAAAAACCCTACAAAACGGCTCTGTGTTCACTTGGTCTCAAAGTTGTAAAGCAGTTGCTGAAATTAATGGTTCAAAACCAACTTGAAGCAGATTTAACAGAAGATAATGTCTATTGACTGTCAAAGGTCATTGAATGGAAGTGAAGGGAGGGGGTGCTGTTTTCTCTACAGTTCTGCCAGTCCTGCCAGTTCTGCCTAGTTCTGCCTTCTTTTCTTTGGTTGAGGGCTGTGGTTGGTGGTGCAGAACGCACGTCTAATGGTAGGACCCCACAAAACAGACCATAGGTCTAATGGCAGGACCCCACAAAACAGACCACAGGTCTAATGGCAGGACCCCACAAAACAGACCACAGGTCTAATGGCAGGACCCCACAAAACAGACCACAGGTCTAATGGCAGGACCCCACAAAACAGACCACAGGTCTAATGGCAGGACCCCACAAAACAGACCACAGGTCTAATGGCAGGACCCCACAAAACAGACCACAGGTCTAATGGCAGGACCCCACAAAACAGACCACAGGTCTAATGGCAGGACCCCACAAAACAGACCACAGGTCTAATGGCAGGACCCCACAAAACAGACCATAGGTCTAATGGCAGGACCCCACAAAACAGACCATAGGTCTAATGGCAAGACCCCACAAAACAGACCACAGGTCTAATGGCAGGACCCCACAAAACAGACCATAGGTCTAATGGCAAGACCCCACAAAACAGGTCTGATATCAGGACCCCACAAAACAGACCATAGGTCTAATGGCAAGACCCCACAAAACAGACCACAGGTCTAATGGCAGGACCCCACAAAACAGACCATAGGTCTAATGGCAGGACACCACAAAACAGACCATAGGTCTAATGGCAAGACCCCACAAAACAGACCACAGGTCTAATGGCAGGACCCCACAAAACAGACCACAGGTCTAACGGCAGGACCCCACAAAACAGACCATAGGTCTAATGGCAAGACCCCACAAAACAGGTCTGATATCAGGACCCCACAAAACAGACCACAGGTCTAATGGCAGGACCCCACAAAACAGACCACAGGTCTAATGGCAGGACCCCACAAAACAGACCACAGGTCTAATGGCAGGACCCCACAAAACAGACCATAGGTCTAATGGCAGGACCCCACAAAACAGACCATAGGTCTAATGGCAGGACCCCACAAAACAGACCACAGGTCTAATGGCAGGACCCCACAAAACAGACCACAGGTCTAATGGCAGGACCCCACAAAACAGACCATAGGTCTAATGGCAGGACCCCACAAAACAGACCACAGGTCTAATGGCAAGACCCCACAAAACAGACCACAGGTCTAATGGCAGGACCCCACAAAACAGACCATAGGTCTAATGGCAAGACCCCACAAAACAGGTCTGATATCAGGACCCCACAAAACAGACCATAGGTCTAATGGCAGGACCCCACAAAACAGACCATAGGTCTAATGGCAGGACCCCACAAAACAGACCACAGGTCTAATGGCAGGACCCCACAAAACAGACCACAGGTCTAATGGCAGGACCCCACAAAACAGACCATAGGTCTAATGGCAGGACCCCACAAAACAGACCATAGGTCTAATGGCAAGACCCCACAAAACAGACCATAGGTCTAATGGCAAGACCCCACAAAACAGACCACAGGTCTAATGGCAGGACCCCACAAAACAGACCATAGGTCTAATGGCAGGACCCCACAAAACAGACCACAGGTCTAATGGCAGGACCCCACAAAACAGACCACAGATCTAATGGCAGGACCCCACAAAACAGACCACAGGTCTAATGGCAAGACCCCACAAAACAGACCACAGGTCTAATGGCAGGACCCCACAAAACAGGTCTAATGGCATAACGAATAAATGTCTCCCTTACCAAGAACCCTTTCCTAAGGGTCCGGGAAGAAACAAAGTGAGATTTGGGGTTTTGACAAGGGTGAGAGTTTTGGTTTTCAACCAATGGCCAGTACAAGTAAAGTTTCCTGACACATGCTGTTTCATTTGCCTTTTTTATGTACATTATTTAGACTATACCTTTTATTTATTTATTATTTAACTTTATTTAACTGGGCAAGTCAGTTAATAACAAATTCTTATATACAATAACGGCCTACCCCGGCCAAACTGTCACCCGGATGACGCTGGGTGAATTGTGTGCCGCCCTAGGGGACTCCCAATCACGACCGGTTGTGATACAGACTGGAATCAAACCAGGGTCTGCAGTGATGCCTGTTGTGCTGAGATGCAGTACCTTAGACCGCTGTGCCACTCAGGAGCCCAATTTGAGTCCCACACGTTGCATGCAACACAAAAGAGTTGAAAGGAAGATGGGTGCGATGGATATGATGGGTATGATGGGTATGATGGGTATGATGGTATGATGGGTATGATGGGTATGATGGGTATATGGGTATGATGGGTATATGGGTATGATGGGTATATGGGTATGATGGGTATATGGGTATGATGGGTATATGGGTATGATGGGTATATGGTATGATGGGTATGATGGGTATATGGTATGATGGGTATATGGTATGATGGGTATATGGGTATGATGGGTATGATGGGTATATGGTATGATGGGTATGATGGGTATATGGTATGATGGGTATATGGTATGATGGGTATATGGGTATGATGGGTATATGGTATGATGGGTATGATGGGTATGATGGGTATAGGGTATGATGGGTATATGGGTATGATGGGTATATGGTATGATGGGTATATGGTATGATGGGTATGATGGGTATATGGTATGATGGGGGTATGATGGGTATATGGTATGATGGGTATGATGGGTATATGGTATGATGGGTATATGGGTATGATGGGTATATGGTATGATGGGTATATGGGTATGATGGGTACATGGTATGATGGGTACATGGGTATGATGGGTATATGGTATGATGGGTATGATGGGTATATGGGTATGATGGGTATATGGTATGATGGGTATATGGTATGATGGGTATATGGTATGATGGGTATGATGGGTATATGGGTATGATGGGTATATGGTATGATGGGTATGATGGGTATATGGTATGATGGGTATGATGGGTATATGGGTATATGGGTATGATGGGTATATGGGTATGATGGGTATATGGTATGATGGGTATATGGGTATGATGGGTATATGGTATGATGGGTATATGGTATGATGGGTATATGGGTACATGGTATGATGGGTATGATGGGTATATGGTATGATAGGTATGATAGGTATGATGGGTATATGGTATGATGGGTATACGGGTATGATGGGTATGATGGGTATATGGTATGATGGGTATGTGGGTGTATGGGTATGAAAGGTATATGGTATATGGGTATGATATCTCAAAGTGCTGTACAGACACCCAGCCTAAAACCCCAAACAGCAAGCAATGCAGGTGTAGAAGCACGGTGGTTAGGAAAAACTCCCTAGAAGGCCAAAACCTAGGAAGAAACCTAGAGAGGAACCGGGCTATGTGGGGTGGCCAGTCCTGGGTATATGGGTATTCTATGATCTATGATGGGAATATGGTATGATGGGTATATGGGTATGATGGGTATGATGTGTATATGGGTATGATGGGTATATGGTATGATAGGTATATGGTATGATGGGTATATGGTATGATGGGTATGATGGTATGATGGGTATGATGGGTATGATGGGTATATGGTATGATTGGTATAGGGTATGATGGGTATGATGGTATGATGGGTATGATGGGTATGATGGGTATGATGGGTATATGGTATGATTGGTATAGGGTATGATGGGTATGATGGTATGATGGGTATGATGGTGTGATGGGTATATGGGTATGATGGGTATGATGGGTATATGGTATGATGGGTATGATGGTATGATGGGTATGATGGTATGATGGGTATATGGGAATGATGGGTATATGGTATGATGGGTATATGGTATGATGGGTATGATGGGTATGATGGGTATGATGGGTATGATGGGTATATATGATGGTATATGATGGGTATGATGGGTATATGGTATGATGGGTATATGTATGATGGGTATATGGGTATGATGGGTATGATGGGTATGATATGATGGGTATATGGTATGATGGGTATGATGGGTATGATGGGTATATGGGTATGATGGGTATGATGGGTATATGGTATGATGGGTATATGGTATGATGGGTATATGGGAATGATGGGTATATGGTATGATGGGTATGATGGGTATATGGGTATGATGGGTATATGGGTATGATGGGTATATGGTATGATGGGTATGATGGGTATATGGTATGATGGGTATATGGTATGATGGGTATATGGTATGATGGGTATGATGTGTATGATTGGTATGATAGGTATATGGGTATGGTATGATAGGCATGATGGGTATATGGGTATGATAGGCATGATGGGTATATGGGTATGATAGGCATGATAGGTATATGGGTATGGTATGATGGGTATGATGGGTATATGGGTATGATGGGTATATGGTATGATGGGTATGATGGGTATATGGTATGATGGGTATATGGTATGATGGGTATATGGTATGATGGGTATGATGTGTATGATTGGTATGATGGGTATATGGTATGATAGGCATGATGGGTATATGGTATGATAGGCATGATGGGTATATGGGTATGATGGGTATATGGTATGATAGGCATGATGGGTATATGGTATGATAGGCATGATGGGTATATGGGTATGATGGGTATATGGTATGATGGGTATATGGGTATATGGGTACGATGGGTATATGGTATGATGGGTATGATGGGTATATGGGTATGATGGGTATATGGGTATGATGGGTATATGGGTATGATGGGTATATGGTATGATGGGTATATGGGTATGATAGGTATATGGGTATGATGGGTATATGGTATATAGGTATGATGGGTATATGGTATGATGGGTATGATGGGTATATGGTATGATGGGTATGATGGGTATATGGGTATGATGGGTATATGGGTATGATGGGTATATGGTATGATGGGTATATGGTATGATGGGTATATGGGTATGGGTATATGGTATGATGGGTATGATGGGTATGATGGGTATATGGGTATGATGGGTATATGGTATGATGGGTATATGGGTATATGGGTATGATGGGTATGATGGGCATATGGGTATGATGGGTATATGGTATGATGGGTATATGGGTATGATGGGTATATGGTATGATGGGTATATGGTATGATGGGTATATGGTATGATGGGTATATGGTATGATGGGTATATGGTATGATGGGTATATGGTATGATGGGTATGATAGGTATGATGGGTATATGGTATGATGGGTATATGGGTATAATGGGTATATGGTATGATGGGTATATGCGTATGATGGGTATATGGGTATGATGGGTATATGGAATGATGGGTATATGGTATGATGGGTATGATGGGTATGATGGGTATTTGGTATGATGGGTATATGGTATGATAGGCATGATGGGTATATGGTATGATAGGCATGATGGGTATATGGGTATGATGGGTATATGGTATGATGGGTATATGGGTATATGGGTATGATGGGTATATGGTATGATGGGTATATGGTATGATGGGTATATGGTATGATGGGTATGATAGGTATGATGGGTATATGGTATGATGGGTATGATGGGTATATGGTATATGGTATGATGGGTTTATGGTATGATGGGTATGATGGGTATATGGTATGATGGGTATGATGGTATGATGGTATGATGGGTATATGGTATGATGGGTATATGGTATATGGGTATGATAGGTATGATGGGTATGATGGGTATGATGGTATGATGGGTATGATGGGTATATGGGTATGATGGGTATATGGGTATATGGGTATGATGGGTATGATGGGTATATGGTATGATGGGTATATGGTATGATGGGTATATGGTATGATGGGTATATGGTATGATGGGTATATGGTATGATGGGTATATGGTATGATGGGTATATGGTATGATGGGTATATGGTATGATGGGTATATGGTATGATGGGTATGGGTATATGGGTATGATGGGTATATGGGTATGATGGTATGATGGGTATTATGGGTATGGTATGATGGGTAGATGGTATGATGGGTATATGGTATGATGGGTATATTGTATGATGGGTATATGGTATGATGGGTATATGGTATGATGGGTATATGGTATGATGGGTATATGGTATGATGGTATGATGGGTATGATGGGTATATCGTATGATGTGTATATGGTATGATGGGTATATGGTATGATGGGTATATGGTATGATAGGTATGATGGGTATATGGTATGATGTGTATATGGGTATGATGGGTATATGGTATGATGGGTATGATGGGTATATGATGATGGGTATATGGTATATGATATGGGTATGATGGGTATGATGGGTATATGGTATATGGTATGATGGGTATATGGTATGATGGGTATATGGTATGATGGGTATATATGGTATGATGGGTATATGGTATGATGGGTATATGGTATGATGGGTATGATGGGTATGATGGGTATATGGTATGATGGGTATATGGTATGATGGGTATATGGTATGATAGGTATGATGGGTATGATGGTATGATGGTATGATGGGTATGATGGGTATATGGTATGGTATATGGGTATGATGGGTATAGGTATGGGTATGATGGGTATATGGTATGATAGGTATGATGGGTATGATGGGTATATGGTATATGGGTATGATGGGTATGGGTATGGGTATATGGTATGATGGGTATATGGTATGATGGGTATATGGTATGATGGGTATATGGTATGATGGGTATGATGGGTATGATGGGTATATGGTATGATGTGTATATGGTATGATGGGTATATGGTATGATAGGTATGATGGGTATATGGTATGATGTGTATATGGTATGATGGGTATATGGTATGATAGGTATGATGGGTATATGGGTATGATGGGTATATGGTATGATAGGTATGATGGGTATGATGGGTATATGGTATGATAGGTATGATGGGTATATGGTATGATGGGTATATGGTATGATGGGTATGATGGGTATGATGGGTATATGGTATGATGTGTATATGGTATGATGGGTATGATGGGTATGATGGGTATATGGTATGATGTGTATATGGTATGATGGGTATATGGTATGATGGGTATGATGGGTATATGGTATGATAGGTATGATGGGTATAATGTGTATATGGTATGATGTGTATATGGTATGATGGGTGTATGGTATGATAGGTATGATGGGTATATTGGTATGATGGGTATATGGTATGATAGGTATGATGGGTATATGGTATGATGGGTATGATGGGTATATGGTATGATAGGTATGATGGGTATATGGGTATGATGGGTATATGGTATGATGGGTATATGGTATGATGGGTATGATGGGTATGATGGGTATATGGTATGATGGGTATATGGTATGATAGGTATGATGGGTATATGGTATGATGGGTATATGGTATGATGGGTATGATGGGTATGATGGGTATGATGGTATGATGGGTATGATGGGTATATGGTATGATGGTATGATGGGTATATGGTATGATGGGTATATGGTATGATGGGTATATGGTATGATGGGTATGATGGGTATATGGTATGATGGGTATATGGTATGATGGGTATATGGTATGATAGGTATGATGGGTATATGGTATGATGGGTATATATGTATATGGGTATGATGGGTATATGGTATGATGGGTATATGTGTATGATGGGTATGATGGGTATATGGGTTTGATGGGTATATGGTATGATGGGTATATGGTATGATGGGTATATGGGTATGATGGGTATATGGTATGATGGGTATATGGTATGATGGGTATATGGGTATGATGGGTATATGGGTATGATGGGTATATGTGTATGATGGTGTATGGGTTTGATGGGTATATGGTATGATGGGTATATGGTATGATGGGTATATGTGTATGATGGTGGTATGATGGGTTGATGGGATGGGTATGATGGGTATGATGGGTATATGGTATGATGGGTATATGTGTATGATGGGTATATGGTATGATGGGTATATGGTATGATGGTATATGGTATGATGGGTATATGTGTATGATGGTGTATGGGTAGATGGAAATAAACATATTTCTTTCACAGGATGATGAGAGGGTAAATGAAGTCTACGGAATGTTTCCTCTGTTCTCTTTAAAAAAAAGCTGGGTATTTGTCTCCTGGACCTCCCAGTCCTCCTGGACCTCCCAGTCCTCCTGGACCTCCCAGTCCTCCTGGACCTCCCAGTCCTCCTGGACCTATGGAACAGCACAGCATCCCGCGCCCCACTGTAACTCTCTCCAACACACATTTACTGGACTTGTGTCTGTCTGTCTGTCTGTCTGGCTGGCTGGCGACATTTTTGCAAATGTATTGAAAAGGAAATACAGAAATATCTTGCCACCCTGGGGCAGCAGGGTAGCCTAGTGGTTAGAGTGTTGGACGAGTAACCAAAAGGTTTCAAGTTCAATTCCCCAACCTGATAAAGTACAAATCTGTCATCCTGCCCCTGAACAGGCAGCTAACCCACTGTTCCTAGGCTGTCATTGAAAATAAGAATTTTTTCTTAACTGACTTGCCTGGTTAAATAATGGTAAAAAAAAAAATACCCCAAGTCAAAACATGTAAGAATCTCCTTTGGCAGCAATTACAGCTTTGAGTCTTTCTGGGTAAGTCTCTAATATACTAATACTTTAAGCAAAAATGTTAACTTTTAATTTACAATATTTAGAATCTCTGAGACTAGAAAGATTTACAACTTTTGTGAAACATCACAGCACAGTTGGGAAAAAAATATGTCAAATAGAAATCAAAACTACATAGTGTTCAAAGATAGATGGGAGGGTTTGAGGGTAGATGAAGGATGTGTCCGTAACATGTATATAGTATGTTTAAGCTGTAAGAAGAAGCCTAAGTGTTGTTGTCCATTAGTTTACTCCAATTAGGGGAGTGGAGGTAGGGCCAAGGTAAAATAAATACATAAATAAAATACAGTGACATTCAAAAGTTTGGACACCTACACATTACAGGTTTATTATAAATGTTTACTATTGTCGCGCCCTGGCCATAGAGAGGCTTTTATTCTCTATTTTGGGCAGGCCAGGGTGTGACGAGGGTGGGCATTCTAGTTTCTTTATTTCTATGTTTTCTGTTTCTATGTATGGTTCTCAATTAGGGACAGCTGTCTATCGTTGTCTCTGATTGGGAATCATACTTAGGCAGCCTGTTTTGCCATCTTAGTTGTGGGTAGTTGTCTTTGTTAGTGGCCTGTGTAGCCCTAGTACGCGTCACGGTTGTGTTTGTTGTTTTGTTGGCGACATTTATAATAAAGTAAAATGTACGCTCACCACGCTGCACCTTGGTCCGGTCCTTTCCCTGATGACGTTCGTGACAACTATTTTCCACATTGTAGAATAACAGTGAAGACATCAAAACTATGAAATTGCACATATGGAATCACGTAGTAACCCAAAAAGTGTTAAACAAATCAAAATATATTTTAAATTTGAGATTCTTCAAAGTAGCCACCCTTTGCCTTTTGATGACAGCTTTGCACACTCTTGGCATTCTCTCAACAAGCTTCATGAGGTAGTCACCTGGAATGCATTTCAATTAACAGGCGTTTGGGGAATTTATTTCCTTCTTAATGCGTTTGAGCTATTCAGTTGTGTTGTGACTAAGTCCATATTATGGGAAGAACAGTTCAAATAAGCAAAGAGAAACTGTCTCTCATGAGGACCGCCACAGGAAAGTAAGACCCAGAGTTACCTCTGCTGCAGAGGATAAATTCATTAGAGTTACCAGCCTCAGAACTTGGAGCCCAAATAAATGCTTCATAGAGTTAATAAAGACACATCTCAACATCAACTGTTCAAAAGAGACTGCATGAATCAGGCCTTCATGGTCAAATTGCTGCAAAGAAACCACTACTAAAGAAGACCAATAATAATAAGAAACTTGCTTGATCCAAGAAACACGAGCAATGGACATTAGACCAGGGTAAATCTGTCCTTTAGTCTGATGAGTTCAAATTTGATATTTTTGGTTCCAACCTCCGTGTCTTTGTGAGATGCATGGTGTGTGAATGGATCTCCGCATGTGTGAAACTTGGAGAAGAAGGTGTGATGGTGTGGGGTGCTTTGCTGGTGACACTGTCATTGATTTATTTAGAGTTCAAGGCACACTTAATCAGCATGGCTACCACAGCATTCTGCAGCAATTCGCCATACCATCTGATTTGAGCTTAGTGGGACTATCATTTGTTTTTCAACAGGACAATGACCCAACACACCTCCAGGCTGTGTAAGGGCTATTTGACCAAGAAGAAGAGTGAAGGAGTGCTGCATGAGATGACCTGGCCTCCACAATCACCTGACCTCAACCCAATTGAGATGGTTTGGGATGAGTTGGACCGCAGAGTGAAGGAAAAGCAGCCAACAAGTGCTCAGCATATGTGGGAATTCCTTCAAGGCTGTTGGAAAAGCATTCCAGGTGAAGCTGGTTGAGAGAATGCCTTGAATTTGCAAAGCTGTCATCAAGGCAAAAGGTGGCTACTTTGAATAATCTCAAATATAAAATATGTTTTGATTTGTTTAATACTTTTTTGGTTACTAAATGATTTCATATGTGTAATTTCATTGTTTTGATGTTATTCTACAATGTAGAAAATTGTAAAAAATAAAGAAAAACCCTTGAATGAGTAGATGTGTACAAACTTTTGATTGGTACTGTATATATATATATATATATATATGTGTGTGTGTGTGTGTGTATGTATATATATATATATATATATATGTGTGTGTGTGTGTATATATGTATATGTATATGTATGTATATATGTCTGTCTCACTTTCTATAACATCTGCTTCCTGCTATCTTTCTCTAGCTTCCTGCTTCCTGTGCCTTTATTGTATGAGAAAAAGACTTCTGAAAGATTGTTTAGTCTTCTCCCCCCGGTGGCTTTGACATCAGAGCTTAAAACTTTTCAATTATCTGTGACAGGCCCTGCAACCACATCCTGTGTGATTTATTACACTGAGTCCATTCTAGAAGTGTGTGCGGGCAGGAATCGCTGTAGATCGTCAATCATTAGATAGACCATCCATTATTACTGCAGTATTTATTTAAACAATCTGTTATTCAAAACAAAATGAGATGATAGAAAAAGCTTTTTTTTCTCTCATCCTCCTGAGCATATGTCACTTTTTGCAATATGATCAATCACAAGTTCATGGTTGTGGAAGAGCCTGTGGAGGTTTTAATGCCAATGTGACCTGTTGTACAGGGTCTCCCGAGCCACGATAGGAAGAGCCCTGACGGTAAGCCTACCATGTCAAAGTCTCCAAGCAGCATACTGTATGATAACAACATTTTCAATCTCGCATCAGATGACCTCCACATGTTGGGAGACGTTTGGGGAACATTTTGAAATCTGATTTGACATAACGGAAGAGAGAGTCACAGATATCTTTTCCGCTTAGTCAACACATAGCCTGTACATCAGGGCTCTCCAAACTCTGTTCCTGTAGTTTTATACTCCAACCCCAGTTGTAACAAACTTTTTGTTACCAGGGAAACCAGGGCGGGCCTGGTGAGTCTGGAGAACCTGCGTTATCGGGCGAAACAGTGAGGTTTCTAGACGGTCTAAAACTCTGCCAACTGTAAGACCTTTAAAACTCAGGAATAATGTTTTATTAAGTTTTAATAATACTGTTATTAAATCAAACAGTTGTGGTTGCTATGCTAACGGTTATCATATGTAGAATGTGTATGGGGATTAGTCAGTACTCAAACCCACCACAACAGTAGCCATTGCACCGTGCCTGTAACCACTGTCAGGTCTTGTTTAATAGCATGATAAACCTATTAAAGCGGAGAGACTATAGAATGGAAGTGCTTGTTTCTAATTCCTGACCCACACAGGGTGAACTGGGCCCACTAGGAACCATGCAGGGCTCCAAGCCTGACTGGTGGCAAAGTAAGCTCCCCTCCTCTGTGTGGAGTTGCATGGCTTGGATCGACACATTTGGAATTTGAATAACACCAACTGTGTATCCATGCAGGGCGAGAAAAGGGAAACCAGGCCCGCCGGCACCAAAGGTGAGGATCACAACCCGACTTCAACCCACTGTGCCAGGGGACGAGACGAGGCAAACGGCCCCCACACCAACACCTCCGCAGCCCTGTCTGAAGCACCACAATGGTGCTCTGTATACCAATCATGTTCAGGCTGTTCTCGACCAGTGTTTAAGAGGGTTTAAACAGATGGCAAGGTTCATTAGAAATAACTCAGTGTTGCAGTTGCACAGTTCAGGCCCCTTTAGACCAGATGGGGAGGGAATGTAGCATATCAAAAACTTCCAGAAATGGAGAGCGATAAAAGAGTCAACACTTTAAAACACTATGAAGGCCAAGAGAGTTATTTGATTTTCAGCAATGCCTCATTGTGCTCTGTGAAAATATTGTCTTTCGTATTCAAGGGTCCTGCTGCCTCACGATTGGCTCATTGTGCTCTGTGAAAATATTGTCTTTCGTATTCAAAGGTCCTGCTGCCTCACGATTGGCTCATTGTGCTCTGTGAAAATATTGTCTTTCGTATTCAAAGGTCCTGCTGCCTCACGATTGGCTCATTGTGCCCTGTGAAAATATTGTCTTTCGTATTCAAGGGTCCTGCTGCCTCACGATTGGCTCTGTCGGAATGCCAGAGAAAAGGCTAAGGGTGGAAGACGTTTATGCCTTGGCCTCCAGACCTTTGCCTAACAATAGACATACAGTATTCAATGACGTGAAACATCTTTATTACTAACCCAGTAACCTGTATCAATTCAATTCAATTCAAGGGCTTTATTGGCATGGGAAACATGTGTTAACATTGCCAAAGCAAGTGAGGTAGATAATATATAATGTGAATATATAAAGTGAAATAAACAATAAAAATTAACAGTAAACATTACACATACAGAAGTTTCAAAACAGACCAATGGTATGATCAGATTTTGGTTCTTTGTTTATCTATGGTCATCATCCCAAAACAAATCTGGTTGTTTTGTTATCATCTTTGGCAGTCTGTCAGTTTCGGGTACTTGGCTTCTTCGTTTGACCTTGACAAAAGCTCTCATGTGTACAAAGCTGTTGATACAATAGTATGTGTTGCCAGAAATCAAATACGGTGGCAAGTTCCTCCACCATTGATGACTGCATATGATTCTCATATCAGTTCTTCATCAAAAACACTGCTGAACATTCAACTCAATGCCAATTACTAACAGCTGAGGATTTCCAGAGTACGTCTCATCTCACAAAAGGCTCAAACTGACAGAAGGAGGGTAGCTAACTCTCATCCAAGTCTCTGTATTTATTATGGTGTCTGACTGCTCATCTTGATCCCGTCATCAATGGGTGATGACTAACAGTCTAACGCACAGCAGTGGTTCTGGGTCATGACTAACAGTCTAACGCACAGCAGTGGTTCTGGGTCATGACTAACAGTCTAACTCACAGCAGTGGGTCTGGGTCATGACTAACAGTCTAACTCACAGCGGTGGTTCTGGGTCATGACTAACAGTCTAACTCACAGCGGTGGTTCTGGGTCATGACTAACAGTCTAACTCACAGCGGTGGTTCTGGGTCATGACTAACAGTCTAACTCACAGCAGTGGTTCTGGGTCATGACTAACAGTCTAACTCACAGCAGTGGTTCTGGGTGATGACTAACAGTCTAACTCACAGCAGTGGTTCTGTAGAATGTTGTTTATTGTCTCAAGATTGATAAACATTTGACAAGATTGATATTATCACAGAACATGCTCAAAGTTGTATGAACAGCGAATCTCTGGTTCCTGTAACAGCCTGTGTGCCCATAAAGCTATTGGGAAAAAAGACACATGATTGGCTCCTACTATTTTCCAATGGACTAGCATGATCGCTAGCTAGCTACATTTCAGCATAGAGCATTTTTTAAATTTAACTAGGACAAGTCAGTTTAAGAACACATTCTTATTTACAATGACGGCCTAGGAACAGTGGGTTAACTGCCTTGTTCAGGGGCAGAACAACAGATTTCTACCTTGTCCGCTTGAGGATTTGATCAAGCAACCTTTCGGTTACTGGCTCAACACTCGAACCACGAGGCTACCTGCCATGCATGCGATGCCTCGGGTAGATAATCTTTGATTTCAGTCAGTTATCCTCCGAAATGTGGTGGTCAGTGCAGAAACCAGTTATGAGTCAAACATGTTTGTCTATGAAAACGAACTAGTCGCCAGTTGTTGACCGTGGTGTATTCATTGCTAGCTAACCAGCTGCATACCGGTAGGTTCTGAGTCTAGCTAGCATCACTAATTATTTCACTAGCTCAAATAACTAAAATCCTATAGCTGGCTAGCAGGTCCACTCTGGAGACAATATTATTGGGGGGCTACTGGTTACGGATCTGAGGCAAAATAAACTGTCCGCCATGTTTTTTATTTTGGTCAAGGCTTGGAGTTGGCGTATTGATACTTTGACTCCCTGTACAACTTCAGTGAGTGATTAATCTACTTCAGACAGTGCGGATAACAAGGAATTCTCAAAGGTTTAGAATCCAATTTCAACCAATCAGATGGCAGATTTCTCCTAACCCGTTTTTATAAAGGAAAGTAATGTACTCTGCACTAACTGCCAAGTAAATCATATTCAAAGGCCATCTTCGGCCTTGGCTAGATGACTGGGCATGCTGCTACTTTGATTGGAGTTCAATCCCATCAACAGGGCCGGCCCGCCCATTAGGTAGGATTAGCGGCCACCTATGGCGGCAGATTGATGAGGTCGGCATCTTCCAAGCTAAACTGACCAAGACCACCTCCAACAACACTTATACCTCATAGAATTCTCCCCAGCAGGAATGGCAATTTCTCTCACCCCAGTGTCATTTGAGCTATTCACGTGAGTGCTGATGCCACCTCGTGATAAGCAGTGCCACTTTGTCAAAAACAAAAAGGAGCGCGCCTCTCCACGGAGCTGATGGAGACGCACCGCTGCGGTGCTCCATCAACGTATCGTAAAAAACACAAGGCATGCATCCTATAGCCCCTTCAAAGTCAACTCTGGACCTCAAAGCCAGTTCCACTGCATTTTTTCAAATTGTTTCCCTCTAATCAAGGACTGATTTAGACCTGGGACTCCAGGTGTGTGCAATTACATATCAGGGAAAACCAGCAAACTCCAGTCTTCGTAGCGTAAGAGTTGAGTACCCCTGTTTATAGACTATGGTAGAAAGAGTATATGGTCTTTTCTGTAGCCTACAGTTATGACAATGTCATGAGACACACCATTATTTTACAGCATGAACGTTTCACCAATCAAATAGCCTAACCTAAATGGCACCCAATCAAATAGCCTAACCTAAATGGCACCCAATCAAATAGCCTAACCTAAATGACACCCAATCAAATAGCCTAACCTAAATGGCACCCAATCAAATAGCCTAACCTAAATGACACCCAATCAAATAGCCTAACCTAAATGGCACCCAATCAAATAGCCTAACCTAAATGACACCCAATCAAATAGCCTAACCTAAATGACACCCAATCAAATAGCCTAACCTAAATGGCACCCAATCAAATAGCCTAACCTAAATGACACCCAATCAAATAGCCTAACCTAAATGGCACCCAATCAAATAGCCTAACCTAAATGACACCCAATCAAATAGCCTAACCTAAATGACACCCAATCAAATAGCCTAACCTAAATGACACCCAATCAAATAGCCTAACCTAAATGACACCCAATCAAATAGCCTAACCTAAATGACACCCAATCAAATAGCCTAACCTAAATGGCACCCAATCAAATAGCCTAACCTAAATGACACCCAATCAAATAGCCTAACCTAAATGGCACCCAATCAAATAGCCTAACCTAAATGGCACCCAATCAAATAGCCTAACCTAAATGGCACCCAATCAAATAGCCTAACCTAAATGACACCCAATCAAATAGCCTAACCTAAATGGCACCCAATCAAATAGCCTAACCTAAATGGCACCCAATCAAATAGCCTAACCTAAATGACACCCAATCAAATAGCCTAACCTAAATGGCACCCAATCAAATAGCCTAACCTAAATGGCACCCAATCAAATAGCCTAACCTAAATGGCACCCAATCAAATAGCCTAACCTAAATGACACCCAATCAAATAGCCTAACCTAAATGGCACCCAATCAAATAGCCTAACCTAAATGACACCCAATCAAATAGCCTAACCTAAATGGCACCCAATCAAATAGCCTAACCTAAATGGCACCCAATCAAATAGCCTAACCTAAATGGCACCCAATCAAATAGCCTAACCTAAATGGCACCCAATCAAATAGCCTAACCTAAATGACACCCAATCAAATAGCCTAACCTAAATGACACCCAATCAAATAGCCTAACCTAAATGCCTAACACCCAATCAAATAGCCTAACCTAAATGACACCCAATCAAATAGCCTAACCTAAATGACACCCAATCAAATAGCCTAACCTAAATGGCACCCAATCAAATAGCCTAACCTAAATGGCACCCAATCAAATAGCCTAACCTAAATGACACCCAATCAAATAGCCTAACCTAAATGACACCCAATCAAATAAATGACACCCAATCAAATAGCCTAACCTAAATGGCACCCAATCAAATAGCCTAACCTAAATGGCACCCAATCAAATAGCCTAACCTAAATGGCACCCAATCAAATAGCCTAACCTAAATGGCACCCAATCAAATAGCCTAACCTAAATGACACCCAATCAAATAGCCTAACCTAAATGACACCCAATCAAATAGCCTAACCTAAATGGCACCCAATCAAATAGCCTAACCTAAATGGCACCCAATCAAATAGCCTAACCTAAATGACACCCAATCAAATAGCCTAACCTAAATGACACCCAATCAAATAGCCTAACCTAAATGGCACCCAATCAAATAGCCTAACCTAAATGACACCCAATCAAATAGCCTAACCTAAATGGCACCCAATCAAATAGCCTAACCTAAATGGCACCCAATCAAATAGCCTAACCTAAATGACACCCAATCAAATAGCCTAACCTAAATGGCACCCAATCAAATAGCCTAACCTAAATGACACCCAATCAAATAGCCTAACCTAAATGACACCCAATCAAATAGCCTAACCTAAATGACACCCAATCAAATAGCCTAACCTAAATGACACCCAATCAAATAGCCTAACCTAAATGACACCCAATCAAATAGCCTAACCTAAATGGCACCCAATCAAATAGCCTAACCTAAATGACACCCAATCAAATAGCCTAACCTAAATGGCACCCAATCAAATAGCCTAACCTAAATGACACCCAATCAAATAGCCTAACCTAAATGGCACCCAATCAAATGCCTAACCTAAATGGCACCCAATCAAATAGCCTAACCTAAATGGCACCCAATCAAATAGCCTAACCTAAATGGCACCCAATCAAATAGCCTAACCTAAATGGCACCCAATCAAATAGCCTAACCTAAATGACACCCAATCAAATAGCCTAACCTAAATGGCACCCAATCAAATAGCCTAACCTAAATGACACAATCAAATAGCCTAAAAATGGCAATCAAATAGCCTAACCTAAATGGCACCCAATCAAATAGCCTAACCTAAATGACACCCAATCAAATAGCCTAACCTAAATGGCACCCAATCAAATAGCCTAACCTAAATGACACCCAATCAAATAGCCTAACCTAAATGGCACCCAATCAAATAGCCTAACCTAAATGACACCCAATCAAATAGCCTAACCTAAATGGCACCCAATCAAATAGCCTAACCTAAATGACACCCAATCAAAAGCCTAACCTAAATGGCACCCAATCAAATAGCCTAACCTAAATGACACCCAATCAAATAGCCTAACCTAAATGACACCCAATCAAATAGCCTAACCTAAATGACACCCAATCAAATAAAAAATGTGCTTCGATGTGAATATGTCATATTAACAAATTAACAATATGGGATGGAAAAATCAGGCTGCCGTCCAGGACTTTCACCCTGTGGGCTAACTTGTCATGATAATCAGTGGTTTAACATTTGTTTGAGATGATCATAACGGAAAAAAAACTAGATTTCTGCATTTCCTGCTATATAAACACATTGATTCTCATTGCCAAAAGGCTCAGGATAACTCCTCATAAGGTTGGCTCGTTGATATCTAGAGCTTAAATAGCCTAGATGATTAGTCACAGGAATACAGCCAATACAATACAGCCAATGCAACGGCTTGTTTAACAAACAGTAGGCCTATCACATGTTTGGGCATTCATAAACTTCAATATTATTTTGTTGCAGCCCAGACCGGCCTTGATTTCAACAGCCACGGACCGGACCAAATCTGAACCAATCACAGACGATTATGTTTCACAAGTTCAGACCAGCCTTGATCTGGCCCAAACATTTAACTGGACCAAATCTGAATCAATCACAAACATCTGTTTCACAAGTTTGAACAGCACAGTACATTACCGTACAGTAAAGAAAAGTAGAGTACAGTACAATATAGTACTGTAGAGCACAGTAGAGTACAACCAAAGATAGTACTGTATGAATATAGGCATAAACTGTTTCTCCGATAGAAATCTGCGATAACACTTTCAGGATATGTCATGGCTATCTAAGCACCTGCGCAGAAACACGTTATCGGGTATAACGGTCGTCTCATATCGAACTGCGAATGTGTAGGCCTTTCAAATCGTAGGCACTCATTCAGAAATAAAAGTTGTTTTTGACGAAAATTAAAACGGCAAAAAGAAAGGAAGAATTTTTCAATTCTCTTGCGAATTCTCGCCTCTGGGTTTAGAAACTCTGTGGTACAACAGTACAGCACAGTAGAGTATAGTTCAGTATAATGTATTGTACCATAATTTACTGTAATGCACCCTGTTCTTTCATTCAGAACCTAAAATTAACCTAATTTCAACCATTTGAAAAACAAGTCAATACCAACTGACATACCTTTGTATACCTCCTCGTCTGTATACCTGCAGACACAAAAGTGAGCAGTACAGTCATCTGCACCCAATAGAGCTAGCCTTCATCATATTCTTATAGTGTAACGCTTGTCGTCTGGGGAAGGAGAGGAGGACTAAGGTGCGGCGTGGTAAGTGTTCATATTATTTAATGAAATATGCAACACTAGACAAAACAATAAACACCACAAACAAACAGTCCTGAACCGTGAAACAAAAACACTAAACAGGAAACAACCACCCACAAAACACAATGGAAAACAGGCTACCTAAATATGGTTCTCAATCAGGGACAACAATTGACAACTGCCTCTGATTGAGAACCATACCAGGCCAAACACAGAAATAGAAAATCATAGACAAACTAACATAGACAATCCACCCAACTCACGCCCTAACCATACTAAAACAAAAGACAAAACCAAGGAACTAAGGTCAGAACGTGACAGTAATCCCCCCAAAGTTGCAGACTCCGACCGCAAAAACTGAACCTATAGGGGAGGGTCTGGGTGGGTGTCTGTCCGCGGTGGCGGCTCTGGCGCGAGACGTGGACCCCACCATAGTCTTTCTCCGCTTCCTTCACCGCCTCCGTGGCCTCTTAAGAGCGGCGACCCTCGCTGCCGACCTCGGACCATAGCCACTGGTCCTGAAGGGATGGGAGATTCCGGCAGCGCCGGAGTGAAGGACGACTCCGGCAACGCCGGAACAGGCGGGAGATTCCGGCAGCTCCGGAGTGAAGTGCGATTCCGGCATCGCCGGTGTGACAGGAGGCTCTGGCAGCACCTGGCTGACTGACGGCTCTGGCAGCTCCTGGCTGACTGACGGCTCTGGCAGCTCCTGGCTGACTGACGGCTCTGGCAGCTCCTGGCTGTCTGGCAGCTCAGGACAGACGGGCGGCTCTGGCAGCTCAGGACAGACGGGTGGCTCTGGCAGCTCAGGACAGACGGGCGGCTCTGGCAGCACAGGGCAGACGGGCGGCTCTGGCAGCTCAGGACAGACGGGAGACTCGGGCTGCCACCGGAGGGCTGGTGCGTGGTGGCACCGAATATACCGGACCGTGAAGGCGCACTGAAGCTCTTGAGCACCGAGCCTGCCCAACCTTACCTGGTTGAATGCTCCCCGTAGCCAGGCCAGTGTGGCGAGGTGGAATAGCCCGCACTGGGCTGTGCTGGCGAACCGGGGACACCATGCGTAAGGCTGGTGCCATGTGCACCGGCCCAAGGAGACGCACTGGAGACCAGATGCCCACTCTAGCACGGCTGATACGAGGCGCTGCAATGTACCGCACCGGCCTATGCACGCGCACCGGGAACACCGTGCGCCTCGCGGCATAACACGGTGCCTGCCCGGTCTATCTCTCTCCACGGTAAGCACGGGGAGTTGGCGCAGGTCTCCTACCTGACTTTGCCACACTCCCCGTGTGCTCCCCCAATAATTATTTGGGGCTGTCTCTCGGGCTTCCAGCCGTGCTGCCTCCTCAAGGTGCAGCGTGGTAAGTGTTCATATTATTTAATGAAATATGCAACACTAGACAAAACAACAAACACGACAAACAAACAGTCCTGAAACATGAAACAAAAACACTAAACAGGAAACAACCACCCACAAAACACAATGGAAAACAGGCTACCTAAATATGGTTCTCAATCAGGGACAACGATTGACAGCTGCCTCTGATTGAGAGCCATACCCGGCCAAACACAGAAATAGAAAATCATAGACATACTAACATAGACAACCCACCCAACTCATGCCCTGACCATACTAAAACAAAAGACAAAACAAAGGAACTAACTCATCATAAAACTCATCATAAAACAATATCTATTTAGAACACACAAAGGACAAACCTTACCTTAAATTGAGGAGATAATTACATTTTTCAGTTAAGTGCCTGCACCTGCCGCCCTTTCAAATTAAAATGTTTTAGTTGAGCAGTTAGGTTCCTGCAAGAACCCCCCACCAACTAAGGAGGTTCCTCGGTGAACCCCACCTCCGAAGGTGTTCTTGGAAGGCCATTTTCAGTGGCAAGAACCCTAAGGTTCTTCAGATAACTTTGAGGATCTAAGAAGAACCCTTGTTGAACAAAGGTTAAGAATCCAATTTCAACCAATCAGATGGAAGATTTCTCCAAACCCGTTTTTATGAAGGAAAGTAATGTACTCTGCACTAACTGCCAAGTAAATCATATTCAAAGGCCATCTTCGGTCTTGGCTGGATGACTGGGCATGCTGCTACTTTGATTGAAGTTCAATCCCATCAACAGTTCCTGCAAGAACCCCCACCAACTAAGGAGGTTCCTCGGTGAACCCCACCTCCGAAGGTGTTCTTGGAAGGCCATTTTCAGTGGCAAGAACCCTAAGGTTCTTCAGATAACTTTGAGGATCTAAGAAGAACCCTTGTTGAACCCCTATTTTTTAGAGTGTAGCTCCAACATTGCAGTAATAACTAACAATACAAAACAGTACACGCAATTCCAACAAATCTAAATAAATAAACATTAGGAGGAGGAATTTGGGGTCCAGAAAATGAATATACATGTATAGTGGCAAGAAAAAGTATGTGAACCCTTTGGAAATACCTGGATTTCTGCCGAATTGGTCATACAATTTGATCTGATCTTCATCTAGGTCACAACAATAGACAAACACAGTCTGCTTTAACTAATAACACACAAACAACTGTACGTTTTCATGTCTTTATTGAACACACCGTGTAAACATTCACAGTGCAGGGTGGAAAAAGTATTTGAACCCTCGGATTTAATAACTGGTTGACCCTCCTTTGGCAGCAATAACCTCAGCCAAACGTTTTCTGTAGTTGCGCATCAGACCTGCACAACGGTCAGGAGGAATTTTGGACCATTGCTCTTTACAAAACTGTTTCAGTTCAGCAATATTCTTGGAATGTCTGGTGTGAAATGCTCTCTTGAGGTCATGCCACAGCATCTCAATCGGGCTGAGGTCAGGACTCTGACTGGGCCACTCCAGAAGCCGTATTTTATTCTGTTGAAGCCGTTCTGTTGTTGATTTACTTCTTTGAAAAACATGTAGAAAAGGTCAAAGGGTGTGAATACTTTCTGAAGGCACTGTAGAATAGTGTGTGATGCAAACGCTGGAGTGTGTGTGTGTGTTTGTGCCTGCCTGTCTGTGTGTCTGTGTGTCTGTGCAGGCATGCCTGTCTGTGTGTCTGTGTGTCTGTGCATGCCTGCCTGCCTGTGTTTGTGCCTGCCTGTTTGTGTGTCTGTGTGTCTGTGCATGCCTGCCTGCCTGTGTTTGTGCCTGCCTGTTTGTGCCTGCCTGTCTGTGTGTCTGTGTGTCTGTGTATGCCTGCCTGCCTGTGTGTGTTTCCAATCCAAGCAGTTTGAATAAGACATGCACTCACCCCGTTGGTAGTTCAGGTGACGGGTCCTGGGTCCCGTCACTGGGGCGTTTCACATTACTGGCAGAGAGCCACCCCCTACACTCAGTGCGCAGTGGTCCGTGCCAAGCCACATATGTCCCATCTGCACAGGCACAGATTCTGTGTGTGACTGTGTAAGAGAGGAGTGTTTCATACGTCTCGTCTCAATATCTCCACTGCTGCTCTTGTCAACGTCATGTCGCTGAGTCTGCCTTTACGATAGTACATCTAGGCCTGTACCTATCTCAAAAATACTCAAATACAAAGAATCAGTTTTCTTAAATAGCAGGTATTCAAATACATATGTATTTCAACCCAGGTGTGGTAACTACACTCACAACCTCCTGCTAACAACATGTCTAACTGCTGCACTGTAACCCCACTGTTCACCACTGTACCCCACTGTTCCCCACTGTAGCCCACTGTTCACCACTGTACCCCACTGTTCCCCACTGTAGCCCACTGTTCCCCACTGTACCTCACTGTTCCCCACTGTAGCCCACTTTTCCCCACTGTACCCCACTGTTCCCCACTGTAGCCCACTGCTCCCCACTGTACCTCACTGTTCCCCACTGTTCCCCACTGTACCCCACTGTAGCCCACTGTTCCCCACTGTACCTCACTGTTCCCCACTGTAGCCCACTTTTCCAAACTGTAGCCCGCTGTTAACCACTGTAGTCCACTGTTCCCCACTGAAGTCTACTGTTCACCACTGTAGCCCACTGTATCCCACTGTTCCCACTATAGCCCACTGTTCCCCACTGTAGCCCACTGTTCCCCACTGTAGCCCACTGTACCACACTGTTCACCACTATTCCCCATCTGTAGCCCACTACTTCCCACTGTACATCACTGATCCCCACTGTACCTCACTGTTGCCCACTGTTGCCCACTGTTGGCCACTGTTGGCCACTGTTGGCCACTGTTAGCCACTGTTCCCCACTGTAGCCCACTTTTCCCCACTGTACCTCACTGTTCCCCACTGTTCCCCACTGTACCTCACTGTTCCCCACTGTAGCCCACTGTTCCCCACTGTACCTCACTGTTCCCCACTGTAGACCACTTTTACCCCACTGTAGCCCACTGTTCACCACTGTAGTCCATTGTTCCCCACTGTAATCCACTCTTCACCACTGTAGCCCACTGTATTCCACTGTTCCCAGTGTACCCCACTGTTCCCCACTGTAGCCCACTGTTCCCCACTGTACCCCACTGTAGCCCACTACCCCATTGTTCCCCACTGTAGCCCACTGTTCCCACTTTTCCCCACTGTTCCCCACTGTACCCCACTGTAGCCCACGGTTCCCCACTGCACCCCACTGTTCCCCACTGTTCCCCACTGTTCCCCACCGTAGCCCACTGTTCCCAACTGTAGCCCACTGTATCCCACTGTTCCCCACTGTATCCCACTGTTCCCCACTGTACTCAACTGTAGCCCACTGTACCCCACTGTACCTCACTCTTCCCCACTGTAGCCCACTTTTCCCCACTGTACCCCACTGCTCCCCACTGTACCTCACTGTTCTCCACTGTTCCCCCACTGTACCCCACTGTTCCCCACTGTAGCCCACTTTACCCCACTGTAGCCCACTGTTCACCACTGTAGTCCATTGTTCCCCACTGTAATCCACTCTTCACCACTGTAGCCCACTGTATTCCACTGTTCCCAGTGTACCCCACTGTTCCCCACTGTAGCCCACTGTTCCCCACTGTACCCCACTGTAGCCCACTACCCCACTATTCCCCACTGTAGCCCACTGTTCCCACTTTTCCCCACTGTTCCCCACTGTACCCCACTGTAGCCCACGGTTCCCCACTGCACCCCACTGTTCCCCACTGTACCCCACTGTTCCCCACCGTAGCCCACTGTTCCCGACTGTAGCCCACTGTATCCCACTGTTCCCCACTGTATCCCACTGTTCCCCACTGTACTCAACTGTAGCCCACTGTACCCCACTGTACCTCACTCTTCCCCACTGTAGCCCACTTTTCCCCACTGTACCCCACTGTTCCCCACTGTAGCCCACTGCTCCCCACTGTACCTCACTGTTCTCCACTGTTCCCCCACTGTACCCCACTGCTCCCCACTGTAGCCCACTTTTCCCCACTGTAGCCCACTTTTGCCCACTGTAGCCCACTGTTCACCACTGTATCCCACTGTTCCCACTGTACCCAACTGTTCCCCACTGTAGCCCACTGTACCCCACTGTTCCCCACTGTAGCCCACTGTTCCCAACTGTACCTCACTGTTCCCCACTGTTCCCCACTGTACCCCACTGTAGCCCACTGTACCCCACTGTACCTCACTGTTCCCCACTGTAGCCCACTTTTCCCCACTGTAGACCACTGTTCACCACTGTAGTCCACTGTTCCCCACTGAAGTCTACTGTTCACCACTGTAGCCCACTGTATCCCACAGTTCCCCACTGTTCACCACTGTAGCACACTGTTCCCCACTGTTCCCCACTATAGCCCACTGTTCCCCACTGTAGCCCACTGTTCCCCACTGTAGCCCACTGTAGCCCACTGTCCCACACTGTTCCCCACTGTAGCCCGCTGTAGCCCACTGTTCCCAACTGCTCCCCACTGTACCTCACTGTTCCCCACTGTACCTCACTGTTGCCCACTGTTGCCCACTGTTGCCCACTGTTGGCCACTGTTCGCCACTCTAGCCCACTGTTCCCCACTGTACCCCAATGTGCCTCACTGTAGCCCACTGTACCCCATTGTTCCCCACTGTAGCCCACTGTTCCACAACTGTACCTCACTGTTCCCCACTGTACCTCACTTTTCACCACTGTTCCCCACTGTACCTCACTGTTCCCCACTGTAGCCCACTGTTCCCCACTGTACCTCACTGTTCCCCACTGTACACCACTTTTCCCCACTGTAGCCCACTGTTCACCACTGTAGTCCATTGTTCCCCACTGTAGTACACTGTTCACCACTGTAGCCCACTGTATTCCACTGTTCCCAGTGTACCCCACTGTTCCCCACTGTAGCCCACTGTACCCCAATGTTCCCCACTGTAGCCCACTGTAGCCCACTACCCCGCTGTTCCCCACTGTAGCCCACTGTTCCCACTGTTCCCCACTGTTCCCCACTGTACCCCATTGTAGCCCACGGTTCCCCACTGCACCTCACTGTTCCCCACTGTACCCCACTGTTCCCCACCGTAGCCCACTGTTCCCCACTGTAGCCCACTGTATCCCACTGTTCCCCACAGTACTCCACTGTTCACCACTGTTCCCCACTGTAGCCCATTGTACCCCACTGTTCCCCACTGTAGCCCACTGTTCCCCACTGTACCCCACTGTAGCCCACTGTTCCCCACTGTACCCCACTGTACCCCACTGTTCACCACTGTTCCCCACTGTACCCTACTGTTCCCCACTGCTCCCCACTGTACCTCACTGTTCCCCACTGTAGCCCACTGTTCCCCACTGTAGCCCACTGTTCACCACTGTAGCCCACTGTTCCCCACTGAACCTCACTGTTCACCACTGTAGCCCACTGTTCCTCACTGTAGCCCACTGTTCACCATTGTAGTCCGCTGTTCCCCACTGTACCCTACTGTTCCCCACTGTACCTCACTGTCCCCCTTTGTAGCCCACTGTTCACCACTGTACCTCACTGTATCCCACTGTTCCCACTGTACCCCACTGTCCCCCACTGTTTCCCACTGTAGCCCACTGTTCCACACTGTTCCCCACTGTAACCCACTGTTCCCCACTGTACCCCACTGTTCCCCACTGTACCCCACTGTTCTCCACTGTAACCCACTGTTCCCCACTGTACCTCACTGTTCCCCACTGTCCCCCACTGTTCCCGACTGTAGCCCACTGTTCCCCACTGTAGCCCACTGTTCCTCACTGTTCCCCACTGTAGCCCACTGTCCACCACTGTTCCCCATTGTTCCCCACTGTAGCCCACTGTCCACCACTGTTCACCACTGTTCCCCACTGTAGCCCACTGTTCACCACTGTATCCCACTGTTCCCCACTGTAGCCCACTGTTCCCCACTGTACTCCACTGTTCATCACTGTTCATCACTGAAGCCCACTGTACCCCTACTGTAGCCCACTGTTCTCCACTGTAGCCCACTGTTCCCCACTGTTCCCCACCGTAGCCCACTGTTCCCCACTGTACTCCACTGTTCATCACTGTACCCCTACTGTAGCCCACTGTACCCCCACTGTATCCCACTGTTCCCCACTGTAGCCCACTGTTCCCCACTGTAGCCCACTGTAGCCAACTGTTCACCACTGTTCCCCACTGTTCCCCACTGTAGCCCACTGTAGCCAACTGTTCACCACTGTTCCCCACTGTACCCCACTGTTCATCACTGTACCCCACTGTACTCCACTGTAGCCCACTGTACCCCACTGTAGCCCACTGTTCACCACTGTAGCCCACTGTAGCCCACTGTGAGGTCTGAATAATTTTGCACACCCAATTTTTCAGTTTTTGATCTGTTAAAAAAGTTTGAAATATCCAATAAATGTCGTTCCACTTCATGATTGTGTCCAACTTGTTGTTGATTCTTCACAAAAAAATACAGTTTTATATCTTTATGTTTGAAGCCTGAAATGTGGCAAAAGGTTGCAAAGTTCAAGGGGGCCGAATACTTTCGCAAGGCACTGTACACACACACACACACACACACACACACACACACACACACACACACACACACACACACACACACACACACACACACACACACACACATACATACATACATACATACATACATACATACATACATACATACATACATACATACATACATACACACATACACACATACACACATACACACACACACACATACACACATACATACATACATACATACATACATACATACATACATACATACATACATACATACATACATACATACACACATACACACATACACACATATATACACATACTGTACATACTGAACATACGTATACCATTTTCCTCTCCCCGCCCGGTGCTTCTCTCACCCCCATCCCCATCAATGCGTCTCTCAATACATACATTTTAAACACACTTACAAACAGAAATTAAACAAAAAAGCTCAGTTTAAACCAAGAGTTTAGGTTCCACCCATGGAACGTACAGTGTAGTTCTGAAATACATTGATCCCCACCATTCTAAGAGAATCCTTTGCAGTATAATCTGAATACATTGTTTAACACATCTTATGTTGGCTGGTTCATTCTCAAGGTTTTTATTTCCTTGAGTGAGAATGTTTTGAATAATACCGTACTAGGTGAGTTATTCTCACTCCCATCAATCCTTTTGGCAGTGGACACACAAACTCAAGACGACTATTTCGTTCTGGTAGCATTCATTGGGAGCGTGTTTCCCGGGACTGCGTTGTTGCTCTTTGGGTAAAGAGCAAGACGTTCTCAAACCTTGACAAGGCCATTTTCTTCTCTGCAGTGTAAATGTATCAGGGAGTTAGTATGCTGGTGGCAGGGTGTGTATTGTTTTTGGTTATGGTGTAATTACCATTGAGGCAACAGACAGAGGAGACGCTGGCAGGGTTAGGTGAGAACGAGGGTTCACTGGTGCCACATAGCATCACGAGAATGGACTTGACTGGATAACCTGTTAACACTTGTTATGCTTATTTAGACACCTCAACTAAATGTCAGGCAACTGTTGTAGGGTACCTAGGCGTCGGCCAAGGAGGCATCTGCTCGTCTTCACCTGAAAGCCAGTGTGACCGACTTGGTTTTGAACCTGGGTTTTCTTTGCAGTCATAACAGCGTTTTAGCCCTATGAGTTAAAGCCTCAGCGTCCCCTCTTCGACTTAACACGAGCCCCCAGGTCTCAGGCAAGTTTACTAATCACACAATCATAATTCACTGAACCAGTTCTGCTCCAAGAGGACCACAGTCGAATGCATCCACCATATTGGCTTAGTTTTTACAATCTTTTTATTTTTACGGGAGTTTTTCACAAGACCAATGTTTACAGAGGGCACCTCTGACGGTAGCTTCAGAGGACTGTCATAACTTTCCCCTCTTTGTGCCATCCTCTCTCAGGCCAGGGAACATTTTATCCTGCTCCGTGGATGTGCCCTGCATCTCAAGATGAATGATGAGAGTTGGTAGACCAAAAGTATCTCAGGTTCTGAGAAAAGCGTATTTATCATTATAATTATCATGAGTAGTAGTAGTTTTTCTGTCTGGTTCATTATCATTAGCTGTAGTAGTTGCTCGGTCTGGTTCATTATAATGAGTAATATTAGTTGCTCGGTCTGGTTCATTATCATAAGTAGTAATAGTTGCTCGGTCTGGTTCATTATAATGAGTAGTATTAGTTTCTCTGTCTGGTTTAGAAGCCTCCAGGAGAGTTGGATTGATATGAAAATAAATGGGGGGACTTAAACACGTCTCACAATGGCTAGAATTTAAATATAAAATATTAAAAATATATGCCGTCAAGCAGACTCATTTATCTAAAGTGACTGATGCTTGAGGTCAGATTCATGAGCACTGGACCAGGGCACAAGTTACCCACCCAGTTAACCACCCAGTTAACTACCCAGTTACCCACCCAGTTACCCACATGGCCCTATCTATTTACCAGAGTACCAGTTACCCACATGGCCCTATCTATTTACAGAGCTCACTGCCACGTCTATCTCTACATCCTTGAACGCTGCCATGTGCAACTGGTTCCTGGATTTCTTGACGGGCCACCCTCAGGTGGCGAAGGTAGGAAACAACAACTCCACTTTGCTGATCCTCAACACTGGGGCACCACAATGGTGCATGCTCAGCCCCCTCCTGTACTCCCTGTTCACCCATGACTGCGTGGCCACACACACCTCCAACTCAATCATCAAGTTTGCAGACGACACAACAGTGGTAGGCTTGATTACCAACAATGACCAGACAGCCTACTGGGAGGAAGTGAGGGCTCATGGAGTGGCGTGCCACACCTCTTACTCAACGTCAACAAAAAAAAGGAGATGATTGTGGACTTCAGGAAACAGCAGAGAGAGCACCCCTTTATCCACATCGACGGGACAGCAATGGAGAAGGTGTAAAGTTTTAAAGTACCTCGGCGTACACATCACGGACAAACTGAAATGGTCCACCCACACAGACAGTGTGGTGAAGGAGGTGCAACAGCACCTCTTCAACCTCAGGAGGCTGAAGAAATTTGGCTTGTCACCTAAAACACTCACAAACTTTTACAGGCGCACAATTGAGAGCATCCTGTCAGGCTGTATCACCACCTGGTACGGAAACTGCACCTCCCGCAACCATAGGGCTCCCCAGAGGGTGGTGAGGTCTCCCTAACGCGTCGCCAGGGGCAAACTACCTGCCCTCCAGGACACCTACAACACCCGATGTTACAGGAAGGCCAACAAGATCATCAAGGACAACAACCACCCGAGCCACTGCCTGTTCACCCCGCTATCATCCAGAAGGCGAGGTCAGTACAGGTGCATCAAAGCTGAGACCGAGAGACTGAAAAACAGCCACTATCTCAAGTCCATCAGACTGTTAAAATACTCATCTCATAAGTATATACTCTATTCTATTATATACTACTATATATTAGTCTATGCTGCTCTGACATTGCTTGTCCACATATATTTATATTCTTAATTCCATTTATTTACTTAGAGTTGTGTGTATTGGGTATATGTTGTGAAATTTTTTGATGTTACTTGTAGATGTTACTGCACTGTTGGAGCTAGAAACACAAGCATTTCGCCAAACCCGCAATCTGCTAAACACATGTCTGTGACCAATAAAATGTGACTTGATTTGATTTATCTGGCCACTACAGAAAGAGACATTGCCCTCTCCTCTCCCCCTCTTTATCTTCATCTCTTTCTACATGTTTTGGCAGTGTATCACAGCATGTACCTCTGATCCCTGAGAAAGTTATCCCATTCATCCCTGTTTTGGATTAGATGGCAGTAAAAATAGCTCAATGCCACAAAAGATAGTAGAACCTAGATTCCAGCCCAAATCCTTTGCCCAATTTCATTTATCCAACTGGCTCGTTAGATAAGAGTGTGTGGTTAGCTGTTGTGACATGGCCTGTCAGTTTTATTTGTGAGGTTTTTGCCACGGGGAAAACACACACACACGCGCGCACGCACACACACACACATGCACACACACACACACACATGCACACACACACACACGCGCGCGTGCACACACACACACAGCATGAAAGACAATGTAAAACTCAACACTATCCACACTTTCACAAACATATAAAACTAACACTTGATCATTGGTATACATAGTGTTGTCCTTTAAACAATACTGAAACACTGGATGTCTTTTCCAATTAACGTCAATGAGGCCTATACCGTAGATAACATACAATCACACTACCCCTGGTCTAATTTCAACAATGTCTTATTGATGCCCTCACGTCGAAGCCATTGAGCCAGGGGATGAATCTATTACAGTTCTTAACCAGATGAATCTGTTAGTGTCCTTAACCAGATGAATCTGTTAGTGTCCTCAACCAGATTAATCTGTTAGTCTTTTAATAACCAGGAGATTAATATGTTAGAGTCCTATAACAACCAGGGGATGAATCTGTTAGAGTCCTATAATAACCAGGGGTTATATCTGTTAGTCCTATAATAACCAGGGGATGAATCTGTTAGAGTCTTAATAACCAGGGGATGAATCTGTTAGAGTCTTAATAACCAGGGGATGAATCTGTTAGAGTCCTATAATAACCAGGGGTAGGATCTGTTAGAGTCCTATAATAACCAGGGGATGAATCTGTTAGAGTCTTAATAACCAGGGGATGAATCTGTTAGAGTCCTATAATAAGCAGGGGTAGGATCTGTTAGAGTCCTATAATAACCAGGGGATGAATCTGTTAGAGTCTTAATAACCAGGGGATGAATCTGTTAGTCCTATAATAACCAGGGGCTGAATCTGTTAGAGTCCTATAATAACCAGGGCTGAATCTGTTAGAGTCCTATAATAACCAGGGGTAGGATCTGTTAGAGTCCTAATAACCAGGGGATGAATCTGTTAGAGTCTTAATAACCAGAGGTTGGATCTGTTAGAGTCCTATAATAACCAGGGGATGAATCTGTTAGAGTCCTATAATAACCAGGGGATGAATCTGTTAGTCTTAATTACCAGGGGCTGAATGTCATTTGGCTTTAACCATAGGGGATGTTGCGCTGATGAAAGACTAGGCCAATTCCAAATGCAGACCTTACCCAATACACATCTACGGCATGACAACGGTAGAGATGAAAAGATGTGACACAGCCCAGACACTCCCCCTTTCCCAACACACTCCAAATGACAAGATAACACTCCAGGGGGCATTAAACATCCACTTCAAACGTTCTATCCAGTACGGCGCCGTAACAACAGGGGCCCGCCAAATGGCTGACCTTTTGCTCTAAATGGGCAGAATCCAGACCATTCATATGGAGTCAGGAGAATTCCTGTTAACCCCCCCCAAAAAAAAACCTTGCTTTCTGGGAGAAATCATTACATAAGGATTTAGACGGGGAGGCAAGAAGTGTACTGATGCATTCTATGATCATTGTGTGCTGTAGAAATGTTAAATGATATCGTGTATTCGTCCCTTTGTGAATAACTTATCTCTAATTCAAGGAGAACATGTCAGGTTTTGGTATCATTATGTAGGGAACATTATTCCCTGAACAAATGACTCAACTTTCCCAGTTCCACAAAGGATTTATCCATTAATAACGGAACAATATTACATTTCCTTAGAAAAAAGGGACTCTCTTGCCTTGGACTGGGGCGCCTCCTGCTAAGCCAGACCACTGAAGGTCTCAGCCAATCAGGAGCCTCGGCATCCTTCTGCTGCTCTATTGTCAGCATAGTTGGTAACTGGAAACATCCTTGCTTATTGATCCCCCATTTCAATGAGTACAGGCCAAACACCAATATTGTAATTTTAATAATTGTCCTGTTCTTTCGCTTAACTTTAATTTGGACGAAGACACCAACTCAGAATTGCTTGAATAGAATTGAATCTTTTCCTTTTTTTTCGTACACAAAGAATGTTTGTGAATCTGACCAGAGATTGAGCTACTACGGAATTCCACACAATGACGTTCAATGTGGCCTTTTTACCGTGTAAAACTGTGTACCTCAATAGTGCTATAGGCTAACTCTCTCTTAAAATTTCCCTGCTTTGTCTCGTTTAGAATCATCATAAATCATTTCCTGTTTTATCCTTGTGAGTTTAAAGAAACCATCCTCTCTTTTCCCTTGTCTCATTACGTTATCATTTATTTGTCACTGATTCAGATATCTTCTTTAAAAAAATAAAAATAATATCACTGTCTGAGATTTTGACTCCGTCATGTCATTAAAAGAGCATTCAGATGATCATTGTAACACAAACAGTTTATCCCTACTTGCTAAAGAAAGTTTCCTATTGACTTAATAGCTACCCAGGCAACAGCGTAGCTACCCAGTCAACAGCGTAGCTTCCCAGTCAACAGCGTAGCACCCCATTCAACAGCGTAGCTGCCCAGTCAAATAGTGTAGCTACCCAGTCAACAGCGTAGCTTCCCAGTCAACAGCGTAGCTACCCAGGCAACAGCGTAGCTACCCAGGCAACAGCGTAGCTACCCAGGCAACAGCGTAGCTACAGGCAACAGCGTAGCTTCCCAGTTAACAGCCATTGCTTCCCAGTCAACCGCGTAGCACCCCATTCAACAGCGTAGCTTCCCAGTCAACAGCGTAGCTTCCCAGTCAACCGCGTAGCTACCCAGTCAACCGCGTAGCTTCCCAGTCAACAGCGTAGCTTCCCAGTCAACAGCGTAGCTGCCCAGTTAACAGCGTAGCTTCCCTGTCAACAACGTAGCTCCCAGTCAACAGCGTAGCTTCCCAGTCAACCGCGTAGCTTCCCAGTCAACAGCGTAGCTTCCCAGTCAACAGCGTAGCTACCCAGTCAACAGGGTAGCTTCCCAGTCAACAGCGTAGCTTCCCAGTTAACAGCGTAGCTTCCCTGTCAACAACGTAGCTTCCCAGTCAACAGCGTAGCTTTCCAGTCAACCGCGTAGCTCCCCATTCAACAGCGTAGCTGCCCAGTCAAATAGTGTACCTACCCAGTCAACAGTGTAGCTTTCCAGGCAACAGCGTAGCTACCCAGTCAACAGTGTAGCTTTTCAGTCACTGGGTCACTAGGTCTACATTGTGAAGTAAAATGAAACATTTCTGGTCACTAGGTCTACATTGTGAAGTAAAATGAAACATTTCTGGTCACTAGGTCTACATTGTGAAGTAAAATGAAACATTTCTGGTCACTAGGTCTACATTGTGAAGTAAAATGAAACATTTCTGGTCACTAGGTCTACATTGTGAAGTAAAATGAAACATTTCTGGTCACTAGGTCTACACGGTGAAGTCAAATGAAACATTTCTGGTCACTAGGTCTACATTGTGAAGTAAAATGAAACATTTCTGGTCACTAGGTCTACATGGTGAAGTAAAATGAAACATTTCTGGTCACTAGGTCTACATGGGGCCCTCGTCTTTTGAACCAGAAACGTGTCTATTGTCTAACAGTTATAGCATACAAAGGTGTTTGTCTTTCTCCTGTTTATTGGTACACCAGGGTGTCGTATTGTGTTAATTACAGGGTCTGGTGGCTTGTATGCTTTTATGTGTCCAGCGTGGCAAGATACTTGAAAATAAAATAAATATGAGGCGAACCTAATTCACCCCTTCCCTTACTCTCACCACCCTATCAGTATTGTTTAAATACATGATTAACCATCAGCCTGTATGCTTAGAGCCCTGTTCTATTGAAGAGAGACATTGTGTGCCTACAATACCGCTGTAACAATGTCCCCAACAGTATTTCTATAACCAACCACTCGGCTATCCATCTTTATTTGATCGAAAGATACAGTAAGGACTCTTCCACTTAGCCGAGAACATGGGCTTTTGTCTTTTCGTTGAAGAAAAAAAATGAACGTAACTAAGTGGGAAGTAGATTAGATGTGGTTAGCCCAACGGTTGTCTGGGACTTTCTCGGGAGTTTTTCCTAGCCACCGTGCTTCTACACCTGTATTGCTTGCTGTTTGGGGTTTTAGGCTGGGTTTTTGTACAGCACTTTGTGACATCAGCTGATGTAAGAAGGGCTTTATAAATAAATTTGATTGCCGTGGGACGCCCACTGCCTTTGTACTGTGGAACCGTATTGAGACTGGACAGGGGAACAAGAATAGAAGGTCTTCACCACAACCCCTTAATATTTGAAACGTAACAAGAAGAGATTCGTAGTTCATGTATCTCAGTCTCCTCTCTCATCCCTGTAGGAATAGAAGAGATGAATGCACTGACTCCCGCTGACTCCCACTGACTCCCGCTGACTCCCGCTGACTCCCACTGACTCTGCTAAGTACTGTTGGCAGGCAAACGTTTGACAATCCTACCGCTGTGTCTGAGCTATGAGATAGAGTTCTCCAACTGGTGTACCTCGTAAGAGGAGTTGCCATAACAACACAGTGGAATATAGAAGGCTTCTCTTTTGCATTTAGTGAGTCTTGCTGATGGTGTGGCTGGATTGCGGCATTCACTGAGGGATACATTACAGTCGGGCCACTGGCACTTAGACGTATTTTATCAGCGCTTCCAAGAAAGGAAGTTATTAACAACATTATAGTGTTTATGCTTCCTGAGCACAATTGTGCACCTTGAATGCTCGCTTACGTCATGCATTGACGTCAATGGAGAGGCTTGCAAAGGAGTTTGTGTTAAATCCATTAGCAAGGAGTTTGTGTTAAATCCAATCGTAAGGAGTTTGTGTTAAATCCAATAGTAAGGAGTTTGTGTTAAATCCAAGTGGCACATCTCAAGTTAATACTAGGCCCTTAGAGATTGAAAACTAATCGCAAATGAGAGAGAATATGTTTGAATGGCTCTACCATGTGTTGTATTGGGCCACTCTGGGGGATTGGGCCACATCTCCAGGCTTGTTTGTAATAGTGGTAACGGAAAGCTTGTGTAAATCCCCAGTGGTCTTGATGAGGGATCATCACCATCTGGCTCCATTGAGCTTCATCCTGGTTTGCCTGCAAAGAACAAAACCTGGTAAGGGAAACAACGAAACTAAAGTGCAGAAGCTGATTGGATGAGATTCCAACTCACATTATCGGAATGTGTGCATGTCTGGGAATTTACTAGGAGTTTTGATAAAAGTTTTGAGCCAAGAAATGTAAATTTGATAACGTGATGGTTGAAGAGTTAGTTAGGCTACGCTACCCCACACTGTTTCTGTGGTCTCCATTCATTTGGTGCGAACACTTCCAGGCAGTGTCAGTCTGGTTTGGTCATCATTGTCGTCCACACACTTTATTGACTGTAGTATGTTCTGCTTGTCTGACTCAGTTAGCCTGCTAGCTCCCGGATGGTAAAACATACAGCAGTAGGTCTAGATTAGCATGTTGGCAGGGAGATTGGCAAGGGCCCCATTGCCTTTAAGTCCGTCGAGAGCATACGCAAAGTAGTCAGCGGGCCCCAAGCTTTCCCTTTGCATGCCGGGGCATAAATAACCCAAACGGAAGTCCATAACTGCTGATTCTGAGCAGAGCTTGCCTGCTCAACAATCCATCCTTCAGATTCAAATATCGAATGAATGGCCTTTTCCACTGGCATCAGTGTGTGCCTCTTATCATCTAATGAGTCATTACAAACAGCATGCAGCCGTGGGTGACCTCAAAAAGGGTCCGTCCCGTTCCCGTCTCCTCTCTTCTCCCTCTCTCTTTTCCTCTGCATCACCTTTCCCTAAGAGTGTGGGGCATCGTACAGCAGGCGAAGCCAACCCCTTTGTGATCTACCCACTCTGGGTAGTAGTGGTTGTGCACTAGCAGGTTAATTACAGTGGAAACAGACAGAACACACTAGGGAAGAAATTCCGTTGTTCCCTCTATGAAAACTCACTATTAACTACTCACTACTAACTCTCTCTATACTGTGGCCATGAGGAGATAATCTCCTCCAGGAATTTTCGACCTGAGTGTAGGAGACAGAGCGAGGGGGATGGTGCTCGCTGTACCCAAAGAGGGCAACGTCATGACAGGTGTGATGTTTGTACAAAAACAAAACAAGCTATTTTAAATCACCCATATTGAAAAAAAATTGAATAATTAGACTCAAGTGTATAACTGTGGCTCCTTCCACATTCATAGAATAGGCAAGAGGGCCAACCAATAATATTTCTATAACTACACTATATTGTTTGTCCTTGTGTGTCTGTGCATGTTTTTCAGCATAATGTACTCTGCAGCCACTTAGTGTGGTTTGGACACCAGGTGAGGCCACACACACAGATTCCTGTTGAACACTGTCCCTTTAACTACCTTATTTTTCTCTATAACAGTCTCTCTCCTTCACTTCATCCCTCTCTCCTCTTCTCCCTAAATCCTCTTGGTTATATACGCTGTGTCGGTGAACCCCTCCCACATCTGAACTGGCTACATAGAGAGCACAGCATGATCACAGGTGAAAGGTCACTTGGTCAGGTCAACAGAAAATATTATTAAAGAGATGCTTTGCATTGAAATACAGATAGAGATGCAGTAATCCCACAGTTAATGATCTATGGTCAGTTTTGCATTTCACCTCCTGATTATTATGAGGCGTAACAATGTTAGAATAAAATATACAAGTTGTATAATCTCTCTATCTATCTCTCTCTCTCTCTCTCTCTCTCTCTCTCTCTCTCTCTCTGTCTCTCTCTCTCTCTCTCTGTCTCTCTCTCTCTCTGTCTCTCTCTGTCTCTCTCTCTCTCTCTCTCTCTCTCTGTCTCTCTCTCTCTCTCTCTGTCTCTCTCTCTCTCTCTCTCTCTCTCTGTCTCTCTCTCTCTCTCTCTCTCTGTCTCTGTCTCTGTCTCTCTCTCTCTGTCTCTCTCTCTCTCTCTGTCTCTCTCTCTCTCTCTGTCTCTCTCTCTCTCTGTCTCTCTCTCTCTCTCTGTCTCTCTCTCTCTCTCTCTCTCTCTCTCTCTCTCTGTCTCTCTCTCTCTGTCTCTCTCTCTCTCTCTCTCTCTCTCTCTCTCTCTCTCTCTCTCTCTCTCTCTCTCTCCATCTGGCTCTCGTCTGCAGAGATGTTTTGATGTGAGAGAGGATGCCAACCCCCAGTCCCATCATCTCCACCTAACCTGCTTTTAAGATAACCTTCGGGCCGACTAGAGACACAATTATGTCCTTGTGATGAAGTGAGAGAATATTTGGGTAGCACTGATTCATTAATCATATCCCTGCTCCTCTGTTCTTACCTCTTTCCCTTACTGTCTTTTACACCTCTCTCCTCGCCACCTCTTTCGTCCTCTGTTTTTCTAATGCACAACAGATGTGCATTGAAGTACAGATTGAACTTGTATTTATAATACAATTATAATATTAATGCATATATTTAAGACCTTTGGATAATGAGCTTCTTTCAATAAAGTGTTTCATATTCTCTTCTGGTTGAAATGAAGTCTCTCATTTGATGAAATACTACACCTGTCCTGTGTTTATCAGATCAATGCAGATGAAGGGCATTAGATATTGAGATGAGCCGGGTTTTAGAGTATTTACATGGTGCATAGGAAGGGTAACGTACTGTTTAAAAAAAAAAAATATATTTCTGGATATGAATTACAAATCAGCCTTTAACTAGTTAAATCCTGTTTCTAGTCTATTGGTCACAATGTGTAACCGTTGATGTCCCAGGACCAAGATTGGTAAACACTGTTGAAGTGTATAATTGTAATATATACACGCAGACACGGCATCATTCAAAGACTGGTAGTTGATACTCCTGGTATTGGACTTGACTGAAACATAATCTCACAGACATTCATACCTGAACTGCACCTTTATTTGCCAAGGTAGAGCACATGATCAGTGAATATATTAGATGTACAGACTACAATGTGGGGGATCTCATGCATGGTAATAACTACATGTACTGGTTATACGACTTGCATTCTTGGCACAAAGTTATATTATATTCTACTCAATCCATAGGCTTCATTAATGTCATTGACTGTTTTTAAGTTGATACAATTGGCTGTGATAGCTAAGGTTCATAGCTAGGTTCTGAACTAATATGTATACCAAACGTTTGGGTCCATACACAGATCGGCTACAAAGCTAGCTACACATCCATAGGCATACAGGTATGTTTATCCTCCACTGCACAATAAGCAAGAACATAGCTAGCTACATTATTTATTCTATCTGCATTGCATGGCAAATATCAGCAAGGCAAGCTTACAAAATTGTACATTCAATTTGCAGTAAATGCTTTAAATAGCTAGATTCTTTACTGTTTCACGAGACGACAGCCTGGTTTGCTGGTTGTTTCAGGAGTCCCTAAAACATTAAACCAGCTAGCTGGCTAATGTTAGCTATTCAGCTAGCTTGCTAAATCGCAATTTTCGTAAATTAACTTTATGATAAAAAAAATATGCATAATCGTTTGTCTCTACATTAAAGAACATATTCTTGTAAACTGTACATTTTTTGCATGATTCATTATGATGTTATTATCACTTACATTTGCTTCAATCCTAGTGTTTTTGCCAGCCATCTTTGCTGAAGAAAGTCTCCAGCCTTGGGTCTCACAGCGTCAAATTTGTAATGGGAACCACTGCGATGATTGGTCATCGGCCAGCGGTCGCCACTGGCGATTTGCATAAAGTTGGGTAAAATTGAGCTTTTTCACCGCCTCCCACGCAACCTTCACACTGCTTAAAGTCCCCCCACCTCCTTCACTTCTCACCCCGTACCTTCCATTGATATGAATGGGAAGCTGTGTTTCACCGCGTACCTTCCATTGATATGAATGGGAAGCTGTGTTTCACCGCGTACCTTCCATTGATATGAATGGGAAGCTGTGTTTCACCGCACGGCATCCTGTGGGAAGAGTGTATCATGCCCGTAAGTTTGTGTGTATGAGGGTGTGTATTTGTGTGTGTGTGTGTCGGTGTATTTGTGTGTGTGAGTGTGTGTGTGAAGCTGTGTGTGTGTGTGTGCATGCGTCTGTGTGTGTGTGTGCGTTTATATGTGTGTGCATGCGGACATGTGTGTGTTTGTTTGCGTTTGTGCAGGTGTGGCGCTGAGAGATTGCTGAGCGGTAGAACCACTCAATTCAGGGCCCTTTTCCAAATATACCAACACACCTCTTGTTGGGACAAGGCTATAACTTATTATGGGGGTTTTCTTAGGCTTGTTTTGATTGTTTTTATATGTTTTGATTAATACAAACAATCGCTTCACCCTGCGTTTTTAGATTGGCTATGAAAGCTTTTCCAACTGTGGAAACAACATCCAGTTGACCTGTTTAATGGTAGAGGACTTTAAAACGTGGTCAGAGCTCAAACGTGGTCAGAGCTCAAACGTGATCAGAGCTCAAACGTGATCAGAGCTCAAACGTGATCAGAGCTCAAACGTGATCAGAGCTCAAACGTGATCAGAGCTCCCTGAATGAACATCATCTACTTTCAGCATGTCTGTAAAACAGGTTCCCACCACAAACCGTGATCACTGGTTTGTCTCCTTTTAATTGAGTGTAATTACATAGTGAAGTGCAGGAGGGCCCTGCTGGCTGTAAATTAGAGGAATACAGCGTATCCGACCCACAGCGGAAACTAGGGCGAGCGACACGGGATCCATTAAACACATTTAGAATGCAAGGAAAGCAATCATCACAGCTCATCTGGGCATGTGTTCCAAAGGTCTTCAAAGCCCTCCACTGTGACCTCATCGTGACCTCATTTTAATGGGTGACTGGCAGGTCATTTTTTTGCCATGACAGAGTGTTTTGTTCATCCTCTCCACTGTGACATTTTAGAAAATTACTTTCTTAAGGTACTGTAACTAGAGCAGGAGGAGATTTTGAATGACTATAGGCAATTAAACTCGGGGCCCATTATCGGTTCTGTGGTCGATGTGAGCCCAACCGTGACCACTTTTCTTGTCACTAACTGTGTTATGACTGCTGTGTCAGCTGACCTGCTGTGTGTGTCATGTCAAGGGGATCTGGGGGGATTTCCTGGAGAGGCGGGGCCTAAAGGACCTCGGGTAAGACTTTCCTATTTGCTTAGGAGTAAAAATTTATAAAAACAAATTTAAGGCAGAATCTGTCATTTCAACAACCCGGTGCTGTTACTTTGTCTAGTAGGATGACGGATGGGGCTGGATAAACAGTAAAATTCAAAGACACATCTATGGATGCAAGGACAGTCTTTATTAAGCCCCATGTAAGAACAGAATAAAACAGAACTGTATCAAAAGATCTCAGTTATAAGTACCCAGTCAATAACTGTAATAACAGACACATTGAAACCCGAGACCATATTATTGTAAGAAAAGTCACCCACCTCAAGTCAATACAAGGAGGATTTCAGTGGCACAGAAGTCATTTGATTGACTGCCTTGCAATGGGAGTCAATGGGAGTCAGTGGGAGTCAGTGGGAGTCAGCGTGAGTCAGTGGGAGTCAGCGTGAGTCAGTGGGAGTCAGCGGGAGTCAGCAGGAGTCAGCGGGAGTCAGCGGGAGTCAGCAGGAGTTAGCGGGAGACAGCGTGATTCAGTGGGAGTCAGTGCATTCATCTCTTCTCTTCCTACACGGAGAGAGAGGAGTACTCGAGCAGAAGGGATAAATAGGACCAAATTGTCCACAGGTGGGTGTCGACATCTCCGCGATGATTAGAAAGCCCAGTGGAGTGTTTCACACACATGCCAACGAGTATCACGTCACGTTTATTACGTTATTTCAATTGCAGTGGAGAAATTAGAATACACATCACGTTAGCAGGTCTATTCATCTGTCTCTGAACTGTTATTATTTCTCAATTAATGATCAGTTATATATTGAGAGAACTATGACAGTGTTCCATGTGTAACTGATGTGAAATGGCTAGCTGGTGCTAGCGGTGGTGCTCGCTAATAGCGTTTCAATCGGTGACGTCACTCGCTCTGAGACCTTGAAGTAGTTGTTCCCCGTGGCTTTTGTGGAGCGATGCTTCAACGATGCATTTTGTTAACGATGCTTCAAGTGTGACTGTTGTCATTGTGTGCAGAGGCTCCCTGGTTCGAGCCCAGGTATGGGGCAAGGAGAGGGATGGAAGCTAAACTGTTACACATGAAATGGCGCCCCTGACAACCGTGAGTCGAGCCCTTGCTGTCTCTGCGTGGCCGGTTCTGCCCTCTCTCCACTGGGATTCTCTGCCTCTAACCCTATTACAGGGGCTGAGTCACTGGCTTACTGGTGCTCTTTCATGCCGTCCCTAGGAGGGGTGCGTCACTTGAGTGGGTTGAGTCACTGACGTGATCTTCCTGTCTGGGCTGGCGCCCCCCCTTGGGTTGTGTCGTGGCGGAGATCTTTGTGGGCTATACTCGGCCTTGTCTCAGGATAGTAAGTTGGTGGTTGAAGATATCCATCTAGTGGTGTTGGGGCTGTGCATTGGCAAAGTGGGTGGGGTTATATCCTTACTGTTTGGCTCTGTACGGTGGTGCCATCGGATGGGTCCACAGTGTCTCCTGACCCATCCTGTCTCAGCCTTCAGTATTTATGCTGCAGTAGTTTATATGTCGGGGGCTAGAGTCAGTTTGTTATATCTGGAGTACTACTCCTGTCTTATCCGGTGTCCTGTGTGAATTTAAGTGTGCTCTCTCTAATTCTCTCTTTCTTTCGGAGGACCTGAGCCCTAGTGCCATGCCTCAGGACTACCTGGCATGATGACTCCTTGCTGTCCCCAGTCTACCTGGCCGTGCTGCTGCTCCAGTTTCAACTGTTCTGTCTGCGGCTATAGAATCCTGACCTGTTCACTGGACGTGCTACCTGTCCCAGACCTGCTGTTTTCAAGTCTCTAGAGACAGGAGTGGTAGAGATACTCTTAATCATTGCCTATGAAAAGCCAACTGACATTTACTCCTGAGGTGCTGACTTGCTGCACCCTCGACAACTACTATGATTATTATTATTTGACCATGCTGGTCATTTATGAACATTTGAACATCTTGGCCATGTTCTGTTATAATATCCACCCGGCACAGCCAGAAGAGGACTGGCCACCCCACATAGCCTGGTTCCTCTCTAGGTTTCTTCCTAGGTTTTGGCCTTTCTAGGGAGTTTTCCTAACCACCGTGCTTCTACACCTGCATTGCTTGCTGTTTGGGGTTTTAGGCTGGGTTTCTGTACAGCACTTTGAGATATCAGCTGATGTACAAAGGCCTATATAAATAAATTTGATTAAAAAAAAAAATCATTTAGCTTATTGGACTAGACATAGCTATAGGGCAAACACTGTCTTGATGTCAAATAGGCTAGGGTTATCATGTTAATTATGAATTAAAAGGCACGAGCGATATCCTATGCTCTTCCTTATGTTGGTGTGTCTGTTTAGAAATAGGTAGAAATGTGCTTAAGCAAGAAGTTAGAGTTGACAACATTGGTAGCTCGAGTTTTATACACTTCATTGTATTGTTCCATCTATTAATCCAGTCTGCACACTGTGATTTAAAATGTATATAATTTATTGTTATTAAATACACACTTTCCCCTTTATTTTCAGTTGGAGCATATGGTTCCTTAGACAGTTGCACACAAATACACTGGTAATGGCAATTCAATTTAAATTTAATACAAACAGAAACACATTTCTCTTTGTTAAAAGTTACCATAGAATTATTCAATACTCAGTCTGGTGTATTCTCATATATATTTGTCTTTTTTATTTCTTTAAGGGAGCTGATAGGTTTGGAGTACCTCTTCGTTCAGACTGGTTTGGTGCTGCAGGATTACAAGGCTGCCATTGAGGAACTGGAGACAGGTGGTCCTGATGTCCAAGGGGAGGATGATGAGGACTTTGTGGAGCTTGTGGAAGTTCAGGACCTGACAGTTCCAGTGCTGGAGACAGCCCTGCCTCTTGTTGGCACCTTTCGCCCTACTCCCATCCCCTCTACCATCAACAGCTGCATCAGTCAGTCCCCTGTCCTCCACGTTCCTGTACAGGCTACTCCACCACCTGGGCCTCTGTCTTCCACACCTGTGCTCGCCAGTCCATCAGTCAGGCCCCTGTCCACGTTCCTGTACGGCTACTCCACCACCTGGGCCTCTGTCTTCCACACCTGTGCTCGCCAGTCCATCAGTCAGTCCCCTGTCCTCCACTCCTGTACGGCTACTCCACCACCTGGGCCTCTGTCTTCCACACCTGTGCTCGCCAGTCCATCAGTCAGTCCCCTGTCCTCCACTCCTGTACGGGCTACTCCACCACCTGGGCCTCTGTCTTCCACACCTGTGCTCTCCAGTCCATCAGTCAGTCCCCTGTCCTACGTTCCTGTACGGGCTACTCCACCACCTGGGCCTCTGTCTTCCACACCTGTGCTCTCCAGTCCATCAGTCAGTCCCCTGTCCTACGTTCCTGTACGGGCTACTCCACCACCTGGGCCTCTGTCTTCCACACCTGTGCTCGCCAGTCCATCAGTCAGTCCCCTGTCCTCCACTCCTGTACAGGCTACTCCACCACCTGGGCCTCTGTCTTCCACACCTGTGCTCTCCAGTCCATCAGTCAGTCCCCTGTCCTCCACTCCTGTACAGGCTACTCCACCACCTGGGCCTCTGTCTTCCACACCTGTGCTCTCCAGTCCATCAGTCAGGCCCTGTCCTACGTTCCTGTACGGGCTCTCCACCACCTGGGCCTCTGTCTTCCACACCTGTGCTCTCCAGTCCATCAGTCAGTCCCCTGTCCTACGGTTCTACGGGCTACTCCACCACCTGGGCCTCTGTCTTCACCTGTGCTGAGTCCATCAGTCAGGTCCTCCAACAGGCTACTCCACCACCTGGGCTCTGTCTTCCACACTGTGCTCGCCAGTCCATCAGTCAGTCCCCATTCCACTCCTGCTGGCTACTCCACCACCTGGGCCTCATTACACCTGCTGGTCCATCAGTCAGTCCCCTGTCCTCCACTCCTGTACGGGACTCCACCACCTGGGCCTCTGTCTTCCACACCTGTGCTCGCCAGTCCATCAGTCAGTCCCCTGTATACGGGCTACTCCACCACCTGGGCCTCTGTCTTCCACACCTGTGCTCTCCAGTCCATCAGTCAGTCCCCTGTCCTGTTCCTTACTGGGCTACTCCACCACCTGGGCCTCTGTCTTCCACACCTGTGCTCGCCAGTCCTTAGTCCCCTGTCCTCCACTCCTGTACAGGCTACTCCACCACCTGGGCCTCTGTCTTCCACACCTGTGCTCGGCAGTTCATCAGTCAGGCCCCTGTTATCCTGTACAGGCTACTCCACCACCTGGGCCTCTGTCTTCCACACCTGTGCTCACCAGTCCATCAGTCAGTCCCCTGTCCTCCACTCCTGTACAGGCATTCCACCACCTGGGCCTGGTCTTCCACACCTGTGCTCGGCAGTTCATCAGTCAGTCCCCTGTCCTCCACTCCTGTACAGGCTACTCCACCACCTGGGCCTCTGTCTCCACACCTGTGTCGGCAGTTCATCAGTAGGCCCCTGTTACGTTCCTGCTACAGGCTACTCCACCACCTGGGCCTCTGTCTTCCACACCTGTGCTCACCAGTCCATCAGTCAGTCCCCTGACGTTCCTGTACAGGCTATTCCACCACCTGGGCCCTGTCTTCCACACCTGTGCTCTCCAGTCCATCAGTCAGTCCCTGTCCTACGTTCCTGTACGGGACTCCACCACCTGGGCCTCTGTCTTCCTTACCTGTGCTCTCCAGTCCATCAGTCATCCTCCACTCCTGCTGGCTACTCCACCACCTGGGCCTCTGTCTTCCATAGTGACCAGTCCATCAGTCATCCCCTGCTGTTCCTTACAGGCTATTCCACCACCTGGGCCTCTGTCTTCCACACCTGTGCTCTCCAGTCCATCAGTCAGGCCCCTGTCCTGAGTTCCTTTATAGGAACATTATCCTGCTCCAAGGACCATACTGAGTGTATAGGAACATTATCCTGCTGGCCTTACTGAGTGTATAGCCAAATATTCCATCTAAAGGTGAATCCTTACTCAATTCCGATACGGTTATACATTATCCTGCTCACCTTACTGAGTGTATAGGAACATTATCCTGCTGGCCTTACTGAGTGTATAGGAACATTATCCTGCTCACCTTACTGAGTGATAGGAACATTATCCTGCTGGCCTTACTGGAGTTGATAGGAACATTATCCTGCTGGCCTTACTGGAGTCGATAGGAACATTATCCTGCTGGCCTTACTGAGTCGATAGGAACATTATCCTGCTCACCTTACTGAGTGTATAGGAACATTATCCTGCTCACCTTACTGAGTGTATAGGAACATTATCCTGCTGGCCTTACTGAGTGTATAGGAACATTATCCTGCTGGCCTTACTGAGTGTATAGGAACATTATCCTGCTCACCTTACTGAGTGTATAGGAACATTATCCTGCTGGCCTTACTGAGTGTATAGGAACATTATCCTGCTGGCCTTACTGAGTCGATAGGAACATTATCCTGCTGGCCTTACTGAGTCGATAGGAACATTATCCTGCTGGCCTTACTGAGTGTATAGGAACATTATCCTGCTGGCCTTACTGAGTCTATAGGAACATTATCCTGCTGGCCTGAATATTAGCCTGAGCTATTTAGGAGAGATATAACACCTGGCACAAATTATTATCTAGTTATTTTTTTCCTGCCGAGGTGCCTTATACCTGCGCCCAGAGGGGGACTAGTACAAAGTCTGGCTACAGGGGGTGGCTTGGGTCTAAAATGATTTTGTTAGCCTTGCGGAGGGCCCTGACATTAAAGATCTCATCCAGGTCTGTCTGTTTGACTCCTTGGGTATAATTATTGAGTTTTTCCACAATGCTGGCACGTGTTGCTAGTCGAGCGAGGATTGGAAAATGTCTGTGAAAAACACCAGCCAGTTGTTCAACACAGTGCTTTCACACACTTATTTAACACACTCCACTTATTTAACACACTCCACTTATTTGTATGTGTTACATCCCCGGGAACAACTTCGAAACATCACCCTGTTTAACAACAACCCTCGCAAACATTTGTAATGATGCTTCCGTTTGTTTTTTTTTACCTCCGACACAAAGTTGTCTGATTCAAATCTTGAGAAGAAAACATGCAGTTCATTAGCCATGTTCTGGCCCACTATCTCTCCCAAGTTCAGTACAGGTTTTCCCCCTGCCTATGTGGGGGGGCGCTAGCCATGGATTTAATCCTTCGCCAGGCCACCCTTGAGTTTCCTGAGGAAAGGGTCCTCTCCACCCTTTGCTTGTATGCCTCCTTGTTCACCAGTCTTTTGATCTCACGTTGTACATCTCTTTCACCTTCAGCATGAACTGTCTTCTTCCTATTAAGTAGTGATTTTAGTTGTTTTGATACCCAAGGCTTATTGCTAGAGGAGATTGTACAGGTTTTAGTAGGCACAATGGACTCAACACAGAAGTTTACATTAGTCTGAAACAACATCTGTGAGTTCATCCAGATCAGAGCTGCTGTCCTCAAATACCTCCCACATAGTACAGTCAAAACACTCCCGGAGACAAGTGAAATATCTCCCACATAGTACAGTCAAAACACTCCTGGATACCAAATACCTCCCACATTGTACAGTCAAAACACCCCTGGAGACCAAAACCTCCCACATAGTACAGTCAAAACACTCCTGGAGACAAGTGAAATACCTCCCACATAGTACAGTCAAAACATTCCTGGGGACAAGTTAAATACCTCTCACATTGTGCAGTCAAAACACCCCTGGAGACAAAATACCTCCCACATAGTACAGTCAAAACACCCCTGGAGACAAGTGAAATAACTCCCACATAGTACAGTCAAAACACCCCTGGAGACCAAATACCTTCCACATAGTACAGTCAAAACAACCCTGGAGACAAGTAATATACCTCCCACATAGTACAGTCAAAACACTCCTGGAGACCAAATACCTCCCACATAGTACAGTCAAAACACTCCTGGAGAACAAATACCTCCCACATAGTACAGTCAAAACACCCATGGAGACCAGATACCTCCCACATAGTACAGTCAAAACACTCCTGGAGACAAATGTTATACCTCCCACATAGTACAGTCAAAACACCCCTGGAGACCAAATACCTCCCACATAGTACAGTCAAAACACCCCTGGAGACCAAATACCTCCCACATAGTACAGTCAAAACACCCCTGAAGACCAAATACCTCCCACATTGTACAGTCAAAACACCCCTGGAGACCAAATACCTCCCACATAGTACAGTCAAAACACCCCTGGAGACCAAATACTTCCAACATAGTACAGTCAAAACACCCCTGGAGACCAAATACCTCCCACATAGTACAGTCAAAACACCCCTGAAGACCAAATACCTCCCACATAGTACAGTCAAAACACCCCTGGAGACAAGTGAAATAACTCCCACATAGTACAGTCAAAACACCCCTGGAGACCAAATACCTTCCACATAGTACAGTCAAAACAACCCCTGGAGACAAGTAATATACCTCCCACATAGTACAGTCAAAACACTCCTGGAGACCAAATACCTCCCACATAGTACAGTCAAAACACTCCTGGAGAACAAATACCTCCCACATAGTACAGTCAAAACACCCATGGAGACCAAATACTTCCAACATAGTACAGTCAAAACACTCCTGGAGACAAATGTTATACCTCCCACATAGTACAGTCAAAACACCCCTGGAGACCAAATACCTCCCACATAGTACAGTCAAAACACCCCTGGAGACCAAATACCTCCCACATAGTACAGTCAAAACACCCCTGAAGACCAAATACCTCCCACATAGTACAGTCAAAACACCGCTGGAGACCAAATACCTCCCACATAGTACAGTTAAAACACCCTGAAGACCAAATACTTCCCACATAGTACAGTCAAAACACCCCTGGAGACCAAATACCTCCCACATAGTACAGTTAAAACACCGCTGAAGACCAAATACCTCCCACATAGTACAGTCAAAACACCCCTGGAGACCAAATACCTCCCACATAGTACAGTTAAAACACCGCTGAAGACCAGATACCTCCCACATAGTACAGTCAAAACACCCCTGGAGACAAGTAACATACCTCCCACATAGTACAGTCAAAACACCCCTGGAGACCAAATACCTCCCACATAGTACAGTCAAAACACCCCTGGAGACAAGTGATACTATTTTCCTTCCAGATCTGGACAGTTTGAACTGTTAGTCAAGCTTGTGACTCAAGAAACTGTTGGAGGCATTTGCGCTTTGCAATGCCACGGTTGGTTGCCACAGGGGAATACATTTTTTTTATTTATTTTATTTAAATACGTAAGCATATGCAATCGCTACTGTCAGTCGCTCTGGATAATAGTGTCTGCTACATGACTAAAATGTAGAAATATATTGAATGAGGTGATCTAGATCCTCCACTGGTGTGGAAGGTTACAGCCAGTCCCTATTCAATCAGTCATCGAGCCGTTCGTCGTATGGCGTTTCATTGCTGCCCTCTTCTGGTCTAACGAAGCTGCATAACTAAGTTTGTCACAGCAGTCATCTACATTCCAATTGAAGCTTTTCCCTCCTCACATTCTATTTGCATTGTACTGTTTAGTAAAGACATGGTACGGGCTAGAAGGATATCAGTGAATAACATCCACATAGACCAGTTACATAGATTTAAATAGGTGTTCTTCCTAACATCAACAAAAAGGAGATTTTTTCAGGTGGTTAAAGTATTGAAACACATCCCCTTCTCTAAAATTAAGCAGCATTTTTATTTAATGTTTTATTTCATCTTTATATAACCAGGAAGGGCTCATTGAGATTTTAAAAATATTTTTCAAGAGAATCCTGGCCAAGATAGGCGGCACCAAGTAATCACACAATTACAGACAGACAATATGAAAAACTACAAGTAATCTAGTAAAAAAACTAACTGAATTCACAAGAGTATAACAAAATCATAAAACAGCACATTAAAAACATTGACAGGTCAGTGAATCAGTCTCAAAATCCTTCATCAATTATTTAAAAACACCAATGGGCCCTCTTCCATCTCATTCCCCTTCAGTAGTTGGTGACTAAGCTGTCACACATCCTGTCACACTGCCTGCAAGCCAACTGTCTGTTTTTCTATGTCCAGGGGATTGAAGGTCCCCAGCGAGACCCGGGAGCCAGTGGATGCGATAGCCCAAAGCATTGCCCATCACCCATTTTAATTAGCGATTATGCATCAGCTTTTTATTCCCAGTGTGTGGGCTTTTCTCCCCACTCCGAATAGCCTACTGATAATACCATAATTATCCCACCCGATGTTAGATTTTGTTTACCAAAGTGCATTTGGGATTAAAAAAAAAGTAATTGTCGTCATTCATTGTCAAATAAATGGGCTATTGTCTTGAATTTTTAAATAGCTTTCTGTTTTATGAAGGAGGCATCATCAGGTCTGTGTGTGTTGAGCATGACGTGGTAGTCTGTCATGCAATCTTGTTTGTGCGACCACGTGAGCTTGTGTTTGTTTGTGCGCGCATGCGTGTGTCTGTGAATGTATGCTGTAGAGTGAGTGTGTGTCTGTGTACGCTTGTGAGTGAGTATGTAGAGTATGTACAGTATGTGTGTGTATGCCTGGGAGTGAGCGAGCGTGTGTGCATGTGTGTTTAGCATGGTAACTTTCTCTGTGTCTTTATTCAGGGACACTCCGGGGAACGAGGGGTTGATGGCTTTCCAGGACTGCAAGGCCCAAAGGTGAGAAAGGCACGTGGAAACACACTTCATGATGGGAGTATTGTTTTTTAATTTTACCTTGCAAGTCAGTTAAGAACAAATTCTTATTTCCTATGACAGCCTACCAGGGAACAGTGGGTCATCTGCCTTGTTTAGGGGCAGAACAACAGATTTATAAATTGCTTGGGAATTTGATCTTGCAACCTTTCGGTTACTAGTCCAACACTCTAACCACTAGGCCACCTGCTCTAACCTCTAGGCTACCTGCCTCCCCTCCACTCTAACCACTAGGCTACCTGCCTCCCCTCCACTCTAACCACTAGGCTACCTGCCTCCCCTCCACTCTAACCACTAGGCTACCTGCCAACTCTACACTCTAACCACTAGGCTACATGCCGCCTCTACACTCTAACCACTAGGATACCTGCCACCTCTACACTCTAACCACTAGGCTACCTGCCAACTCTACACTCTAACCACTAGGCTACCTGCCACCTCTACACTCTAACCACTAGGCTACCTGCCACCTCTACACTCTAACCACTAGGCTACCTGCCACCTCTACACTCTAACCACTAGGCTACCTGCCGCCTCTACACTCTAACCACTAGGCTACCTGCCAACTCTACACTCTAACCACTAGGCTACATGCCGCCTCTACACTCTAACCACTAGGCTACCTGTCACCTCTACACTCTAACCACTAGGCTACCTGCCACCTCTACACTCTAACCACTAGGCTACCTGTCACCCCAAAGTAGCCTCTGGACATGCAACACAGGTGCTCTCTCTCTCTCTCTCTCTCTCCTGTTAAAATGTAACAGTACTAGAACTATTACATTTTAAAGTGGAACTGACAGCGTTTTAACTACTTTGCAGATATGAAACAAACAGACGATCATAATCTCAGTCCAAAAATATAAAATTCCCAGTTTATGCTACAAAACCATCTTTATAAGAGGTTTAAAAAATAAATGTATATATATTTGACTCAACATTCCATGATGTACACTAAGACATTGTTGGCAGACTGGATGGATGCAGTTCAATGCATTAATATAATTTACCAATACATTTCTTGGTAGTCCCAAAAATATTGGTTGTAAATCACAGCTGGTACATTGTTTGCTGCCTACATTTGGGATGCACTGTTTCAGTTTCAATGACTCAATATATTGGACAAAAACAGACGAATGTATCTAAGGCTGGGAATGTCAATACAATCAAACTAGCAAGGCCAATGATCACAAGTCAGTCATATCTATTTATGTAGAAAGCTAAAAACACAGAGCCCAACATTAGCTAGCTTGCTAGCTGCTAGGATGACATCATATCATTGGAGCAGTGGAAGAGTGTTCTCTCATTTGCAAGCGAGCCAACTTTAGACAGTTAGCTTGGGTGCTTGGTTGGCACAACGCATGCATTGGCTGGCAAGCTGCAGAAGGATAAGCAGGCTATTCCCCATCATTCAATTTTGATGGCCATCTAGTTGAAAAAGTTTGAGAGGTTTTACCTAATGTTCCTTCATTAGATTTTAGCTCATCTTGTTGTTGATGTGCATACAGGGAAAGAGAGCCTACCTTTTCATGGTTGCTTGATCAATAGGACTGTAAAGTTCCCAAATGTAAGAAGACTCCCGTGGTATTTAGCTACATATTTACAGAAATCCATTCAAGTGTGTTTCTGTGACTTTTTGCCGAATGCTTTGAAGTGACCTAAAGTCTGTCACGAACTGGCTCAAAGCCCGTAACAAAGGTGTCAGGATTTGGCCAGGGTTGTTCCGGGTTTTGGTCACTAGATGCCCCCATTGTGCTTTTTGACCTTATGTTTTTTCCCTTGTTCCCCATTATTATTTGCACCTGTGCCTCGTTTCCCCTGATTGTATTTAAACCCTTAGTTTCCCTCAGTTCTGTGCTCTGTGTTTGTATGTTAGCACCCAGCCCTAGTGTTCTGTGTTTTCTTGTCGATTCCGGTGGATGCTCTTGTGGAATTCAGTTTTTGGTTTTTGAGTATCTCTTGAGGCTTTTTTGTGCTATTCCTACCACCTTTTGGATTTGCCATTTTTGTAATGAAGGACTTCTCCTTTTTACTTTATTAAATACACCGTCTTAAGTACTGCTGTGTCTGCCTCATCTTCTGGGTTCTGCAGACTATTCATGGCTCAGTTGGTTAGGTGACTGTTTCTCAATCCGGAGACCCAGGTTCGTAACCGGGTCCTGACAAAAGGGAGACAACGTGGAGATAAGGAGTAACAAAACATATATTTATTAAATAAAGTATACTAAGTACAATATACAATGGTGTGTGTAATCAGTATTGTAAGTGAGTGTTTTGCATGAATGTGATATTGCAGGGTGTTGAAAGGTGCCAAAGCAAACAACCAACCAAAAGGCCACCAAGAAACACAACAAAATCTAGAAAGGCGTCTGCATGGAGAGTCTCTTCCATGAATGTGGAAGAGGTCTATTTATCCTGGGACACACCTGGCCCAGGTGTTTCCAATGTAGCTGACGACCCTCCCCAACTCCACCCACCGGCATCCTAATAAGGAAACAATAACAAAGAGAGAATACGGCAGACAGAGTGGGAGGGTGGTCACAAGTCGCTCTGTTGGAACTGCCTGTAATCACACAGTCCAGTTCAAAGTGGATGATGACAGGCCCCTTGTGACAAATGGCTTGTTTACATATAGGCCTACTGTACCTCTGATTGGCTTTGGCGCACCGGTCTGCTTAGACTCCGGTCCTGGATGAGACAGATGTTTTTTAATCAAGTTTTATTTACTGCAGTGTCTTAATTGTCCAAAGGCACAGCTACTTTCCCACTCTATTTGCTATACAATTTTCATACATACCTTTTGTATTCCCAAACATTCTATGAATTTAGGAAAATGTGAAAATGACCATATTTAACCACATGCTAATTAAATAAAAATATTTAATGTTGCTAAAATGCTGTTAGTTCCAATTTAATGTAGTCCATTTAATGGTGTTGGATAAAGTGTAAAGTTAGGAAGACTACTTCCACCCAGATATTGGGGCAGGGTAAGGTGACCCTAGCTCCCTACCTACAGACTACTTCCACCCAGATATTGGGCAGGGTAAGCTGACCCTAGCTCCCTGCATATAGACTACTTCCACCCAGATATTGGGCAGGGTAAGCTGACCCTAGCTCCCTGCATATAGACTACTTCCACCCAGATATTGGGGCAGGGTAAGGTGACACTAGCTCCCTGCCTATAGACTACTTCCACCCAGATATTGGGGCAGGGTAAGCTGACACTAGCTCCCTGCATATAGACTACTTCCACCCAGATATTGGGGCAGGGTAAGCTGACCCTAGCTCCCTGCCTATAGACTACTTCCACCCAGATATTGGGGCAGGGTAAGGTGACCCTAGCTCCCTGCATATAGACTACTTCCACCCAGATATTGGGGCAGGGTAAGGTGACCCTAGCTCCCTGCCTATAGACTACTTCCACCCAGATATTGGGGCAGGGTAAGCTGACCCTAGCTCTCTGCCTATAGACTACTTCCACCCAGATATTGGGCAGGGTAAGGTGACCCTAGCTCCCTGCCTATAGACTGCTTCCACCCAGATATTGGGGCGGGGTAAGCTGACCCTAGCTCCCTGCCTATAGACTATTTCCACCCAGATATTGGGCAGGGTAAGCTGACCGTAGCTCCCTACCTATAGACTGCTTCCACCCAGATATTGGGGAGGGTAAGGTGACCGTAGCTCCCTACCTACAGACTACTTCCACCCAGATATTGGGGAGGGTAAGCTGACCGTAGCTCCCTACCTATAGACTACTTCCACCCAGATATTGGGGCAGGGTAAGGTGACACTAGCTCCCTGCCTATAGACTACTTCCACCCAGATATTGGGGCAGGGTAAGCTGACCCTAGCTCCCTGCCTATAGACTACTTCCACCCAGATATTTGGGCAGGGTAAGGTGACACTAGCTCCCTGCCTATAGACTACTTCCACCCAGATATTGGGGCAGGGTAAGCTGACCGTAGCTCCCTACCTACAGACTACTTCCACCCAGATATTGGGCAGGGTAAGCTGACCGTAGCTCCCTACCTACAGACTACTTCCACCCAGATATTGGGCAGGGTAAGCTGACCCTAGCTCCCTGCCTATAGACTACTTCCACCCAGATATTGGGGCAGGGTAAGGTGACACTAGCTCCCTGCCTATAGACTACTTCCACCCAGATATTGGGGCAGGGTAAGGTGACCGTAGCTCCCTGCCTATAGACTATTTCCACCCAGATATTGGGCAGGGTAAGCTGACCCTAGCTCCCACCTACGGACTACTTCCACCCAGAGCCTCCACTAAGAAGGTTCAGCATGTCACCTTTCAATCGTTAGGGCACACCACGAGAGTCAGGCTTCCCCGGGTCCAGTCTGCCTCGGTTCAAAGGTGGAGAAGGTAAGGACACCAGCACGCACCACCATAGACTTTGGGTCTCTATTAATCTTTACTTGATTCCTTGCATCCTTGAATCCTTACATTTGATGGGAGGGGTCCTTTTAACCTTCTCCGATATGGTTGAGAAGGTGGCGAGGAGATAGGATGCGAGGAATCAAGGAAAGGCAACTGAGATGGAGCCCGAAATCACAGTTAACAAAACTGTGTTATAACCTGTAGGGGGTCCATTTGGCTTAATGAGGCAGCGTATTGCTCTAAAGAGAGGATTGATCAATGATTTATGGCTCTCCGTATCAGGGAGCTTGATCATTTGCACGTATTGCAGTAAACATTGATGCCTTTTTGCAAAATTCATATTTCATTCCTCTTACGTGTTATCATTCACACACACTGAGAGCTTGTCCTTCATGCAGGCACATTCAGACACCTGCTTGTTGATTATTACCGCCATATGTTACACTATATTTTTCAGGGGGAAATTAGAGAGGCGTGTCCCAGACGGAGTCTGGTATCTTCATCTTCGTTTCGTCTGTATCAGAAACACGGGGCGGCTCGGTTCATTGTCATTTATTCTCTTCATAGTTACATTCAGTTATCTGGTTGGTGGATGGTTGTTCCAGTGACTTGTAGAGCTCACGTGACACAGCATATGTTCCAGTGACTTGTAGTGCTTACATGACACAGCATATGCAACAAAGGCCCATTATCTAAACAATAAAGACCATACTTAGAACCCAGCACTGTACATATAACCCATTTCTGCACTAAGAACCCTGTACGAACCCTTCACTGTACCTAGAGCTCTACACTATACCTAGAGCTCTACACTATACCCAGAACCCTGTACTATACCTAGAACCCGGTACTATACCTAGAGCCCTACACTATACCTAGAGCTCTGTACTGTACCTAGAGCTCTGTACTGTACCTAGAGCCCTACACTATACCTAGAGCCCTACACTATACCTAGAGCCCTGCACTGTACCTATAACCCAGTACTGTACCTAGAGCCCTGTAATATACCTAGAGCCCTGTACTGTACCTAGAGCCCTGTACTGTACCTAGAGCTCTGTACTGTACCTAGAGCCCTACACTATCTAGAGCCCTGCACTGTACCTAGAGCCCTACACTGTACCTAGAGCCCTGCACTATACCTAGAGCCCTGTACTGTACCTAGAGCCCTGTACTGTACCTAGAGCCCTGCACTGTACCTAGAGCACTGCACTATACCTAGAGCCCTGTACTGTACCTAGAGCCCTGTACTGTACCTAGAGCCCTGTACTGTACCTAGAGACCTGTACTGTACCTAGAGCCCTGTACTGTACTTAGAGCCCTGCACTGTACCTAGAGCCCTACATTATACCTAGAGTCCTGCACTACACCTAGAGCCCTGTACTGTACCTAGAGCCCTGTACTGTACCTAGAGCCCTGTACTGTACCTAGAGCCCTGTACTGTACCAAGAGCCCTGTTCTGTACCTAGAGCCCTGTAATATACCTAGAGCCCTGTAATATACCTAGAGCCCTGTAATATACCTAGAGCCCTGTAATATACCTAGAGCCCTGTAATATACCTAGAGCCCTGTACTGTACCTAGAGCCCTGTAATATACCTAGACCCCTATAATGTACCTAGAGCCCTGTAATATACCTAGAGCCCTGTACTGTACCTAGAGCCCTGTAATATACCTAGAGCCCTGTACTGTACCTAGAGCCCTGTAATATACCTAGAGCCCTGTAATATACCTAGAGCCCTGTAATACACCTAGAGCCCTGTAATACACCTAGAGCCCTGTAATATACCTAGAGCCCTGTACTGTACCTAGAGCCCTGTAATACACCTAGAGCCCTGTAATATACCTAGAGCCCTGTACTGTACCTAGAACCCTGTAATATACCTAGCCATCGTATCTCTACAGGACACCGTCAAAATAATAATGAATTCAAGGCACGTCTTAGTCACACTTTACTTTCCTAAGGGGAGGAACAAAGTTTCTAACACCACAGTCGGTCCTCCCTTAAGGGCCCTGTGCTGTGACTACAGAGCGCAGCGTCTTTTGCGCTCTGCTTTGATTCATGCTACCTATAGCCTTACGATCACAGCGGGGCGGCCCTGATAGAGGCAGATAGCAGAGCAGCGTGGAGGGAAGGGAAACTCAGGTGATGTGGTTTTTAAAGGTCGATGAGACTCTCGCATCTCTCCTTGGCCGTGAATGCTAATGATGACCTTTTAGAAGTAAGTGCACTCCTAACCCCCCCCCTCCCGCCAATCCCGTATCTTATTCCAGAGTGAACGAGGCACCGATGGAGCCCCCTGGACCCCCGAAACACGAATGAACGCAGTTAAATGATCAGGCCACTAGGTGGAGGTAGATGTCATATTGACTTTGACCACAAGGAGCTTTTTCCTTTAGTCTTGACAGAGACTGTGAAGGATGAACATGTCATATTTACATAACACTAGCGGTAAACATTTTGTAGCCATAACTTTCCCTGCGTTGACTGCACTGGCTGTATTTGATATGAAACAGAATGAGGCAGACAGTGTCGTTTATTTTATTCTTACTGTTGTAAAGAAGGCAGCAAGGAAAAACAAATATTTCTGCTTTCATCAGAGCAGAGTGAATGCAGAGTTGTGAAACAGAGAGTGTCTTTGATATTCAAGCAGAACGTTTTTAACAGGCTCTTTGCCCTCCTTCTACGCCAGGGTGAATCAGGGCCCAGGGGAGGGAAAAGAGAGGTTTGTAGAACTTGGCTACTGCCTCACATTTCTGCTACACTACGCATGTTATGTCAATATGAAGTTCTACTTGCCACACGGAAACCAGTGTGACGTTCTACCGCCCACACGGAAACCAGTGTGACGTTCTACCGCCCACACGGAAACCAGTGTGACGTTCTACCTCCCATACGAAAGCCAGTGTGACGTTCTACCGCCCACACGGAAACCAGTGTGACGTTCTACCTCCCATACGAAAGCCAGTGTGACGTTCTACCGCCCACACGGAAACCAGTGTGACATTCTACCTGCCACACGGAAACTATGAGACCAATGTGATGTTCTAGCTGCCACACAGAACCCAAAGTGATGTTCTAGATGCCACATGGAAAGTAATGTGACGCTTTACCTGCCACACGGAAACCAATGTGAACAATGTGATGTTCTAGCTGCAACACGGAAACCAATGTGATGTTCTAACTGCAACACGGAAACCAATGTGATGTTCTAACTGCAACACGGAAACCAATGTGATGTTCTACCTCCCACAAGGAAACCAATGTGACCAATGTAACGTTATACCTGCCACAAGGAAACCAATGTTACGTTCTACCTCCCACACGGAAACCAGTGTGACGCATTACCTCCCACACGGAAACCAGTGTGACGCGCTACCTCCCACATGGAAATGAATGTGACGTTTTACCTCAAGGTTATCAGAAAGGGAGTTGGTGACCATATTTCTCCTCAGGGTCTTCGGAAAGGCACCACAGGGACATTGGAGTCAGAGGCACCAACTGGAAGAAAGGAGACATGGGACACAGAGGGGGGGCCACTTGCCTGTTGGGATATCCCGGCGAGGACAGTTTGCCTTGGCAACCGGGAACACCAGGCTACCCTGGGAAACCTGTGAGTTTTCCTGAATCCTGACCTTTCTCTAAAATCACCCTGTCCGTTTCTCCAAACCTTTGCCATCCAGGCACCAACCGTCTTACCCATTGTGGCCTTATCTGTGTCTTACAGGGGAAGCCTCCCTCTGACAACCACTTGATGAAGCTCTGCAGGGTTGTGTTGCAGAGTAAGTACCTGTCACAGCCAACCCAGCGGTAGCTCTGCAGTGTCAATAACTAAAGTGCAAATTGAAGTAAGCTTGAAAGCGCATGAATTGTTGTTGACTCAGCAGCTTAAAACTGTCGGGATTAAACAATACACACATATATTGAAATGTAAATTGAGTGTTGGGACTTGACTACGCCTTTGAATTCATGTTGAATATGTACATTTTCTTAGGGGGTGGATCAGCTTTAAAATTGCAGACAGATAGTGGCTTCCATCAATGTAATTGTCTGCATCATTTCCAATCCCCCATATATTTATATATATATATATATATATATAAATATATATATTTTAAATATTTTCTTTTATTATTTTCCCCTAACCCTACCATATAAACAAATGAGCAAGAACACTTAGGCTTCTGCTGTACTTTATACAGTACATTATATATATTATGTATATTATTACTATATATACAATTTACAGACATAGTATATTTTACGTGAGTTATCATTTTATTTATTAGCCCCGCCCTACAGCTCCATCCAGCCCCTCCCATCTATCTCCCATCCAGTTTCTATCTGCTATATAGTTTCCAATGGTGCTGTGATGTTTTACAACATTTCTGAACCTTTCTATTCTCATAGTTTCTACATATTGTAAATTAAAGATATTTTTTTTTGTTGCTAAGAGTGCTATTATATTATTGATTGATTGACTATGACTTTTCAAATCACCCAGCAGTGCTATTTGCAGCGTTAGCTCCAGGTATGAATATGTATTTAGAGCAGGAAGGCAAAATGGTAACATTCATACAGCATCATATTACATTTAGTATATGTTTATCCGGTAACAGAATAAGGTGTAATGTGGGCTTAAAGTGCCAATCATGAGACATCTTAATGACTTTGTAAAAAAAAAATATTTGAGATTGACTGATTGATTTCCTTAGTGATTTGATTAACCAAATTGTGGTTGGGCCCTCCCAGATCAGCTACCCCAGCTGCTGCAGCCACTAGCCTCTCCGAGCAGGTGTGAGCCATGCGTGACAGTGAAGGGACCCCCGGGACAGCCAGGACTCAAAGGTTCCATCGGAACCCCGGGTAGAACTGGCTCACCAGGATACCCTGGCTTGCAGGGGCCCCTGGGAGTCAAAGGTGAGACACCCCAAACACTATACTGAGTATTTGGTAGCGCTTTACTCTAGAACAGTGGTCACCAACCGTTTCTGAGTCAAGATCACTTTCTGAGTCAAAATGGCAAGATCTACCGCTCTGATTTTTTATTAACTTGACTTAAAAAAAGTAAAACTATGCAACATTAACCAATTAAAAACAGTCCTGTAACAATGAGGTTTGTGAATTAGGCTATAGGCCCAATGCATTGTCACTGCATATTGACTATGCTTGAATTACCCTACCAGTGATCTTCTCAGACTATTTTCAAATGATATTTAAAACATTTAGGTATAAGATCCCACTGGTAAAAGATAGTTGTGTTGCTTGTGAGGCACAGTTAAGTCAGCATTATACATCTACAGTACCAGTCAAAAGTTTGGACACACCTACTTATTCCAGGGTTTTTCTTTATTTTTTACTATTTTCTACATTGTGGAATAGAAGTGAAGACGTTAAAACTATGAAATAACACATGGAATCACCAAAAAAGTGTTAAACAAATCAAAGTATATTTTATATTTGAGATTCTTCAAGGTAGCCACCCTTTGCCTTGATGACAGCTGTGCACACACTTGGCACTCTCTCAACCAGCTTCATAAGGTAGTCACCTGGAATGCATTTCAATTATCAGGTGTTTGGGGAATTTCTTTCCTTCTTAATAATCCCAAAACCCATCAAGGACTATGATGAAACTGTCTCTCATGAGGAAAGCCACAGCCAAGGAAGACCCAGAGGTACCTCTGCTGCAGAGGATAAGCTCATTAGAGTTACCAGCCTCACAAATTGAATCCCAAATAAATGTTTCACAGAGTTCAAGTAATAGACACATCTCAACATCAACTGTTCAGAGAAGACTATGTGAATCAGGCCATGGTCGAATTGCTGCAAAGAAACCACTACTAAAGGACACCAATAATAAGAAGAGACTTGCTTGGGCCAAGAAACATGAGCAATGGACATTATACCGGTTTAAATCTGTCCAACTGCCATGTTTTTGTGAGATGCAGAGAAGGTGAACGGATGATCTCTGCATGTGTGGTCCCCACCGTGAAGCATGGAGGAGGTGGTGTGATGGTGCTTTTCTGGTGACACTGTTGGTGATTTATTTATAATTCAAGGAACACTTAACCAACATGGCTACAACAGAATTCTGCGGCGATATGTCATGCCATCTGGTTTGCGCTTAGTGGGACTATCATTTTGTTTTTCAACAGGACAATGACCCAACACACCTCCAGGCTGTGTAAGGGCTATTTGACCAAGAAGGAGAGTGATGGAGTGCTGCATCAGATGACCTGGCCTCCACAATCACCTGACCTCAAATCAATTAAGATGGTTTGGGATGAGTCAGACCGCAGAGTGAAGGAAAAGCAGCCAACAAGTGCTCAGCATATATGGGAACTCCATCAAGACAGTTGGAAAAGCTTGCAAAATGCCAAGAGTGTGCAAAGCTATCATCATAGCAAACCCCCGATTTGTACCTTGTCAGCTCGGGGGTTTGCGGTTACTAGTCCAACAGTTACTAGTCCAACGCTCTAACCACTAGGCTACCCTGCCGCCCCCAGTTGTACAGTAACACCTGAAGGTGGAATAAAAGCCCTTTTCTGCTTTAAGACATATGGGAGTCCACATTAACTGAACAGCATACTGAGACTTATGTGTGGTGTTATTTTATAAATATATATTATATATACTGTATATATACAGTTGAAGTCGTAAATTTACATACACCTTAGTCAAATACATTTCAACTCAGTTTTTCACAATTCCTGACATTTAATCCAAGTTAAAAATCCCTGTTTTAGGTCAGTTAGGATCACCACTTTATTTTAAGAATGTGAAATGTCAGAGTAATAGTAGAGAGAATGATTTATTTCAGCTTTTATTTCTTTCATCACATTCCTAGTGGGTCAGAAGTTTACATACACTCAATTTGTATTTAGTTGCATTGCCTTTAAATTGTTTAACTTGGGTCAAATGTTTTGGGTAGCCTTCCACAAGCTTCCCACAATAAGTTGGGTGAATGTTGGCCCATTCCTCCTGACATAGTTGGTATAACTGAGTCAGGTTCAATATATCCATATTTTTGATCATGTACTACCGTTCCCCTCTTTGCTCGCATATGCTTTTTTCAGTTCTGCCAACTCATTTTCTATAGGATTGAGGTCAGGACTTTGTGATATTGGCCACTTCAATACCTTGATACCAATACCACAACTTTGTCAATTTTTGATCATGTACTATCAAGTAATACAGCTTCCATTCCCACCTTAAAACAAGCCACCACCCAATACATATATAGGCACTGGGATTGATTTGCATTCTTGGGGTCATTGTCCATTTGGAAGACCCATTTGCGACCAAGCTCTTCCTGACTGATGTCTTGAGATGTTGCTTCAATATATCCACATACTTTTCTTTCCTATGCTGCCATCTATTTTGTGAAGTGCACCAGTCCCTCCTGCATCAAAGCACCCCCAAAACATGATGCTGCCACCCCCGTGCTTCACGGCTGGGATAGTGTTCTTCGGCTTGCAAGTCTCCCCCTTTTTCCTCCAAACATAACGATGGCAATTATGGCCAAACAGTTCTATTTTTGTTTCATCAGACCAGAGGACATTTGTCCAAAAAGTACAATCTTTGTCCTCATGTGCAGTTGCAAATCGTAGTCTGTCTTTTTATGGCGGTTTTGGAGCAGTGGCTTCTTCCTTGCTGAGCGGCCTTTCAGGGTATGTCGATATAGGACTTGTTTTACTGTGAATATAGATACTTTTTACATTTACATTTAAGTCATTTGGCAGATGCTCTTATCCAGAGCGACTTACAAATTGGTGAATTCACCTTATGACATCCAGTGGAACAGCCACTTTACAATAGTGCATCTAAATCATTTAAGGGGGGGTGAGAAGGATTACTTTATCCTATCCTAGGTATTCCTTAAAGAGGTGGGGTTTCAGGTGTCTCCGGAAGGTGGTGATTGACTCCGCTGTCCTGGCGTCGTGAGGGAGTTTGTTCCACCATTGGGGGGCCAGAGCAGCGAACAGTTTTGACTGGGCTGAGCGGGAACTGTACTTCCTCAGTGGTAGGGAGGCGAGCAGGCCAGAGGTGGATGAACGCAGTGCCCTTGTTTGGGTGTAGGGCCTGATCAGAGCCTGGAGGTACTGCGGTGCCGTTCCCCTCACAGCTCCGTAGGCAAGCACCATGGTCTTGTAGCGGATGCGAGCTTCAACTGGAAGCCAGTGGAGAGAGCGGAGGAGCGGGGTGACGTGAGAGAACTTGGGAAGGTTGAACACCAGACGGGCTGCGGCGTTCTGGATGAGTTGTAGGGGTTTAATGGCACAGGCAGGGAGCCCAGCCAACAGCGAGTTGCAGTAATCCAGACGGGAGATGACAAGTGCCTGGATTAGGACCTGCGCCGCTTTCTGTGTGAGGCAGGGTCGTACTCTGCGGATGTTGTAGAGCATGAACCTACAGGAACGGGCCACCGCCTTGATGTTAGTTGAGAACGAGAGGGTGTTGTCCAGGATCACGCCAAGGTTCTTAGCGCTCTGGGAGGAGGACACAATGGAGTTGTCAACCGTGATGGCGAGATCATGGAACGGGCAGTCCTTCCCCGGGAGGAAGAGCAGCTCCGTCTTGAGGTGGTGATCCGTCATCCACACTGATATGTCTGCCAGAAATGCAGAGATGCGATTCGCCACCTGGTCATCAGAAGGGGGAAAGGAGAAGATTAATTGTGTGTCGTCTGCATAGCAATGATAGGAGAGACCATGTGAGGTTATGACAGAGCCAAGTGACTTGGTGTATAGCGAGAATAGGAGAGGGCCTAGAACAGAGCCCTGGGGGACACCAGTGGTGAGAGCGCGTGGCGAGGAGACAGATTCTCGCCACGCCACCTGGTAGGAGCGACCTGTCAGGTAGGACGCAATCCAAGCGTGGGCCGCGCCGGAGATGCCCAACTCGGAGAGGGTGGAGAGGAGGATCTGATGGTTCACAGTATCGAAGGCAGCCGATAGGTCTAGAAGGATGAGAGCAGAGGAGAGAGAGTTAGCTTTAGCAGTGCGGAGCGCCTCCGTGATACAGAGAAGAGCAGTCTCAGTTGAATGACTAGTCTTGAAACCTGACTTATTTAGATCAAGAAGGTCATTCTGAGAGAGATAGCGGGAGAGCTGGCCAAGGACGGCACGTTCAAGAGTTTTGGAGAGAAAATAAAGAAGGGATACTGGTCTGTAGTTGTTGACATCGGAGGGATCGAGTGTAGGTTTTTTCAGATGGGGTGCAACTCTCGCTCTCTTGAAGACGGAAGGGACGTAGCCAGCGGTCAGGGATGAGTTGATGAGCGAGGTGAGGTAAGGGAGAAGGTCTCCGGAAATGGTCTGGAGAAGAGAGGAGGGGATAGGGTCAAGCGGGCAGGTTGTTGGGCGGCCGGCCGTCACAAGAAGCGAGATTTCATCTGGAGAGAGAGGGGAGAAAGAGGTCAGAGCACAGGGTAGGGCAGTGTGAGCAGAACCAGCGGTGTCGTTTGACTTAGCAAACGAGGATCGGATGTCGTCGACCTTCTTTTCAAAATGGTTGACAATGTCATCTGCAGAGAGGGAGGAGGGGGGGGGATTCAGGAGGGAGGAGAAGGTGGCAAAGAGCTTCCTAGGGTTAGAGGCAGATGCTTGGAATTTAGAGTGGTAGAAAGTGGCTTTAGCAGCAGAGACAGAGGAGGAAAATGTAGAGAGGAGGGAGTGAAAGGATGCCAGGTCCGCAGGGAGGCGAGTTTTCCTCCATTTCCTCTCGGCTGCTTTTGTATCTGTTTCCTCCAGCATCTCCACAAGGTCATTTGCTGTTGTTCTGGGATTGATTTGCACTTTTCGAACCGAAGTCCGTTCACCTCTAGGAGACAGAACACGTCTCCTTCCTGAGCAGTATGACGGCTGCATGGTCCCATGGTGTTTATACTTGCGTGCTACTGTTTGTAAAGATGAACGTGGTACCTTCAGGTGTTTGGAAATTGCTCTCAAGGATGAACCAGACTTGTGGAGGTCTACAATTGTTTTTCTGAGGTCTTGGCTTTGGATTTTTCCCATGATGTCAAGCAAAGAGGCACTGAGTTTGAAGGTTGGCCTTGAAATACAGCCACAGGTACACCTCCAATTGACTCAAATGATGTCAATTAGCCTATCAGAAGCTTCTAAAGCCATGATTTTCTGGAATTTTCCAAGCTGTTTAAAGGCATAGTCAACTTAGTGTATGTAAACTTCTGACCCACTGGAATTGTGATACAGTGAAATAATTTGACTGTAAACAATTGTTGGAAAAATAACTTGTGTCATGCACAATGTAGATGTCCTAACCGACTTGCAAAAACTATAGGTTGTTAACAGGAAATGTGTGTAGTGGTTGAAAAATTAGTTTTAATGACTCCAACCAAAGTGTATGTAAACTTCCGGCTTCAACTGTATACAACTATGACAGACAAAATGAAAAAAAAAATCGGTGAAAAAATTGTTGAATTTTTAATGAATTTATTTGCAAATTATGTTGGAAAATAAATATTTGGTCAATAACAAAAGGTGAACAGGCAGTGGCTTGGAAGGTTGTTGTCCTTTATGATCTTTATGGCCTTCCTGTTACATCGGGTGGTGTAGGTGTCCTGGAGGGCAGGTAGTTTTCCCCCGCTGATGCGTTGTGCAGACCTCACTACCCTCTGGAGAGCCTTACGGTTGTGGGCGGAGCAGTTGCCATACCAGGCGGTGATACAGCCCGACAGGATGCTCTCGATTGTGCATCTGTTAAAGTTTCTGAGTGCTTTTGATGACAAGCCAAATTTCTTCAGCCTCCTGAGGTTGAAAAGGCACTGCTGCGCCTTCTTCATCGCGCTGTCTGTGTGGGTGGACCAATTCAGTTTGTCCATGATGTGTATGCCGAGGAACTTAAAACTTACTACCCTCTCCACTACTGTCCCGTCAATGTGGATAGGGGGGGTGCTCCCCCTGCTGTTTCCTGAAGTCCACGATCAGAGTTTATTTTCCTGACACCACACTCCGAGGGCCCTCACCTCCTCCCTGTAGGCCGTCTCGTTGTTGTTGGTAATCAAGCCTACCACTGTAGTGTCGCCTGCAAACTTGATGATTGAGTTGGAGACGTGCACGGCCACGCAGTCGTGGGTGAACAGGGAGTACAGGAAAGGGTTCAGAACTCAACCTTGTGGGGCCCCAGTGTTGAGGATCAGCAGGGTGGAGATGTTGTTACCTATCCTCACCACCTGGGGGCGGCCCGTCAGGAAGTCCAGTACCCAGTTGTACAGGGCGGGGTCGAGACCCAGGGTCTCGAGCTTGATGACGAGTTTGGAGGGTACTATGGTGTTAAATGCTGAGCTGTAGTCGATGAACAGCATTCTTACATAGGTATTCCTCTTGTCCAGATGGGTTAGGGCAGTGTGCAGTGTGGTTGCGATTGCATAATTTGTGGACCTATTGGGGCGGTAAGCAAATTGGAGTGGGTCTAGGGTGTCAGGTAGGGTGGAGGTGATATGATCCTTGACTAGTCTCTCAAAGCACTTCATGATGACGGAGGTGAGTGCTACGGGGCGGTAGTCATTTAGCTCAGTTACCTTAGCTTTCTTGGGAACAGGAACAATGGTGGCCCTCTTGAAGCATGTGGGAACAGCAGACTGGGATAGGGATTGATTGAATATGTCGGTAAACACACCAGCCAGCTGGTCTGCGCTCTGAGGACGCGGCTGGGGATGTCGTCTGGGCCTGCAGCCTTGCGAGGGTTAACACGTTTAAATATTTTACTCACGTTGGCTGCAGTGAAGGAGAGTCCGCAGGTTTTGGTAGTGGGCCGTGTCAGTGGCATTGTATTGTCCTCAAAGCGAGCAAAGAAGTTGTTTAGTCTGTCCGGGAGCAAGACTAATGTTATATTTCGCTCACTAAAACACTATAGGCCTATGTCTTATTACTGCAACATTCAAAGGCTCAAAAATGGCTCTGAAAATCATCAACAACAATAGTTTTGTATACATGAGCTTATTGTACAATTTGTTATTTCCTGATTTGCCTAGTTAAACAAAGGTTAAACAAAAAATAAAAAAATAACGCAAGATAGATATCAGTCTCCTAGGTTACGACATAAAGTATCTAGTGTATCCTAAGGTTACGAATTAACTGTCCAAATTTAGTTCAATCATGTCCTTGGGTAGTCTAGCAGTTAGGGCTGCTGCCTTGAACGTGCACAGGCCCGTGTGTGTTCGATTCTGGCCCAAGCTCTTCTGGAAGAAATAGTTTAATCTCCAGATTGACTTGATGTAGTTAGACATTTCAAATATGGACAGCAGCATTTCTTATTTTTATTGATATGAAATGACCATACCAGACACCTTTTCTGTCAAGTAAATTGCCACAGTAGATTTACCGTGCTAAATGAGGAAATACTTTATTTATATTTTACAGAATGCTTGTAAAATAGATAAATCGTCCTTAGTCTGTTGAAAAAGGACTAAGTTGTTACAATGACAATACCAACCAGAGGGCGAACATATCTTGAAAAACATCGGTTGCAAGTAGGACTAAGGCAGAGAGGAAGAGGCGAAGAGAGCGGGCTCACTATCGCCCCACGCTACATCAGTCCGCTAACACAGGACTAAAGAAGGCCCAGTACGTTTTGTGCAAACATTTTTTGGGGGTCAAAATAAAATACAAAATACATATTTTTTTCACCGTAATTGATGATTTAACGAGACCTCATATGCTAGTGCCATCAGTGGTTGCTATAGGCCCCTTGGTATTTGATTGTTCCTACAGGCTAGATTTTGTAGGCTACCCGTCAGCCTATCAATAGTCACAAAATGAAAGTTGTGAAAACCGATAATCTACTGTTTGTGTTTCCCTGGCTAAATTGATGAGCTGATCTAGGCCATCAGTTGATTGACAGATTTAGGCCTACTGATAAACTTTCCTCCAGTGTGGATGCCCACCTACGTTTTATAGTTAGGCTATGAATAATTTGCAGAGGTGAGTAGATTACTGAGTAGATTACTGGAAAAACTTTATTTATAAGTAAAAGTACTGTTACTTAGATTGTACTTTACTAAAATAAATGTGCCTTCTTAAGAAACTACTTGTCACGTCTGCTCCCGCTCTTCCCACCCCCTGGCACTTGAGGGCGCCAGATTCCCCTGCATCACACGCTCCTGCCATCATCACTCACACCTGCCTTCCCTCGTCACTCGCATCAGCGTTATTGGACTCACCTGGACTCACTTGTCACATGTTCATTTCCTCCCCTATTGTTGTCTGTCCCCCAGCTCTGTTCCCCTGGACTCACTTATCACCTGTTCATTTCCTCCTCTATAGTTGTCTGTCCCCCAGCTCTGTTCCCCTGGACTCACTCATCACCTGTTCATTTCCTCCTCTATAGTTGTCTGTTCCCCTGGACTCACTCATCACCTGTTCATTTCCTCCTCTATAGTTGTCTGTTCCCCAGCTCTGTTCCCCTGGACTCACTTATCACCTGTTCATTTCCTCCTCTATAGTTGTCTGTCCCCTGGACTCACTCATCTCTGTTCATTTCCTCCTCTATAGTTGTCTCCCCACTTATGACCTGTTCATTTCCTCCTGGACTCATAGTCACCTGTCTGTCCTGTTCCCTATAGTTGTCTGTTCCCCTGGACTCACTCATCACCTGTTCATTTCCTCCTCTATAGTTGTCTGTTCCCCTGGACTCACTCATCACCTGTTCATTTCCTCCTCTATAGTTGTCTGTTCCCCAGCTCTGTTCCCCTGGACTCACTTATCACCTGTTCATTTCCTCCTCTATAGTTGTCTGTTCCCCTGGACTCACTCATCACCTGTTCATTTCCTCCTCTAGTTGCCTTCCCTCCTTCTCTTCTGAACCTCTCCTTTCCCACTTTGGAACTCACTTTGAAGGGCTACTTTGCCTTCCTCCTTCTCTCCGAACCTCTGCTTTCCACTTTGAAGGCTTTGCCTTCCTCCTTCTCTTCCGAACCTTTCCACTTTGAAGGGTCGCTTCTGTCTCCCCAGCTCTGTTCCCCTGGACTCACTTATGACCTGTTCATTTCCTCCTCTATAGTTGTCTGTTCCCCTGGACTCACTTATCACCTGTTCATTTCCTCCCCTATAGTTGTCTGTTCCCAGCTCTGTTCCCCTGGACTCACTTATCACCTGTTTAATTTGCCTTCCCTCCTTCTCTTCTGAACCTCTCCTTTCCACTTTGAAGGGTCGCTTTGCCTTCCCTCCATCTCTTCCGAACCTCTCCTTTTCACTTTGAAGGGTCGCTTTGCCTTCCCTCCTTCTCTTCTGAACTTCTCCTTTTCCACTTTGAAGGGTCGCTTTGCCTTCCCTCCTTCTCTTCTGAACTTCTCCTTTCCACTTTGAAGGGTCACTTTGCCTTCCCTCCATCTCTTCCGAACCTCTCCTTTCCACTTTGAAGGGTCGCTTTGCCTTCCCTCCTTCTTTGCCTTCCCTCGCCTTCCTCCTTCTCTTCCGAACCTCTCCTTTCCACTTTGAAGGGTCGAACCTCTCCTTTCCACTTTGAAGGGCCGCTTTGAACTTCTCCTTTCCACTTTGAAGGGCCTTTTCTTGAACCTCTCTTTCCACTTGCCTTCCCTCCTCTCTTCCGAACCTCTCTTGCCTTCCCTCCTTCTCTTCTGAACTTCTCCTTTTCCACTTTGAAGGGCACTTTCTCCTTTCTTGGCTGGCTCCTTCTGAACTTCTCCCCTCGGTTGTGCAGCTACAGGGCTGGAAAATAAAAAATAAATATTGATTTCTACATTATATGGCACGAAAAGCTCACTGAGATGATACACTAACTGTATGACAGAGGTGCTTATAGGACTTGTCATAAAAACAGAATGTCATTTACAGACACACACACACACACACACACACACACACACACACACACACACACACACACACACACACACACACACACACACACACACACACACACACACACACACACACACACACACACACACACACACACACACACACACACACACACAGAGAGAGAGAGAGCAATGCATGGGAGGATGCTACTGTTGCCTGACCTGTTGATTTAGCTAATATTAGTTAGCTACATAGTTGACACTGCAGCTAGCTAGTTTATCTTGTGGCAACCTAATGTGATGGCTAGTTAGCTATCGCCACACACATCTGATTAATCTGTTCACTCTTTATGCCAATGACAAGGTGGCTAGTTAGCCATCAAACTTTTTATGTCAGATTCTGGGTTAGCCAAAGCTAGCTACCTACCTAGCCATTTGATACACAATTTCAATGGCAGAATTAAGGTCAACTCACCCCATTCCGTACAAATATGCGCAACCGCAACATCCAAACAAGGCTACAAAGAAAACTAATGGGATTGTAGCGACTGTGTTGACGTCAAAATCGGGGGTGTGAACTAGGTTTCTATTCAAGCGTTGATCGACATGGTAATGGCTCTGCAGTATTGGAGAAAAGTTGAGAAAATGGACCCTCCGTGACATCGTAAGGACATTAATAAGGGCATACTTTTATGATGGTTGAATATCAACTCATTAGATAATGTATTTTCAGACTTGCAAAAACAACTAGTTTCTATTCCTCTAGATCCTGTCTTCTCTCAGTCTCCATGTCTTGCTCAGACCGGACAAGTTTTAGGTGGGGTGCAATGGATTATGGTCATTGTAGTTAATTACCACATTTTCTGCACTAAACTATGTAGAATATTGGCATGTTGGAAACTACAACTTCAGGCTTGATCTGATGTATCTCTACAGAAACTGCGCATCATACTCACACACAAAAAAAAAAAATAGAATTCAAGTAATTGAACCAACTTTGGTCAATTAGTTGTTTAAAAAACTAAAAATAACCGACATTTTGGTTAATCACTCAGCACAACTAACGATAAATATATCAACCCCCTACAAATAGTCAATTTATTATAATCCACATAAGAAATCACACAAAACTTGCTGTTGACTGCACGCAGTCTACATAGGCTATTTGAACTGACACCCAGTAGACCTGCAGTCTAAATGATTGTATAGCCTACAAACACTGCTTCCAGCTGCCCCCTTGGTGTCGATTGTAAATATTAAATAGATATTCAAATTATTTTCCTCCTGCGACGAAATGTTTCATATTAAGATCCGACATCTGTACATATAAGTAGGAGAGTGAATCATTTTTTTGTTGTAAAACCAGGCTGGCTAACATACTGACATTTTTAAACCATTATGTGTCGTCAAGCCCTCCACGTGTAAATATTTTACCACCTAAATATAAATATGTTGTGGGCTGAGGTACACACAGTATAAATGCCAATTAGTTACATGATGTGCTACACTATATCTCCTGATTTAACTACAGTTATGCTGTTTTGGTGCTATTTTTTATTTTTTACATTTAAGATTATGTAACACATGTTCATATGTTCATTATGTAACACATGTTCACATGTTCATTATGTAACACATGTTCACATGTTCATTATGTAACACATGTTCACATGTTCATTATGTAACACATGTTCACATGTTCATTATGTAACACATGTTCACATGTTCATTATGTAACACATGTTCACATGTTCATTATGTAACACATGTTCATTATGTAACACATGTTCATATGTTCATTATGTAACACATGTTCATTATGTAACACATGTTCATTATGTAACACATGTTCACATGTTCATTATGTAACACATGTTCATATGTTCATTATGTAACACATGTTCATTATGTAACACATGTTCATCATGTAACACATGTTCATTATGTAACACATGTTCATATGCTTTCATGTATTTTATGATAGACAAGTGTCCGTCTTTTCCAATCCTTTCAAGTAACAGTCTACACACCATGTGTACAGTCTTCACATTTTTTTCTGCCTTAAAATTAAAGATGGAAAAGCTGGACTATCCAAATGAAGTGTGACCCTTAGTGGCATTTACAGCTGTGGATCATTTTTAACGAGATTCTACCAACCTTCCATATCTCTTAGAGCAGTGGTCACCAACCTTTTTTTATTTTTTATTAAAGTAAAACAAATGTAAGCCTATGCAACATTAACCAATTAAAAACAGTACTGTAGCAATGAGATTTGTGCAGCAAGCTATAGGCCCACAACAATATCACTGAATACTGGCTTTGCTTGAATTTACCTGCCAATGTTTTGTTGTTCGGGACATTAAAAAAATATATATTTCAAAATTTGACGTAGGCTATATGATCACACCGGTAATAGATCCATTGTTGTATTACTTGTGAGTCACAGCTGAATGAGCATACATTTAAATAATTAGATTTTTATTTTACTGGGCTGGTGGTGCCTGCATCTGATGGCCAGTCTCAGCGTAGGGAGAGAGCAACAGACTGAGGGTCCGTCTCAGCGGGGGGGGTGGGGGGGGGGGGCAGCAGACTGAGCGTCCGTCTCTCAACGTCCCTCCGCTCTCTCTTTCCTCCACAGACTGACCAGCTGATGGCGAGGAAATAGACTAGAAATGCCTTGGAGATCGACGATCATGATCGACTGGTTGGGAACCATTGTCTTAGGGCACCATGTATATCCTTTGTTTTTGTCACAGTTGCTCTCTGCACACCTTCTGCACACATTGATCTCTGCACACATTGATCTCTGCACACAGTTGCTCTCTGCACACATTGCTCTCTGCACACAGATGCTCTCTGCACATATTTGCTCTCTGCACACATTTGCTCTCTGCACACAGTTGCTCTCTGCACACATTTGCTCTCTGCACACAGTTGCTTTCTGCACACATTGCTCTCTGCACACAGTTGCTCACTGCACACAGTTGCTCTCTGCACACAGTTGCTCTCTGCACACAGTTGCTCTCTGCACACCCTCTGCACACAGTTGCTCTCTGCACACAGTTGCTCTCTGCACACAGTTGCTCTCTGCACACCCTCTGCACACAGTTGCTCTCTGCACACAGTTCTTCTCTGCACACAGTTGCTCTCTGCACACAGTTGCTCTCTGCACACCCTCTGCACACAGTTGCTCTCTGCACACAGTTCTTCTCTGCACACAGTTGCTCTCTGCACACAGTTGCTCTCTGCACACAGTTGCTCTCTGCACACCCTCTGCACACATTGCTCTCTGCACACAGTTGCTCTCTGCACACAGTTGCTCTCTGCACATATTTGCTCTCTGCACACAGTTGCTCTCTGCACACAGTTGCTCTCTGCACACAGTTGCTCTCTGCACACAGTTGCTCTCTGCACACATTGCTCTCTGCACACAGTTGCTCTCTGCACACAGTTGCTCTCTGCACACAGTTGCTCTCTGCACACATTGCTCTCTGCACACCTTGCTCTCTGCACACAGTTGCTCTCTGCACACATTGCTCTCTGCACACAGTTGCTCTCTGCACACATTGCTCTCTGCACACATTGCTCTCTGCACACATTGCTCTCTGCACACAGTTGCTCTCTGCACACATTGCTCTCTGCACACATTGCTCTCTGCACACAGTTGCTCTCTGCACACAGTTGCTCTCTGCACACATTGCTCTCTGCACACATTGCTCTCTGCACACAGACACCCTCGAAGAATCGTTACCCATCACAAAAGCCGCGGCCCTTGCAGGGCAAGGGAAACAACTACTTCAAGGTCTCAGAGCGAGTGACGTCACCGATTGAAATGCTATTAGCGCGCACGCCGCTAACTAGCTAGCCATTTCACACCGGTTACATTCATCCCCCTTTTGACCTCCTCCTTTTCCGCAACAACCAGCGATCTGGGTCAACAGCATCAATGTAACAGTACAGCTTCCATCCCTCTCCTCACCCTTACCTGGGCCCGACCCAGGGACCCTCTGCACACAACGATGACAGCCGCCCTCGAAGCATCGTTCCCCATCGCTCCACAAAAGCCGCAACCTTTGAAACAACTACTTCAAGGTCTCAGAGCGATTGATGTCTAGGTCCAAAAAGCTCCTTAACAGCTTCTACCCTCAAGCCATAAGACTGCTGAACAATTAATCAAATGACCACCCAGACTATTTGCATTGACCCCCCCCCCTCTGTTTTTACACTGCTGCGATTTTTTATTTTTTTTAAATCTATGCATAGTCACTTTACCTCTACCTACATGTACAAATTACCTCGACTAACCTGTACATTGCCTCGGTATCGGTACCTCCTGTATATAGCCTCCACACTGACTCGGTACCGGTACCCCCTGTATATAGCCTCCACATTGACTCTGTACCTGTACCCCCTGTATATAGTGTCAGGACCCGGTTACGAACCTGGGTCTCCGGAGTGAGAAACAGTCACTTAACCCACTGAGCCACGAATAGTCAACAGAACCCAGAAGATGAGGCAGACACAGCAGTACTTAAGATGGTGTATTTAATAAAGTAAAAAAAGAGAAGTCCTTCAATACAAAAATGGTAAATCCAAAAGGTGGTAGGAATAGCACAAAAAAGCCTTAAGAGATACTCAAAAACAAAAACAGAATTCCACAAGAGCATCCACCGGAATCGACAAGAATACACAGAACACTAGGGCTGGGTGCTAACATACAAACACAGAGCACAGAACTGAGTGAAACTAAGGGTTTAAATACAATCAGGGGAAACGAGGCACAGGTGCAAATAATAATGGGGAACAAGGGAAAAAACATGAGGTCAAAAAGCACAATGGGGGCATCTAGTGACCAAAACCCGGAACAACCCTGGCCAAATCCTGACAGAATCCCCCCTAGGAACGGCTCCTGACGTTCCTACCAGCTCTCTCAGGGTGGAGGGCCCTGAACTGACGAATGAGGTCAGGGTCCAGGATGTCTTTGGCAGGAACCCAGGAGCGCTCCTCGGGACCGTAGCCTTCCCAGTCCACCAGATACTGCCAGGACCGCTGCACCCGGCGGGAATCCAGTATCCGATGGACGGTATAAGCCGGCTGGCCTCCAATGACACGAGGCGGAGGGGGAGGTCTGTCTGCCGGGATAAGGGGAGAAAAAACAACAGGTTTTAACAATGAAATGTGAAATGTGGGATTAATCTTAAGGGATCTGGGTAAGTGTAGGCGATAAGAAACTGAGTTAACTCTCCTGGCAACCTTGAAGGGACCAATGTATTTTTGGGACAGCTTGCGAGACTCCACCCGTAGAGGTAAGTCTCTTGTGGAGAGCCAGACTCTCTGGCCGGGGCGCAGGGTAGGCCCGGGACGGCGACGTCTGTTGGCTTGTTGTTGGTACCTCTGTGAGGAACGCATAAGATTAAGACGGGTCTTCCTCCACATAAGCCGACAGCGTCTGACGAACTTCAAGGCTGAAGGAACTCTGACTTCTGCCTCCTGGTCCGGGAACAATGGAGGAGCATAGCCAAACTGACACTCGTGCGGGGACATACCAGTGGAGGAGGAGCGCAAGGTGTTGTGCGCGTATTCGGCCCAAACAATAAAGGATGACCATGTGGACGGGTTGTCACGAGTCATACATCGGAGGGTGGTTTCCAGCTCTTGATTCATCCTCTCTGTTTGGCCGTTGGACTCCGGATGGTACCCTGAAGATAGACTGGCAGAAGCCCCCATGAGTTGGCAGAAGGCCTTCCAAAACCTTGAGGCGAACTGGGGACCTCTGTCAGAAACCATATCTTGAGGAATGCCGAAGACTCGGAACACATGATTAATTACCAACTCAGCCGTTTCCTTGGCAGAAGGTAACTTAGTCAGAGGGACGAACCTGGCCGCCTTTGAAAACCTGTCGATTATGACTAGGATAGTAGTAATGCCATGGGATGGAGGAAGTCCAGTAATAAAGTCCAATGAGATATGGGACCAGGGTCTGTGGGGAACAGGTAAAGGGTGAAGGAGTCCTTGAGGGCGGAGGTGAGAAGATTTGCCCTGGCAGCACACGGGACAGGCATTGACGAAAGTGGCAACGTCTTCTCTTATGGTAGGCCACCAGAACTTACGCTGGATGAACTCCAAGGTGCGACCTACGCCCGGATGACAGGTGAGGCGAGAGGAGTGCCCCCACAGAAGGACCTGAGTCCTCACTGCCTTGGGGACAAACAACCGATTGGCAGGACCTCCTTTCGGGTCCGGTTCGCTAGCTTGAGCACGTCTCACGGTATCCTCAACTTGCCACGAGATCGGAGCCACAATCTTAGCAGCAGGAAGGACAGGCATGTCCGTGTCATCTCGAATGGCAGGAGCGTAGACTCGGGACAGGGCATCCGGTTTGAGATTCTTCGACCCGGGCCGATAGGTGAGGATAAACTGGAATCGATTGAAGAAAAGAGACCATCTAGCTTGTCTAGAGTTCAACCGCTTCGCCTGCTGGATATACTCAAGATTTTTGTGGTCCGTAAGCACTTGAAACGGGTGAGAAGCCCCCTCGAGCCAGTGTCTCCATTCCTTCAATCCCATCTTAACCGCTAGGAGTTCACGATCCCCCACATCGTAGTTCCTCTCAGTCGGGGTAAGCCGGTGTGAGAAGAAAGCGCACGGATGAAGCTTCTTGTCTTCACCCCTCTGAGACAGGACAGCTCCAACACCAACCTCTGATGCGTCTACCTCCACCACAAATGGTTAATCCGTAGTCAGTAGTATCAGCATGGGAGCAGAGAGAACGCGCTGCTTGAGTCCTTGGAAGGCCGTCTCAGCTTCTCTTCCCCACAAAAACCTTGCATTGCCAAACCCTTGGTTAAAGCTGAGAGGGGCTGCCACCAAGCTGAAGTTCTTGATGAACTTGCGGTAAAAGTTTGTGAAGCCCAGGAAACGCTGAACTTCCTTAACGGATTTGGGGTGGGCCAATCCGCTACCGCCCCTACCTTCCTGGGGTCCATTTGGACTCGACCGGGTTCCACTACAAATCCCAGGAATTGTACTCGGGATGAATGGAATTCACATTTTTCCGGCTTAACGTACAGATGGCTGTCCAGGAGGCGTTTGAGTACTTGTCTGACATGCTTAGTGTGTTCTTGAAGGGAGCTCGAAAAGATGAGGATGTCATCCAAGTAAACGAACACAAATATGTTAAGCATATCCCTAAGCACATCGTTTATGAGCGCTTGGAACACCGCTGGGGCGTTGGTCAGGCCGAAGGGCATCACCAAGTATTCATAGTGACCAGTAGGCGTGTTGAAAGCGGTCTTCCACTCGTCACCAGGTCTGATCCGCACAAGATGGTATGCGTTCCGCAGGTCAAGCTTAGTGAAAACAACTGCTTCCTGGAGCAGCTCGAAGGCTGTGGCCATAAGGGTAGCGGGTAACGGTTACGGACGGTTATGGCATTGAGTCCCCGGTAGTCGATGCAAGGACGTAATCCACCGTCTTTCTTGGCCACAAAGAAAAACCCTGCTCCCGCCGGGGAGGTGGATGGACGCATGAGGCCTGCTTCCAGAGCGTCCTTGATGTAGGTATCCATAGCAGCTCGTTCGGGTGGAGATAGGGAAAAGATCCGACCCCTGGGGGGCAAGTGCCCGGAAACAGGTCGATGGGGCAATCGTAAGGTCTATGGAGTGGTAGCATGGTGGCCCTCTGTTTGCTAAACACCAGTTTGAGGTCATGGTAACACTCGGGAACTCGGGTCAGGTCGATGGATTCTAAAGACTCGGGAGTAGAACTCGGGGAATTCTGGAAAATACAAGTAGCTTGGCACGTAGGACCCCACTGCTTGAAAGTGCCCACAGACCAGTCGATGTGAGGGTTATGGCTGTGAAGCCAGGGGTATCCAAGGACGAGAGGGAACTCGGAACAGGAGATCAAATGAAAGTTCATCAATTCCTGGTGTTGTGAAACTGAAAGTCGCAAGTAGGTAGTGACATGAGTGACAAGTCCAGATCCCAAAGGGCTTCCATCCAATGTAGTGACCCTCATGGGTTCACTTAGAGGTTCAGAGGGAACGCCATTCTCCTTCGCCCAGACACCATCCATGAAGTTACCTGCGGCTCCAGAGTCTACCAAGGCTTGAAGGTGAAGCTTGTGGTTGTCCCAGGAGAGGGTGACTGGAATGAGCAGACGGGAGTTGGACGGATGGGAGGAGGTTATGTTTCCCGTTACAGTTCCCCCGGTCTGTACGGGACAGAGCGTTTCCCTGGAGCCCGGGACACGTGGAACGGAAATGGCCCGGTTTGCCGCAATATAGACAGCGCGCTCCCTCATCCGGCGGTCTCTCTCAGCCTGGGAGATGCGTCCAATCTGCATGGGTTCCGATGGAGCCAGCGAGGATAAAGGTGGGGACTCGGAGCTGGGACTGATAGGGGCTAGAGGTCTACGGTTGAGTTCTCTCTCTCAGACGCTGGTCAATGCGTGAGGCCAACTTGATCAGGGACTCGAGATTGTCCGGTGGTTCCCGAGTGGCCAGTTCATCTTGGATAGTGTCGGAAAGGCCTTTCAGAAAGCACACCGTGAGCGCCTCGTTGTTCCAGCCACTTGCTGCTGCCACCGTGCGGAACTGGATGGCATAGTCCGTCACGCTGCGCCAACCTTGGTGGAGAGTCAGGAGCTGTTTGGCTGAGTCAGAATCACTGCTTGGGCCTTGAAACACTGTTTGAATTCCTCAGCAAAGGCAGAGTAGCTGGCACAGCAGGAACTATGGGCATCCCACACAGCAGTAGCCCAGGCCAGGGCTTTTTCCGACAGCAGGGTGATGATATAAGCGATCTTAGACCGGTCGGTGGGAAACGACGAGGGTTGTAGCTCAAAGGAGAGAGAACATTGGGTGAGAAACCCTTTACAAGCACTTGGATCACCTGAGAACCGTTGGGGAGGTGGAAGACGAGGTTCAGCCAGGGGGTTAACTGCCATGGGTACATGAATCTGAGGTACTGGGACGGGAACTGTTGCCGGGGTAAGACGATCAGATATTTGCTTAATGGAAGTCAGCATCTCCGACAGAAGATGAGAATGTCTAGCCATTAAGGCCTCTTGCTGAACCAGGGCGGCTTCGTGGCGTTGGACAGTCTCCTGGTGGTGGGACAGCATGGCAAAAAGGTCCTGGGAACTGGCTGCCTCTGGGTTCATTTATGGCTCTGTGTTTCTGTCAGGACCCGGTTACGAACCTGGGTCTCCGGAGTGAGAAACAGTCACTTAACCCACTGAGCCACGAATAGTCAACAGAACCCAGAAGATGAGGCAGACACAGCAGTACTTAAGACGGTGTATTTAATAAAGTAAAAAAAGAGAAGTCCTTCAATACAAAAATGGTAAATCCAAAAGGTGGTAGGAATAGCACAAAAAAGCCTTAAGAGATACTCAAAAACAAAAACAGAATTCCACAAGAGCATCCACCGGAATCGACAAGAATACACAGAACACTAGGGCTGGGTGCTAACATACAAACACAGAGCACAGAACTGAGGGAAACTAAGGGTTTAAATACAATCAGGGGTAAACGAGGCACAGGTGCAAATAATAATGGGGAACAAGGGAAAAAACATGAGGTCAAAAAGCACAATAGGGGCATCTAGTGACCAAAACCCGGAACAACCCTGGCCAAATCCTGACATATAGCCTCCACATTGACTCTGTACCTGTACCCCCTGTATATAGCCTCCACATTGACTCTGTACCGGTACCCCCTGTATATAGCCTCCACATTGACTCGGTACCGGTACCCCCTGTATATAGCCTCCACATTGACTCGGTACCGGTACCCCCTGTATATAGCCTCCACATTGACTCGGTACCAGTACCCCCTGTATATAGCCTCCACATTGACTCGGTACCGGTACCCCTGTATATAGCCTCCACATTGACTCGGTACCGGTACCCCCTGTATATAGCCTCCACATTGACTCGGTACCGGTACCCTCTGTATATAGCCTCCACATTGACTCTGTACCGGTACCCCCTGTATATAGCCTCCACATTGACTCGGTACCGGTACCCCCTGTATATAACCTCCACATTGACTCGGTATCGCTACCTCCTGTATATAACCTCCACATTGACTCGGTATCGGTACCTCCTGTATATAGCCTCCACATTGACTCGGTATATTTCATTTTGATTTAACACTGTTAAAGCTGTTATCCTTTCGGTTTACAAGTTGGTCCCAGAGGCATACAGACATCATTTACATAAATTACCGAAAGACAGGATCGTTAAGACATGTTTGCAAGGGAACAAGCATGTATTTTTGATCAGTGGTGTGGTTCTCAAGAGGTCAAGGACCTTAAATAAACTCATACTTCTCGAGCAGGTCAGTTTAATAGAATCTTATTCAAAATGATTCACAGCTGTAATGACTGCCTAAGGTGCTTACACCAAGTGTTAACTCTGGTGTGTGAAGACATACTCAATCATGACTTTTTATTAATTTAGAAAATGTTATATCATTTTTCTTTTACTTTGAAAAGGTGGAGTAGGTTGTATAGATCACTATGAAAAAAATCTAATTTAAACCTTTTTTAGATTTAAATTTAAGAGAGCCATGTGAAGGGATCTTTCAATACATTTCCTGGTTTCCCAGAAATCCTTTTTGGATGACTCAGGATTTCCCTTCTGATTCTGGGAATCCTCCAACCGGGATTTTGGGAAAACCAGGGGATTTATTGAAAGTACCCGGAATTTTGCAACCCCATTAGCGACGGTACATTTGATCATGGGGATTGCTCTCCCAGCTGTTGGTTTCTGTTAAAAATTGCTGTTTCAAAATAAACACTGCTCCTGACTCAACTTTGAAAATATGCATGGTGTGTAGCTAACTTCCTGCTTACCTTCAAGTCTGCATGTTTGAAAAAATGGAGAAAGCATATAATGTTTCATTAATTATAATTTTGCACGCCCAATTTTTCAGTTTTTGATTTGTTAAAAAAGTTTGTTGTTGATTCTTCACAAAAAAATACAGTTTTATATCTTTATGTTTGAAGCCTGAAATGTGGCAAAAGGTCGTAAAGTTCAAGGGGGCCGAATACTTTCGCAAGGCACTGTATATACCATTTAACAGGTACTTTTATCCAAAGTGACTCACAATCATGCGTGGACACATTTTTGACGTATTGGGTTGACCAGGAATCAAACCTACTATCCTGCTGTTGCAAGTTCCATACTGAGCTACAGAGGACCTGTTCACTGTAGGTTTTATCTATCTGATCCTACAGTTCGTTTAAACTTTTTGGGGGGATTGTGCAATGTGTGACAGAATGTGAACATGAGGATGGAATAGAAATATTAAATCTAAAGGCCAGGTGACAAAGGTCTGATTCAGAGGTTGCTCATCACACCCTGCTGACTACTCTGTACAGTCCAAACACACACACACCTCTCCTGACAAAGCAACTCTTCCCTTTACTTGCTGCAAACAAACACTCCAGCCAAAAGTTTTGTTTAAGTCAGGTAAAATTATTGTTTTCCTATCTCAATTTCTGATGATTTAAATAAGCTGTTTACTGTAAGAGCTAGAAATGTTTTGACAGGTTTTGAGTAAACAAACTCAGCAATGGAAATACAAAATTAACTCCTCGACAACAGAGTGCTACCAGGAGGACAGCTCGGAGACCGATGCTCCGGAGTTCTGTGATAGGGAAATTACCCACGACTTCGAGGTCAAACTCTCAATCTACTACTTGCTGATCTTCACGCGGAGAGTGATGGGCAACAATTTGGTCTTCTACATCGTCTGCAAGTTGGAGAAACTCAACACAGTGGGCAACATCTTCCTATTCAACCTGTTAATGTCGGACCTGGTCTTCATGTCTAGTCTGCCATTCGGGGCTGTGTCCCACCACAAGGTCTTTGGCCGGGCCTGGTGTAAGATCGTGGGCATCAATTACTTTCTGGGTTTCTACAGCTCCATCTTGTTCCTGACTCTCATGACCTTTGACCTGGTACACCAGGCCGTCCACCAGGCTTTGCCGGAGGAGCTTATAGGTCTCGTTCGCCGCTGTGTGAGGCATCGGCCTCCTGGCGTGCATCAAGCCGTTTATACTCTATGACCAGGCAGAGCATTACTCCCAGGGGTTGGTGTGTGAGGAGGTCAGTGCCTTGGAAGGGATCAACTTTAAGGTGTTGGAGATGTTGGGGCCTTACCTACAGTTAGGCTTGTTTTTCATATATCCTCATTCATTGTTTTGTTTTTTTTACTGCTACTTTAGGATCGCCATGACGGTCATCTCTTCCAGGACCGTGAGACTCATATTTGTCATGCCGGACACCTAATAATGTTGTGGTGATGCTTCAAGAGGATGAAGACGACTGTGTGAGTCCGCAAACTTGACAATGCGCTGCTATCTGTCAACCCTGGCTTCTACACCTTTGTGAGGAAAAAAGCTCCAGAACCACTTCAGAATTCTGCTGAGAGAGAGAGAGAGAGAGAGAGAGAGAGAGAGAGAGAGAGAGACAGAGAGACAGAGAGAGAGAGGGGGGGAGAGAGAGAGAGAGACAGAGAGACAGAGACAGAGACAGAGAGAGAGAGAGAGAGAGAGAGAGAGAGAGAGAGAGAGAGAGAGAGAGAGAGAGGGGAGAGAGAGAGAGACAGGGGAGAGAGAGGGAGAGAGAGGGAGAGAGAGGGAGAGAGAGGGAGGGAGAGGGAGGGAGAGGGAGGGAGAGAGAGACAGGGAGAGAGGGGAGAGAGAGAGAGAGGGAGACAGGAGAGAGAGGGAGAGAGAGAGAGAGAGAGAGAGAGAGAGAGAGAGAGAGAGAGAGAGAGAGAGAGAGAGAGAGAGAGAGAGAGAGAGAGAGAGAGAGGGAGAGGGAGAGGGAGAGGGAGAGACTCTACCCCAGAGTGTGCCGTGTCTTAAGAACCATATCTCAGTCAAAGGTACAAGCCGGACAATGTCACAAATTAGGACCCTTCATGTGGGCAGGACTAGTTAAACAGATGGACAGCCCCATGGCACAGAAATGTACAGTATATTAATGAACATCTAGCAGTTGCATATTAGTTAACGAATCTTGGAAAATACACGTAGTTACTCACTGCTGTGCATCTGCATTGCTTTCTCTTTGGGGTTTTAGGCTGGGTTTCTGTATAGCACTTTGTTACTACTGATGTACAAAAGGGCTTTATTGATTGATTGAAAATAAATGTGCTTATACAATGTTAATTGCAGAAGTTATCAACCCCCTTAATTTGTAAAGCACTTTGAGTTGGTAGAAATGCACTATACTGTATATACTGAGTGTACAAAACATTAACAACAACTGCTCTTTCCATGGCATAGACTGACCAGGTGAATCCAGGTGAACGATATTATCCCTTATTGATGTTAAATCCATTTCAATCAGTGTAGATGAAGGGGAGGAGACAGGTTAATGAACCACTTTTAATTCATGAGACAATTGAGACATAGATTGTGCATGTGTGCCATTCAGAGGGTGAATGGGCAAGACAACAGATTTAAGTGCCTTTGAACGGGTTATGGTAGTAGGTACTAGACACACCGGTTTTGTCAAGAACTGCAACGCTGAAGAGTTTTTCATGCTCAACAGTTTTGGCAAGTAGTTCAGTTTCTGCATGGCTGGAGATGTGGTTGGTCATTAAGTGCACGCTTCAATCCCTATCTCTGAAGTTCAGCGCTATAGCGATGTTCCCGTGGTTACGGGGACACTGCATTCACAGTTGGAAGTTGCCTTTAAATTTCCAAGCGGGCTGCAGAACTCAGCGATACGGATTGAATCGATCCCTGAAATCTGCAAAAGAGAAATTGGTCTCCAGTGTTTGTCTACGTAGAGAGATATCCAGCCACAATCTAAAGATTTAATATCCAAGATGGTGTAGCAGTGAAGACGTGTTTGTTTTGTCCTCTCGTGTACTTTTGTATTTTTTGTATATATATTTCAATTTATTTTCAATCTCTTCTCGATTTTTTTATTTGATTATACCTTCCGGTGCCTCACCCAATGTGATACGGATACGCTATTATTTAACATTTTAGAACACATTCAATAATCTCCAGAAGCTAACCAGCCAATTAGCTACAAGCTATTTAGTCATTGTTAGCCACTGCTAGCGGCTTTTACCTTCTGCACAGATACCAGCCCTGTTTATAGCCTGGACAATACTCGCCTGTCTACCAATATCGCTTGTCTACCAATATCGGACTGTCTCTCCACAACAACGCTGGATTCCTGCCGTAATCCCTGGACCACTACTACTGATCTTCACAGCTAGCTTGCAGCTTGCTAGCTCACCGCTAGCTAGCTCATAGCTATCTTTCACTCACCGTGGCACCTAGTACCGAAGCTATTCTCTGAGGCCCACCTCCCAGCCTACTCAGCTGTTCACCCGAACCCCACTCATACACGGCTGGAGCCCAAAACTCCACCGGATCCTTGATGTAAACTCTGGACCTTGGCACCGGATCACCGCTGCTACCGATTGGATATAGTGGCTAACGCCACTGCCACGAAGCTAGCACCAGATAGCCGTGAGCCAGGCACATCTCCCGGGTATCAAACTAAATTCCACAATACCTCTTTCACCATCTGGCTTGTATTCTCTGTCAACACGGCGCCCCGCCGCACCACCACGACTGGTCTGCCGACGAATACTCCATCCTCTGTGCCTTCATCCGGCCTCCGTCGAGGCAGACACTACTAACTTTAAACGCTGTGTCGCTAGCGTAGTGGGGCTCCCCTGCTCCATCTACTGCTGCCCCCTGGACACTATGATCACTTGGCTACATATCTGATGCCTACTGGACTGTCCATTAATCATGGTACTCCATTCTGTTTATTTATTTTTTATCTGTCGGCCCCAGCCGCAAACTCAGACTCTGTGTGTAGTTAATCCGACCCTCTCTGCCTAGTCATCGCCATTTTACCTGCTGTTGTTGTGTTAGCTGATTATCTGTTGTTGTCTCACCTGTTGTTTTAGCTAGCTCTCCCAATCAACACCTGTGATTACGTTATGATTATGTATGTCTCTCTCAAATGTCAATATGCCTTGTATACTGTTGTTCAGGTTAGTTATCATTGTTTTAGTTTACAGTGGAACCCCTAGTTCCGAGTACCCCTGATGCCTCCTTTGTCCAACCTCCCACACATGCGGTGACCTCACCCATTACAACCAGCATGTCCAGAGATACAACCTCTCTTATCATCACCCAGTGCCTGGGCTTACCTCCGCTGTACCCGCACCCCACCATGCCCCTGTCTGCGCATTATGCCCTGAATATATTCTACCACTACCACGCCCAGAAATCCGCTCCTTTTATTCTTTGTCCCCAACGCTCTAGGGGACCAGTTTTGATAGCCTTTAGCCGCACCCTCATTCTACTCCTCCTCTGTTCCGCGGGTGATGTGGAGGTAAACCCCGACCCTGCATGTCCCCAGGCACCCTCATTTGTTGACTTCTGTGATCGAAAAAGCCTTGGTTTCATGCATGTCAACAACAGAAGCCTCCTCCCTAAGTTTGTTTTACTCACTGCTTTAGCACACTCTGCCAACCCTGATGTCCTCGCTGTGTCTGAATCCTGGCTTAGGAAGGCCATCAAAAATTCTGAGATTTCCAAACCCAACTATAACATTTTCCGTCAAGATAGAACTGCCAAAGGGGGAGGAGTTGCAGTCTACTGCAGAGATAGGCTGCAAAGTAATGTCGTACTTTCCAGGTCCATACCCAAACAGTTCGAACTTCTAATTTTAAAAATGAATCTCTCCAGAAATATGTCTCTCACTGTTGCCGCCTGCTTCCGGCTCCCCTCAGCTCCCAGCTGTGCCCTGGACACCATTTGTGAATTGATCACCCCCCATCTAGCTAGTTTGTTCTGTTAGGTGACCTAAACTGGGATATGCTTAACACCCCGGCAGTCCTACATTCTAAGCTAGATGCCCTCAATCTCACACAAATCATCAAGGAACCCACCAGGTACAACCCTAAATCTGTAAACAAGGGCACCCTCATAGACGTTATCCTGACCAACTGGCCCTCCAAATACACCTCCGCTGTCTTCAATCAGGATCTCAGCGATCACTGCCTCATTGCCTGCATCCGCTACGGAGCCGCAGTCAAACGACCACCCCTCATCACTGTCAAATGCTCCCTAAAACACTTCTGCGAGCAGGCCTTTCTAATCGACCTGGCCCGGGTATCCTGGAAGGATATTGACCTCATCCCGTCAGTTGAGGATGCCTGGTCATTCTTTAAAAGAAAATTCCTCACCAACTTAGATAAGCATGCTCAGATTTAGCCCCAGGTTCACTCCAGACCTGACTGCCCTCGACCAGCACAAAAACATTCTGCGTCAGACTGCAATAGCATCGAATAGTCCCCGCAATATGCAACTGTTCAGGGAAGTCAGGAACCAATGCACGCAGTCAGTAAGGAAAGCAAAGGCCATCTTTTTCAAGTAGACATTTGCATCCTGTAGCTCTAACTCCAAAAAGTTCTGGGACACTGCAAAGTCCATGGAGAACAAGAGCACCTCCTCCCAGCTGCCCACTGCACTGAGGCTAGGTAACACGGTCACCACCGATAAATCCATGATAATCGAAAACTTCAACAAGCATGTCTCAATGGCTGGCCATGCCTTCCTCCTGGCTACTCCAACCTTGGCCATCAGCTCCACCCCCTCGCAGCTACTCGCCCAAGCCTCCCCAGCTTCTCCTTTACCCAAATCCAGATAGCAGATGTTCTGAAAGAGCTGCAAAACCTGGACCCGTACAAATCAGCTGGGCTTGACAATCTGGACCCTCTATTTCTGAAACTATCCGCCGCCATTGTCGCAACCCCTATTACCAGCCTGCTCAACCTCTCTTTCATATAGTCTGAGATCCCCAAGGACTGTAAAGCTGCCGCGGTCATCCCCCTCTTCAAAGTGGGAGACACCCTGGACCCAAACTGTAACAGACCTATATCCATCCTGCCCTGCCTATCTAAGGTCTTCGAAAGCCAAGTCAACAAACAGATCACTGACCATCTCGAATCCCACCGTATCATCTCCGCTGTGCAATCTGGTTTCCGAGCCGGTCACAGGTGCACCTCAGCCACGCTAAAGGTACTAAACGATATCATAACCGCCATCGATAAAAGACAGTACTGTGCAGCCGTCTTCATCGACCTTGCCAAGGCTTTCGACTCTGTCAACCACCATATTCTTATCGACAGACTCAGGAGTCTCTGTTTTTCTGATGACTGTCTTGCCTGGTTCTCCAACTACTTTGCAGACAGAGTTCAGTGTGTCAAATCAGAGGGCATGTTGTCCAGTCCTCTGGCAGTCTCTATGGGGGTGCCACAGGGTTCAATTCTCGGGACAACTCTTTTCTCTGTATATATTATATCAATGATGTTGCTCTTGCTGCGGGCGATTCCCTGATCCACCTCTACGCAGACGACACCATTCTGTATACACCTCCAAACGAGCTTCAATGCCATACAACACTCCTTCCGTGGCCTCCAACTGCTCTTAAACCAAATGCATGCTTTTCAACTGTTCGCTGCCTGCACCCGCATGCCTGACTAGCATCACCACCCTGGATGGTTCCGACCTAGAATATGTGGACATCTATAAGTACCTAGGTGTCTGACTCGACTGTAAACCCTCCTTCCAGACTCATATCAATCATCTCCAATTCAAAATCAAATCTAGAATCGGCTTTCTATTTTGCAACAAAGCCTCCTTCACTCACGCCGCCAAACTTACCCTAGTAAAACTGACTATCATACCGATCCTCGATTTCGGCGATGTCATTTACAAAATGGCTTCCAATACTCTACTCAGCAAACTGGATGCAGTTTTTCACAGTGCTATCCGCTTTGTTACTAAAGCACCTTATACCACTCACCACTGCGACCTGTATGCTCTAGACGGCTGGCCCTCGCTACATATTGGTCGCCAGACACACTGACTCCAGGTCATCTACAAGTCCATGCTAGGTAAAGCTCCGCCTTATCTCAGTTCACTGGTCACGATGGCAACACCTACCCGTAGCACGCGCTCCAGCAGGTGTATTTCACTGATCATCCCTAAAGCCAGCACCTCATTTGGCCGCCTTTCCTTCCAGTTCTCTTCTGCCTGTGACTGGAACGAATTGAAAAAATCGTTGAAGTTGGAGACTTTTATCTCCCTCACCAACTTTAAACATCTGCTATCTGTGCAGCTAACCGATTGCTGCAGCTGTACATAGTCCATCGGTAAATAGCCCACCCAATTTACCTACCTCATCCCCATACTGTTTTATTTATTTACTTTTCTGCTCTTTTGCACACCAGTATCTCTACCTGCACATGACCATCTGATCATTTATCACTCCAGTGTTAATCTGCTAAATTGTAATTATTCTCCTACCTCCTCATGCCTTTTGCACACAATGTATATAGACTCTTTTTTTAAAGTTATATGATTGTTTATTGTTTACTCCATGTGTAAACTCTGTGTTGCTGTCTGTTCACACTGCTATGCTTTATCTTGGCCAGGTCGCAGTTGTAAATGGGAACTTGTCTAGCCTACCTGGTTAAATAAAGGTGAAATAGAAATAAAATAAAATAAAAAGAACCCTCAAACTACAATACTAAATCCCTCTTCAACCAGGGAGTTTTTCTCTGCAATTCTCAGAAAATCTAATGACTTTGAGCGAAGAGGAATAGAGGGTTGGTGACGGATAATCTAGTTACAGATAGCTGGAACACTGGCTAGGTTAGAAAACAGGTAAACATTTGTCACGAGAGCAAAAAGACCTTGAACATTCTGTATGTTTAGTTCACAGTCAAACGGTTCCTGATTTCTTTTAGCTGTATTCCGGGTTAAATTAATGCACTAGTCTATGCAACAAACCATTATTCTGTCTTTCTGTACTGGGAATAAAAGCCCTATACTTATTCATTTTATCTGTATTCCAGGTTAAATTAATGCACTAGTCTATGCAACACACCATTATTCTGTCTTTCCTTTCTTTACTGGGAATAAAAGCCCTATACTTATTTATTTTATGAGAATATGCCCACACACAAGTTTTTACCATTCATTAGGTCAAGGTTTTAGTCGATGTAACCATTACATCAAGCATTTACACAGTTCGTATATTCAATATAATAACAGAGGACATGTTCAGTATGGAGATTATGCTGTATGTTGTGGTTCTTCAGTGGAAAGACGACTATGTGTATGTGTACGAGAAGTGTGCATGAGTTGGCTTATTAATACTTGGTAATATTTGAAGCCTATATTGCAGCAGTCTGTATGCGGTCTTCATTCGGAGAGGAGGAGGACATCTGGGGTGTGTTCAACAACACTTCCCACAAGAAGAGAAGCGGAGGTGTAAGCAACAACGGATGCAAATGATTGAGTTTGATTAAACCTCGGTGATAGCATTTATAGAGCTGTAGATTACATTTACTGAGGAATATAACAGGGAAACATTTTCCTACACGGTCAAAAGAAACTATTCTCACCAGCGAAAACAAAGAAGGAGATCTATATTCACCTTCATGTGGTATTTCATCTCACATTTTTAATAGAACTGTCAAGCGGCTCTCTCCTTTTCTACACTTGTGGGGAATGTGACTTCATTATGGGATTAGACTGCATGTTCATGCCCGACTAAGACCTATGTGATACCCTGGGGGTCTGTAAAACCAAACTGCAGATTTTGATGTGTCTCTCCCCTAAGCTTTAGATTGGTCTTGGCTTCATAAACAAGGCGACTGAAACACAAGGAGGCACCTAAGAGGTGCTAAGAGGTATTTTCCTAACTTCTACCTCTCTCTGACAGAGCAGCATAGTATCTTGACATTCATAAGGCTTTTCCACTGTTTAGTCCCCCGACCAAATTCAAACTGGATGATGCGTTAGACCACACAAGCAGAAGTCCAAAGCTATGATAAAACTCCAGAGGACAAACATGCAAAACCAATTCCCCCTTTTGGGGATAAATCACCTTCTCCTGAAACCACGTTTTACTTTTCTCCTCCTATCAGAAGCAAAAGTCCATTTCCACGGAACCCAAACTGGTTGCGCATATGTGCCGTCGTGCGTAAACGTATTTTGTCTCCCTATATCAAACGCGATCCCGACACGCAGGTTAAAATATCAAAACAAACTCTGAACCAATTACATTAATTTACATTAATTTGGGGACAGGTCGAAAAGCATTAAACATTTATTGCAATTTAGCTAGTTAGCTTGCACTTGCTAGCTAATTTGTCCTGTGATATAAACATTGAGTTGTTATTTTACCTGAAATGCACAAGGTCCTCTACTCTGACAATTAATCCACACATTAAACGGTCAACCGAATCGTTTCTAGTCATCTCTCCTCCTTCCAGGCTTTTTCTTCTTTGAACTTATATGGTGATTGTCATCTAAACTTTCATAGTATTACCACGACGACCGACAACACAGTTTGTCTTTCAATCACCCACGTGGATATAACCCAATGAGGAGATGGCACGTGGGTATCTGCTTCTATAAACCAATGAGGAAATGGGAGAGGCAGGACTTGCAGCGTGATCTGCGTCACAAATAGAACTGACTACTATTTTAACCCTTGGCAAGGCATACGCTCGTTGGCGCGCGTGAGCAGTGTTGGTGCAATAATTGAATAATATAGTTTTCTAAATTTATTTTGCAATGCCCTGACTTGCGACGCGAGCAGTGTAGTCAGGGTGTAAGAAGTGTGCTGCATATTCCTGAGCTTGTATATTTCCTTGTTGTGTTTACGCTCTGTTTTCTTTGCAGTGTGGAGACAGAATACTCACAGAATAGTCTTTGTTCTTTCCTACCTTTTCTACTGTATGTAGTATGTGCACATCCACATTCAACTCAAACCTCTCTCTCTCTCTGTATTACATATAATCTTTCTTTCTCTCTCTTAAAACCCCCCTGGGAAACCACATCTTCATGTTTCCAAGATGTCTACCTCTTTACCTTCATCCTGTTTGTATTGGGCTACACATGTCTACTTCCTGCCACAGCTGGTCCCTTTGATCTGGTCTCAGGACTGCATTCACCCAGCGTAACGAATACAGAGGTCCTCTATCTCTCCAGAGTATTGCAGTAAAAACATGGTATTACCATTCGCAGCACATCTCTGTGCATGCCGTCATATTGATGGGGCCTTTCGATAAGCCCCTGAGAGGATTTTCAACCTGATATCCTACAAAGGCACAGAGAACAAGATGCATACTCCCAACCAGCCCCCTCTGAACACTGCACACAATACAGAGACAGATGGGGCTTTACATTATTCTATATGTTTGTTCTTTACATGAAGACGCTGTAAGAGTTTCGAAGCTTAGGAAAGTGCATTACCTCACCATGTTGATTACTGCCATATTGACTGCTATCCCTTTAGAGTTTGTCAAGCAGCCTCTTCCATCCCTGTCCATAAGAGGACTGCAGGCAGCCAATGCTTGGTACCTGTGGGGGGTAGGAGACGCTCCAGCTCCTCAGGCATAGTAATTATCTAGCTGTTTTATTGTTGAATGTGCTGCTGGCTGGGGTTTAAGGGAATGGAATTTAATTTTTTCAAAAAGTTTATTGGAAATGTATCACCAGCTGTTCTGACTTCGTTCATTATCACCTCTGTCTATCTGTATGGTCCAGAATCACCTCTGTCTGTCTGTATGGTCCAGAATCACCTCTGTCTATCTGTATGGTCCAGAATCACCTCTGTCTATCTCTATGGTCCAGAATCACCTCTGTCTATCTGTATGGTCCAGAATCAACTCTGTCTATCTCTATGGTCCAGAATCACCTCTGTCTATCTGTATGGTCCAGAATCACCTCTGTCTATCTGTATGGTCCAGAATCACCTCTGTCTATCTGTATGGTCCAGAATCACCTCTGTCTGTCTGTATGGTCCAGAATCACCTCTGTCTGTCTGGATGGTCCAGAATCACCTCTGTCTGTCTGTATGGTCCAGAATCACCTCTGTCTGTCTGTATGGTCCAGAATCACCTCTGTCTGTCTGTATGGTCCAGAATCAACTCTGTCTATCTCTATGGTCCAGAATCACCTCTGTCTATCTGTATGGTCCAGAATCACCTCTGTCTGTCTGTATGGTCCAGAATCACCTCTGTCTGTCTGTATGGTCCAGAATCACCTCTGTCTATCTGTATGGTCCAGAATCACCTCTGTCAATCTCTATGGTCCAGAATCACCTCTGTCTATCTGTATGGTCCAGAATCAACTCTGTCTATCTCTATGGTCCAGAATCACCTCTGTCTATCTGTATGGTCCAGAATCACCTCTGTCTATCTGTATGGTCCAGAATCACCTCTGTCTATCTGTATGGTCCAGAATCACCTCTGTCTGTCTGTATGGTCCAGAATCACCTATGTCTGTCTGTATGGTCCAGAATCACCTCTGTCTGTCTGTATGGTCCAGAATCACCTCTGTCTGTCTGTATGGTCCAGAATCACCTCTGTCTGTCTGTATGGTCCAGAATCACCTCCGTCTGTCTGTATGGTCCAGAATCACCTCTGTCTGTCTATATGGTCCAGAATCACCTCTGTCTGTCTGTATGGTCCAGAATCACCTCTATCTATCTCTATGGTCCAGAATCACCTCTGTCTATCTGTATGGTCCAGAATCACCTCTGTCTATCTGTATGGTCCAGAATCACCTCTGTCTATCTGTATGGTCCAGAATCACCTCTGTCTATCTGTATGGTCCAGAATCACCTCTGTCTATCTGTATGGTCCAGAATCACCTCTGTCTATCTGTATGGTCCAGAATCACCTCTGTCTGTCTGTATGGTCCAGAATCACCTCTGTCTGTCTGTATGGTCCAGAATCACCTCTGTCTGTCTGTATGGTCCAGAATCACCTCCGTCTGTCTGTATGGTCCAGAATCACCTCTGTCTGTCTGTATGGTCCAGAATCACCTCTGTCTGTCTGTATGGTCCAGAATCACCTCTATCTATCTCTATGGTCCAGAATCACCTCTGTCTATCTGTATGGTCCAGAATCACCTCTGTCTATCTGTATTGTCCAGAATCACCTCTGTCTATCTGTATGGTCCAGAATCACCTCTGTCTGTCTGTATGGTCCAGAATCACCTCTGTCTGTCTGGATGGTCCAGAATCACCTCTGTCTGTCTGTATGGTCCAGAATCACCTCTGTCTGTCTGTATGGTCCAGAATCACCTCTGTCTGTCTGTATGGTCCAGAATCACCTCTGTCTATCTGTATGGTCCAGAATCAACTCTGTCTATCTCTATGGTCCAGAATCACCTCTGTCTATCTGTATGGTCCAGAATCACCTCTGTCTGTCTGTATGGTCCAGAATCACCTCTGTCTGTCTGTATGGGCCAGAATCACCTCTGTCTATCTGTATGGTCCAGAATCACCTCTGTCTATCTCTATGGTCCAGAATTACCTCTGTCTATCTGTATGGTCCAGAATCAACTCTGTCTATCTCTATGGTCCAGAATCACCTCTGTCTATCTGTATGGTCCAGAATCACCTCTGTCTATCTGTATGGTCCAGAATCACCTCTGTCTATCTGTATGGTCCAGAATCACCTCTGTCTGTCTGTATGGTCCAGAATCACCTATGTCTGTCTGTATGGTCCAGAATCACCTCTGTCTGTCTGTATGGTCCAGAATCACCTCTGTCTGTCTGTATGGTCCAGAATCACCTCTGTCTGTCTGTATGGTCCAGAATCACCTCCGTCTGTCTGTATGGTCCAGAATCACCTCTGTCTGTCTGTATGGTCCAGAATCACCTCTGTCTGTCTGTATGGTCCAGAATCACCTCTATCTATCTCTATGGTCCAGAATCACCTCTGTCTATCTGTATGGTCCAGAATCACCTCTGTCTATCTGTATGGTCCAGAATCACCTCTGTCTATCTGTATGGTCCAGAATCACCTCTGTCTATCTGTATGGTCCAGAATCACCTCTGTCTATCTGTATGGTCCAGAATCACCTCTGTCTATCTGTATGGTCCAGAATCACCTCTGTCTGTCTGTATGGTCCAGAATCACCTCTGTCTGTCTGTATGGTCCAGAATCACCTCTGTCTGTCTGTATGGTCCAGAATCACCTCCGTCTGTCTGTATGGTCCAGAATCACCTCTGTCTGTCTGTATGGTCCAGAATCACCTCTGTCTGTCTGTATGGTCCAGAATCATCATCTATCTCTATGGTCCAGAATCACCTCTGTCTATCTGTATGGTCCAGTCTGTCATCTGTATGGTCCAGAATCACCTCTGTCTATCTGTATGGTCCAGAATCACCTCTGTCTATCTGTATGGTCCAGAATCACCTCTGTCTATCTGTATGGTCCAGAATCACCTCTGTCTATCTGTATGGTCCAGAATCACCTCTGTCTATCTGTATGGTCCAGAATCACCTCTGTCTATCTGTATGGTCCAGAATCACCTCTGTCTGTCTGTATGGTCCAGAATCACCTCTGTCTGTCTGTATGGTCCAGAATCACCTCTGTCTGTCTGTATGGTCCAGAATCACCTCTGTCTGTCTGTATGGTCCAGAATCACCTCTGTCTGTCTGTATGGTCCAGAATCACCTCCGTCTGTCTGTATGGTCCAGAATCACCTCTGTCTGTCTATATGGTCCAGAATCACCTCTGTCTGTCTGTATGGTCCAGAATCACCTCTATCTATCTCTATGGTCCAGAATCACCTCTGTCTATCTGTATGGTCCAGAATCACCTCTGTCTATCTGTATGGTCCAGAATCACCTCTGTCTATCTGTATGGTCCAGAATCACCTCTGTCTATCTGTATGGTCCAGAATCACCTCTGTCTATCTGTATGGTCCAGAATCACCTCTGTCTATCTGTATGGTCCAGAATCACCTCTGTCTGTCTGTATGGTCCAGAATCACCTCTGTCTGTCTGTATGGTCCAGAATCACCTCTGTCTGTCTGTATGGTCCAGAATCACCTCCGTCTGTCTGTATGGTCCAGAATCACCTCTGTCTGTCTGTATGGTCCAGAATCACCTCTGTCTGTCTGTATGGTCCAGAATCACCTCTATCTATCTCTATGGTCCAGAATCACCTCTGTCTATCTGTATGGTCCAGAATCACCTCTGTCTATCTGTATGGTCCAGAATCACCTCTGTCTATCTGTATGGTCCAGAATCACCTCTGTCTATCTGTATGGTCCAGAATCACCTCTGTCTATCTGTATGGTCCAGAATCACCTCTGTCTATCTGTATGGTCCAGAATCACCTCTGTCTGTCTGTATGGTCCAGAATCACCTCTGTCTGTCTGTATGGTCCAGAATCACCTCTGTCTGTTTGTATGGTCCAGAATCACCTCTGTCTGTCTGTATGGTCCAGAATCACCTCCGTCTGTCTGTATGGTCCAGAATCACCTCTGTCTGTCTGTATGGTCCAGAATCACCTCTGTCTGTCTGTACGGTCCAGAATAACCTCCGTCTGTCTGTATGGTCCAGAATCACCTCTGTCTGTCTGTATGGTCCAGAATCACCTCTGTCTGTCTGTATGGTCCAGAATCACCTCTGCCTGTCTGTATGGTCCAGAATCACCTCTGCCTGTCTGTATGGTCCAGAATCACCTCTGCCTATCTGTATGGTCCAGAATCACCTCTGTCTGTCTGTATGGTCCAGAATCACCTCTGTCTATCTGTATGGTCCAGAATCACCTCTGTCTATCTGTATGGTCCAGAATCACCTCTGTCTGTCTGTATGGTCCAGAATCACCTCTGTCTATCTCTATGGACCAGAATCACCTCTGTCTATCTGTATGGTCCAGAGTCACCTCTATCTATCTGTATGGTCCAGAATCACCTCTGTCTATCTCTATGGTCCAGAATCACCTCTGTCTATCTCTATGGTCCAGAATCACCTCTGTCTATCTCTATGGACCCGAATCACCTCTGTCTATCTCTATGGTCCAGAATCACCTCTGTCTATCTCTATGGTCCAGAATCACCTCTGTCTATCTGTATGGTCCAGAATCACCTCTGTCTGTCTGTATGGTCCATAATCACCTCTGTCTGTCTGTATGGTCCAGAATCACCTCTATCTATCTCTATGGTCCAGAATCACCTCTGTCTATCTGTATGGTCCAGAATCACCTCTGTCTATCTGTATGGTCCAGAATCACCTCTGTCTATCTGTATGGTCCAGAATCACCTCTGTCTATCTCTATGGTCCAGAATCACCTCTGTCTATCTCTATGGTCCAGAATCACCTCTGTCTATCTCTATGGTCCAGAATCACCTCTGTCTATCTGTATGGTCCAGAATCACCTCTGTCTATCTGTATGGTCCAGAATCACCTCTGTCTGTCTGTATGGTCCAGAATCACCTCTATCTATCTCTATGGTCCAGAATCACCTCTGTCTATCTGTATGGTCCAGAATCACCTCTGTCTATCTGTATGGTCCAGAATCACCTCTGTCTATCTGTATGGTCCAGAATCACCTCTGCCTGTCTGTACTAGCGATGAGCGAGTTGACTCATAACCACAGTACATGGGCCGGTTTAGGGTCATTAAATATTGTGTGGATGAACGGTGGGTGGGTGGCGGTCGGGTTAAATAAAGAGTTAAAACAATACATAAAAAAAATCATGAATGTATTATTCTTGTGCAATTTATAACTAAAGGTTACAATGAGGTTTACTCACTGGCATTAGTGAGTAAGCATAAGCTTGGGGCTTAACTTTATGCATGCCAAATAGCCTGCACACCAGTCAACAAATACTTCATTCTATAATTTATTACATTTTTTCTGTTGAGCAAGGGTTTATTTTGTCTTCTAGAGCAACATATAATGACAGAAGAGAAGATGCATGTATCTATAGACAAGTTGACTAACAACTAGCCTACCAAAATGTTGGAACTTATCAGCAGAAATAAATTGAAATTTGTAACAAAATAAATCATGCACCCCACCCCACCCCAAAAAATCCACGGTCTCAAACTAAAGGTTTCAAATTGTATCACATACACGTAGTTTACAAAACATTAGGAACTCCTACTATTGGGCTGCACCCCCTTTTTGTCCTCAGAACAGCCTCAATTCGTCGGGGCGTGGGACTCTACAAGGTGTTGACAGCGTTCCACAGGGATGCTGGCCCCATGTTAACTCCAATGCTTATAATTGTAGTTTATATTGATGTTTTTTTTTGCGTATTGTATTAAACTGAAACATGTTCTTGTATTTGTAAGTGTCTATTTTTATTAAACCCTGTTTGATTTATATATATCTCGTCTGGTAAGACTATTGCCATTCTATTTCTTATAAGCTTTGTTATTATTTCATTGTCACAGTTTATTAAATTAATGGGCCTATAATTATTTCGTATTTTGGTATTAGCTGTTGCAAAAGCAGCAGCTACTCTTCCTGGGGTCCACGCGAAACATGACATAATACAGAACAATAATAGACAAGAACAGCTCAAGGACAATTAAAAAATATATTAGAAAGGCCACACGTAGAATATCAATACCAACACATACAAACTATCTAGGTTCCACACGGGAGAGGCGTTGTGCCATGAGGTGTTGCTTTATGTTTTTTAAAACAAGGTTTGCTGTTCATTTGAGCAATATGAGATGGGCTGTGTGTAAGTTGTCTATGCAAACAACTTGGGTTTTTCAACACATGAATGTTTCTTATAAAAAGAAGTGATGCAGTAAGTCTCTTCTCAACTGTTAGCCATGAGAGACTCTCATGCATAATATTTATATCAGCCCTCATATTATAATGCAAACCAAGACGTGCCGCTCTGTTTTGGACAATTTGGGATTTTCAACATATTAACGTTTCTTATAAAAAGAAGTGATGCAGTCAGTCTCTCCTCTCCTCTGAGCCAAGAGAGACTGACTGTATAGTATTTATATCAGCCCTCTGATTACAGTTAAGAGCAGAATGTCTCTGTTTTGGACGAGCTACAGCTTAAAACCTCTTGAAACTCCCCATCCCGGATCCGGGATCGTGACTAAAGCCTCAGGCTCATTAGCATAACGCAACGTTACCGATTTCTGAAAATCGCAAATAAAATTAAAATAATGCGTTTGCTCTCAAGCTTAGCCTTTTCTTAACAACACTGTCATCTCAGATTTTCAAAATATGCTTTTGAACCATAGAAATTGACTAATTTGTGTAAGAGTATGCAAAGCTAGCATAGCATTTTGTGTAGCATGTAGCACGCAACATTTTCACAAAAGCCAGATAACCAAATAAATAAAAGTCACATACCAAATGCGCAGTGTTTTCTGAAAGCGTCTGTGTGTAGGAGAAATCGTTCCGTTTTCTACATTGCGCCTGGCTACTGAAACGAACCGAAAATGCAGTCACCTACAACGTAAAACTTTTTCCGGATTAACTACATAATATCGACCGAAACATGGCAAACGTTGTTTGGAATCAGTCCTCAAGGTGTTTTTTCACATATCTCTTCATTGACATGCAGTTCGTGGAAGCTTGCTTTACTCTCTGTATCGCATGGAAAAATACTGGCAGGTGACTTTTGCGCACCAATTTCGGCGCAGGACACCGGGCGGACGCGTGGTAAATGTGGTCTCTTATGGTCAATCTTCCAATGATCTGCCTACAAATACGTCACAATGCTGCAGACACCTTGGGGAAACGACAGAAAGGGTTGATTCATTCCTCTTGCGTTCACAGCCATATAAGGAGATCATGAAAAACAGAGCCTCAAAAATCCTTGTCATTTCCTGGATGCCATCTCATCTTGGTTTTGCCTGAAGCTCACGTTAAAGGGCACGCACAGAGAAGATCTTTGTATTTCTGGACACGTCAGAGTGTTTTCTTTCGAACAGTAGCAATTATATGCATAGTCGAGCATCTTTTTGGAACAAAATATCTTGTTTAAAACGGGAACGTTTTTCATCCAAAAATGAAATTGCGCCCCTAGAGTTCCAAGAGGTTAACTCGCTCTTTCCTTGCAGCACTTCATCACACGACTGGACAATAATCAAGATAATACAAAACTAGAGCCCGCAGCACTTGCTTTTTGGAAAGTGGTGTCAAAAAGGCAGAGCATCTCTTTATTACGGACAGACCTCTCCCCATCTTTACAACCATTGAATCAATATGTTTTGACCAGTATACAATCTAAGGTAAAGCCGAGCCATTCATTACAAGATTCAATGCTCTTAGGTTTAGAGATGTTCAGCACCAGGTTATTTTCGGCCACCCATTCCAAAACAGACTGCAACTCATTGTTAAGCATTTCAGTGACTTCATTAACTATGGTTGCTGATGTGTATATGGTTGAATCATCCGTATACATGCACACACATGCTTTGTTTAATTCCAGTGGCTGGTCATTGGTAAAAAAATAGAAAAGAGTAGAGGGCCTAGAGAGCTGCCCTGTGGTACACCACAGTTTACATGTTTGACATTAGAGAAGTTTTGATTAAAGAAAACCCATTGAGTTCTATTAGATACATTTTTCTGAATCCACAATATGGCATAGGTTGAAAAGCCATAACACATATAGTACCAGTCAAAAGTTTGGACACACCTACTCATTCCAGGTTTTTTTATTTTTTTTACTATATTCTACATTGTTGAATAATAGTGAAGACGTCAACACTATTAAATAACACATATGGAATCATGTAGTAATAAAAAATTGTTATATTTGAGATTTTTCAAAGTAGCCACCCTTTGCCTTGATAATAGATTTGCACACAATTGGCATTCTCTCAACCAGTTCATGAGGTAGTCACCTGGAATGCATTTCAATTAACAGGTGTACCTTGTTAAAAGTTAATTTGTGGAATTTCTTTCTTTCTTATTGTGTTTGACCCAATCCATTGTGATGTGGTAAGGTAGGGTGGTATACAGAAGATAGCCCTATTTGGTAAAAGACCATATTATTAAAGTCCATATTATGGCAAGAACAGCTCAACTAAGCAAAGAGAAATGACAGTCCATCATTACTTTAAGACATGAAGGTCAGTCAATCTGGAACATGTCAAGAACTTTGAAAGTGTCTTCAAGTGCAGTCACAAAAACCATCAAGCGCTATGATTAACCTGGCTCTCATGAGGACCACCACAGGAAAGGAAGACCCAGAGTTACCTCTGCTGCAGAGAATAAGTTGTGTCCAGCCTCAGAAATTGCAGTCACTTAACTAAAGGCACACTTAACAGAAAGGCACACTTAACTAGCATGGCTACCACAGCATTATGCAGAAATTCACCATTTCCATCTGGTTTGAGCTTAGCGGGTCTATCATTTGTTTTTCAACAGGACAATGACACAAAACACCTCCAGGCTGTGTAAGGGTTATTTGACAAAGAAAGAGAGTGATGGAGTGATGCATCAGATGACCTGGCCTCTAGAATCACCCAACCTCAACACAATTGAGATGGTTTGGGATGAGTTGGACCACAGAGTGAAGGAAAAGCAGCCAACAAGTGCTCAGCATATGTGGGAATTCCTTCAAGGCTGTTGGAAAAGCATTCCAGGTGAAGCTGTTTAAGAGAATATGAAGAGTTTGCAAAGCTGTCCTTATGGCAAAGGGTGGCTACTTTAAAGAATCTGAAATATAAAATATATTTTGAATTGTTTAACACTTTTTCTGCTACTACATGATTCCATATGTGTTATTTCATAGTTTTGATGTCTTCACTATTATTCTACAAGGTACAAAATAGTAAAACTATGAAGAAAAACCCTTGAATGAGTAGGTGTGTCTAAACCTTTGACTGGTACTGTAAGTTCATTCAACAACAGGTTAAGGTCAATAATATCAAAAGTTGCAATGACAGTACAGCTCCCACAATCTTCTTACAATCAATTTCTGTAAAGCAATCATCAGAGTGCCCTTCTCTTTAAGCATGCTGAAAGCCTGTTGTTTATTTGTTTACAGAGAAATAGCATTGTATTTGGTCAACCACAAACTTTCTTTCCAAATGTTTGCTAAGAGCCGGCTGCAAGCTGATAGTTCTGCTGTTAGAACCAGTAAAGGCCGCTTTACCACTCTTGGGTAGTGGAATTACTTTGGCTTCCCTCCAGGCCTGAGGACAAACACTTTCCTCTTGGCTCAGCTGAAATATATGACAGATAGGAGGGGCTATAGAGTCAGCTACAGTACCATCCTTAGTAGCTTTCCATCTAAGTTGTCAATGCCAGGAGGTATGTCATTATTGATCATTAACAATAATTTTTCCACCTCTCCCACACTAAAGTTTTGCAAAATTCAAACTTGCAATGCTTTTCATTCGTTATTATTTATTTTTTATGCATGAAAACGAAGGCTCAATGTTCGTTGTTGGCATTTCCTGCCTAAATTTGCCATTAGTAATCATTCAAATAATTGTCAATATCAAATGGTTTTGTGATGAATAAGCCATGTGATTGATTTGTCTTTCTGACCGTAATTTCAAGTACTCCAGAGCTTTATCATTGATCTTGGCTTCATAAATCAGTTTTTCTTATTTTTTGTTGTTGAGTTTATTCACATAATTTCTCAATTTGCAGTCAGATGTGCAGCCAGACTTATTAGCAACTCCTATTGCCCGATCTCTTACACCCATACCGTTTTTCAATTCCTCATCCATCCATGGAGCCTTAACAGTTCTAACAATCAGTTTCTTAACAGGTGCATGTTTAGCAATAATTGGAAGAAGCAATTTAATAAATGCATCAAGTGCAGTATCCAGATTCTCCTCATTTATCACATCAGACCAGCCTCTGGATGCTCCTCATTAATCACATCAGACCAACGTCTGGATGCTCCTCATTTATCAGATCAGACCAACAAATATATTTAACATAGTCCACATAAGAGTCACAGCAAAATCTTTTTTATGATCTCTTATACACTATTTTAGGCCCAGCTTTTGGAACTTTGGCTTTCATGGATAGAGCCACAATATTGAGATCACTGCATCCAATGGGTACGGATACAGCTTTAGAACAAATTTCTACGGTATTAGTAAAAATGTGATCGATACATGTGAACTATCTTGTTCCTGTAGTGTTTGTAAACACCCTAGTAGGTTGATTAATAACCTGAACCAGATTGCAGGCACTGGTTACAGTGAGAAGCTTCCTGTGTGTGTGTGTGTGTGTGTGTGTGTGTGTGTGTGTGTGTGTGTGTGTGTGTGTGTGTGTGTGTGTGTGTGTGTGTGTGTGTGTGTGTGTGTGTGTGTGTGTGTGTGTGTGTGTGTGTGTGTGTGTGTGCTGTGCGAGGGTTGAAACTATGAACCCATAGTCTTGGCTCTCTCATCCCTTCCAGAATTCTGGGAGGGAGGGTGGACAATGAGCCTGTCATAGCGGATGTACTGAACAGTTGAAGTCAGAAGTTTACATACACCTTAGCCAAATACATTTAAACTCAGTTTTTGACAATTCAAGATATTTAATCCTAGTAAGAATTCCCTGTTTTAGGTAAGTTAGGATCATCACTTTATTTTAAGAATCTGAAATGTCAGAATAATAGTAGAGAGAATGATTTATTTCAGCTTTTATTTCTTTCAACACATTCCCAGTGGGTCAGAAGTTTACATACACTCAATTAGTATTTGTTAGCATTGCCTTTAAATTGTTTAACTTGGGTCAAACGTTTCCGGTAGCCTTCCACAAGCTTCCCAAAATAAGTTGGGTGAATTTTTGCAAGCCTCCTCCTTTTTCCTCCAAACATAACGATGGTCATTATGGTCAAACAGTTCCATTTTTGTTTCATGAGACTAGAGGACATTTCTCCAAAATGGACAATCTTGGTCCCCATGTGCAGTTGCAAACCGTTGTCTGGCTTTTTTATAGCGGTTTTGGAGCAGTGGCTTCTTCCTTGCTGAGTGGCCTTTCAGGACTCGTTTTACTGTGGGTATAGATACTTCTGTACCTGTTTCCTCCAGCATCTTCACAAGGTCCTTTGCTGTTGTTATGGGATTGATTTGCACTTTTCACACCAAAGGAAGTTAATCTCTAGGAGACAGAATGTGTCTCCTTCCTGAGCGGTATGACGGCTGGGTGGTCCTATGGTGTTTATACTGGAGTACTATTTTTTGTACAGATGAACGTGGTACCTTCAGGCGTTTGGAAATTGCTCCCAAGGATGAACCAGACTTGTGGAGGTATACAAATTTTTTCTGAGGTCTTGGCTGATTTCTTTTGATTTTCCCATGATGTTAAGCAAAGAGGCACTGAGTTTGAAGGTAGGCCTTGAAATACATCCACAGGTACACCTCCAATTGACTCAAATGATGTCAATTAGCCTATCAGAAGCTTCTAAAGACATTACATAATTTTCTGGAATTTTCCAAGCTGTTTAAAGGCACAGTCAACTTAGTGTATGTAAACTTCTGACCCACTGGAATTATGATACAGTGAATTATAAGTGTATTAATTTGTCTGTAAACAATTGTTGGGAAAATTACTACACAAAGTAGATGTCCTAACTGACTTGTCAAAACTATAGTTTGTTAACAGGAAATTTGTGGAGTGATTGAAAAACAAGTTTAACCTGTTATGGCTGCAGGGAATTTTCGAAACCTTTTGTTAAAAATCGCGCAATATTTCAACATCCTGCTACTCATGCCAGGAATATAGTATATGCATATGATTAGTATGTGTTTAGAAAACACTCTGAAGTTTATAGAACTGGTTCAATGGTGTCTGTGGACTCCAACCTAAGTGTAAACTTAAACTTAAACTTCTGACTTCAACTGTAATTTCCTCTTCCTTCTCCTCCTCCTCTTCCTCCTCTTCCATTTCCTTCTCCACTTCCTCTTCATCTTCCTTCTCCCTTTCTCCTGTTCATAGTTTCTAGTCCCTTAGTGTCTCTCCTCTCATTCCCCTGTCCTTCTCCTGTCCTCCTCTCATTCCCCTGTCCTTCTCCTCCTATTTCTCCTCTCCTCCTCTCATCCCCCTGTCTTTCTCCCCTCCTCCTCTCATCCCCCTGTCCTCCTCTCCTCCTTTCATTCCCCTGTCCTTCTCCTCTCCTCCTCTCCTCCTCTCATTCCCCACACGCTCTGGCAGCTTTCATGGCTGGGATAAGTTATTTCCTCGTCTGGTACACAGCTTCAGGATAGACGTTCCTCTCAAGTTCTTGGCTCTTTCCCTAACAGCTACCTTGTCCTTGAACCTCAGGAACTTGACCCCTATCGGCCTTTGCCTGTCACCACCGCTGGTGGGATTTCCATTCCTGTGAGCACACACATCAAACTTCCTGTGGTCCATCTTCAATTTCTCAGAGATAATTTCCCTCACTTTGTCCTTAGACTCCATCCAGGTCTAATGTGGGGATTCTGCAATTCCATTCACAACCATGTTGTTCCACCTTGACTGTCCCACAAGATAAATCTGATTAATCCATCATTGTTATCATGGATTCACACACAGAACTGATGTCTTCTCTTAATGACCTACAGATTGCTGTCATCTTGCCGCTCTCCTGTGTCACCTCATTGAGCTGATCCTGGGAGAACTGCAAGCTGTTCTTCAACGTAAGACAGAGAAGATTGAATCCACAAACCCGGGACAATCTGTGGTGCCAGTCACAATGGCTAACCGCGTGATAGGCTACAATCAAGCCCTCAAGAAACCCCTCTAGCTTGATATGATGCTAGCTAGCAGCTAGGCTAGCTGCTACTTCAAATAGCTTAGTTTAACGTGCAATTGTTAGCGCTCTTCAGAAATTACATTCTCTTCTATACCTTGTAAAGATATTTTATAAGAAAGTGATTTTCTTATTCTTTCATTTTTTATTTCTAAATCAGATTCAGTTTTTTGAGATTATCGCTACCCTAATGTACGTTTTAAAGGCATCCAAGATTATGTCAGAGGTTGGCTTTTCTCTGTCCTCTATATCTACAGTTGTAATAGTACAGGTTTACATTTTTTACAGTTACGTATTTAATACATTTAGAGTCCAGAAGATGCACGAAAAATGATTTTGTAGTTGAGAGTAGTAATCCCCAGGTGTCCTGTAGATTACTTGTAGAGATGAAAATGTTCCCGCCTCTTTGGAAGATGCCATAAATTTGCCTTTTTAATTACTACATCTGTCAATCTTATAGAATGATTGATTTAGGACACCTGGATTTTTATCTAATTTAGCTAGAGTTCTATCTAGAAATACCAGATATGCCCCTGGTGTGATTTACAATGAAATCAATGTTTTTCATCATGTAAGAAACAATTCAACCATTAGAAAACGACCTTCTTCATCTATGTACTGGGATATAAGGGAAAAGAGTGTATTCTTATTTCTCAGGATACCTACACCTCTGCTGTTACTACAGTAGGTGGCAGTATAGGCCTCTTTAAATGTTAAATATCTCCTTTTTTAAATGTAACTCTAGCAAGTAAACCACTTCTCCTGAACATCTCTTTAAGTGTTCCGCCATCATGGGGCCTGTGCACATTCCATGTGATAGATTGTATTGGTATTTTCCTTTATCTATTCCGTCTATCATTGAAGAATCAAGTTAAACATTTTATCAGACATGACATATGAGGGCAGTGGGCATCCTATGGAATGGGAGGATCACAGTAACTACTGTGTGTATAAATACATAGTTTTTGAGAAGAATGGGAGAAACTTCTCAAAAACAGCTTGCAGCGTCATACCCAAGAAGACTCGAAGCTGTAATCGCTGTCAGGTGCTTAGGCAAAGTTACTGAGTAAAGGGTCTGAATACTTATGTAAATGTAATATTTCCGTTTTTTATGGAGTATTGTGTGTGTAACGTTGGAGAAAAAAAATCCATTTTAGAATAAGACTGTAACATTACAAGAAGTGTAATGAGTCAAAGGGTCTGAATACTTTCTGAAGACACTGTATGTGTGTGGGGAGAAAGCATACTATTATCTGCCTACAAACTGGTCAGGATCATTCTATGCTTCCTATGTTGTCACTGCTGTGCGTTCTCCCCCAGTACCCCGAAATCACCATTGCTCCCACTTCTATAGGTGGACCATTGTAGCTGACCCTGCAAAAGTTTTTTCTCTGCATTAAATCCCAGTTACGGCATAACAACTGTGCTTGATTCCATTAGACGACTATCCTATTAAGTAATAAAATAATGGGTCGCTGCTATTGAAGAATTAACTGCTGAATTAACTGTCTACTGTGGTGGTTCATTTCTTTACTATCAAATGAGGAGAGACAAACTTATCACACAAGTCAGAGTTATACTCAAACTAAATCTTTAATAGTGAGAGCTTTGCAATAGCGATGGCTGGTCGACGAATCACTGTTTCTGATGGTCCGTCGAGAGTGGCGAGACAAAAGCACAAAATGCCTTTTATAGCCAAGATACACCCCCTTTCAACCTACATGACGAACAACAGATACATAGAATGTGTCACAAGTTTAAGATTTGTATGAAAGATACCGGTAATACAAAGAAGGCAGTATATGCTGTGTCAACAGTTTTTCTTGTATAGAGACCAGCGTCTGGCCCTGCGACTCGAACCTGGAACCATCTCTCTCTGCTACGGTCGAGAACAGAAACATTAACTCGTGCTCTAGAATGCTCTTTAGGTTTTATCACCCAAAAGACATGGTAAATCTCGTGTCAGTGTTATCTCCCAGAGGCCCATCCTCAGTGAAACACACGCACACAATAGTTAAGAATACTCTATTCTGTTAAATAAAACAACCATTTGATGCAATAAAAGTAGTATAATATAATCTTGCAATTTTGCCACCATACTACTTATGGTCTTACAGAATAGATTGTCTTTGGATATTCTCCTATCATCTAAGGGAGGCAACTGTGCAGCGGTGGGTCAAGAAGGTTCTGTATGTTCTCATGTCTGACAATCTTGGTGACCAGCTGGTCATGAGGGAGGGTAGCCTAGTGGTTAGAGCGTTAGACTAGTAACTGGAAGGTTCAAAGTTCAAACCCCCGAGCTGACAAGGTACAAATCTGTCGTTCTGCCCCTGAACAGGCAGTTAACCCACTGTTCCCAGGCCATCATTGAAAATAAGAATTTGTTCTTAAACTGCCTTGCCTGGTTAAATAAAGGTAAAATGGCCACTGTCTCCCCCTTCAGACAGATCCAGATTTCCCTATTGGAAATCTAACTCCTGAAAGGGAATTTAGTAACAATAATAATTTAGTAACAATCCATTTTAAAATAAGACTGTAACGTTAACGTTACAAAATGATTATTACTAAATCACCATTCAGGAGTTCAATTCAGATCACTCCTTCCTGTGTAAAATGCCAACTTCCCAGACACCAGGAAGTTTCAAGTTCTGTCTGACAACAGCTCAGATATGTTTCCATGGCAACAAAGGGGAAATTGTGGTGGCGGAATCTGAGGTGGGGGGGGGGGTGAGCTGTTGTAACTTCTCAAGGTTTATGCTCTGTTCTGTGTTGGACTGTGATGTTATGTGTTTCATAGACTCCTGGTATATATATGTAACCTAACACAAGGCCCTTGTGTTCTGGAACTGTTGCTTGCATTAAATAACGGTTGCGTAACGATATGATTGTATTCTCTCCTCCCACTATGTAAGGGACATGTAGCCATTTACTCTTTGAGCTCTTCCCCTGACTGAGATCAGAGAGGGATGTATCTTGCAGCTGCTCCAATGTATAAAAGATTCACTATTGTAATTATAAATTAGTCTCTGCCTAATCTTTGGATCGGGTTTTCCACAACAGTACCCCCCAAAAACATTTTTTTTTTTTATTATGTCATTATAGATACTTTTGAAGAAAGACTACCTTCAGTACTCTGGTTAGTTTGTTTTACCTTATCGATTCAATTAAAGTGTAATGGCTGGTGGGGGTCGAATTGGGTGAGGGGGTCCTCCGAGAGACTGAAATGGGGAGAGTGGAGGCCACACACACCCCAGAGAAATGTAAGTCACACCATAAAACATTAAACAATTTAGTTCTTCCTTCTCTCTCTCTCTCCCAAACCAAATCTTCCTTCTCCACCAGCCCCTCCCAGCCCCTCAACCTTGCCCACGAAGGCCAAATTTATCCCAAACTCCCACCCTTGCCCACCCATGCCAAGTGTATTACCATCTTGCTCTCTCTTGACAACGAAGGCCAAATTCATCCCAAACTCCCATCCTTGCCCACCCATGCCAAGTGTATTACCATCTTGCCCTCTCTTGACAACGAAGGCCAAATTCATCCCAAACTCCCATCCTTGCCCACCCATGCCAAGTGTATTACCATCTTGCCCTCTCTTGCCCACGAAGGCCAAATCTATCCCAAACTCCCATCCTTGCCCCCTCCCTTCTTTTCAGACCCATTTACACCTCTCTATACATCTACACCCATTCTCTCCTGTCCCCCTACACCCATTCTCTCCTGTCCCCCTACACCCGTTCTCTCCTGTCCCCCTACACCCATTCTCTCCTGTCCCCCTACACCCATTCTCTCCTGTCCCCCTACACCCATTCTCTCCTGTCCCCTACACCCATTCTCTCCTGTCCCCCTACACCCGTTCTCTCCTGTCCCCCTACACCCGTTCTCTCCTGTCCCCTATACCCATTCTCTCCTGTCCCCCTACACCCATTCTCTCCTGTCCCCCTACACCCATTCTCTCCTGTCCCCCTACACCCATTCTCTCCTGTCCCCCTACACCCATTCTCTCCTGTCCCCCTACACCCGTTCTCTCCTGTCCCCCTACACATATTCATTATCCTTCCCTCTCCCATTCATAGAGACATACTTACACATACACCCACTCACCCCCCCCCCCACACACAACATCCATAAAACAATTATTGACATTCATGCTATATTTCCTCTTTGATATTGCATTTTTCAGTGCCCATGTATCTCATTGGCATCGACTAATTCCATCACTACTTCATAGAGAATAACAGTTACTTGGGGGACAATAGAGTCTAGATTGTATTAGGGTGAGTGGGGAAAGAATATTGTGTCAATTTACAGCCTAGTGTGCTCATCACTTCTTTCTGCTTTGTCCTCTCCCCGGGGCATTGGGCTCTCTTTCAACTGGAAAGTTTTCCTGCAGACTGTTCAGGGCTTCATCGGTGCTTGTGAACTCCCTTCCTTGTGTTCCCTTCTATACCCTGCCGGGAATCGGACTTAATTCCTTTTTCCTCCAGTGACTGTCTGATTCGGAATGAATTGCTTACATTTTTACCCCCTTTCAGTTTAGCAGACAGATCCTGGATGAATTGAATGGACTGGCTATGGATTTTAATCTCTTTTGCCCCTTTGTGACTTCAGAATGTTGACATTGGTCTGATAGTTCAACAGTTTAAAGATGACCATGCGAGGTTATTTAGCGTTCTTCTGTTTCTCGGCCGAAGCGATGGCATCACTCCAGATGCTCCAGCTCTTCCAATATCAGATTGATCACGTAGCTGGAAAGGTCTCCTTTATTCCCAACATCTTCTGGACAATATTATTAGACTTTTTATTTTGTCTCGTTCTGTTTTCTTGCTGGTCCAGTTCATCTTCAGTTTGTACCTGTTGTTTCCAGAAGGCCCATTTTGTTGTCCTGTTCGTCCATGCGCCCATCCTTCATATGCATATCTGATACGATAGACTCTACTTTCCTTTTGTCAAAGCAACTGTTTTTTAAAACAACAGATTGTATCAGTTGGTTTGTTTTAGTGAGGATGTTTTCATGGATATTTTTCAGCTGTTCGCTGCTCTCATTTACATCTCCAAGATGTTCATTATCTTTTCCTCTAAGCAAAGCAATGGCTTCTGGGTTTGAGTCGCAGCGTCACTTTTCCCGACAGATTGGTTTGCTGTTTTATATAACTGACCGCTCTCTCTCGATTTTAGAGGCAGTATGCTGCCTGGTTTCTACATATAACCAGAGTTTTTACAGGTACAAAACGGATCGATGTGTGCATGCAATCTCCTTTCAACCTCTGTCTATCTCTATGGTCCAGAGTCACCTCTGTCTATCTCTATGGTCTAGAATCACCTCTGTCTATCTCTATGGTCCAGAGTCACCTCTGTCTATCTATCTCTATGGTCCAGAATCACCTCTGTCTATCTATCTCTATGGTCCAGAATCACCTCTGTCTATCTATCTCTATGGTCCAGAATCACCTCTGTCTATCTCTATGGTTCAGAATCACCTCTATCTATCTATCTCTATGGTCCAGAATCACCTCTGTCTATCTCTATGGTTCAAAATCACCATTTTCTATCTGTATGGTCCAGAGTCACCTTTGTCTATCTCTATGGTCCAGATCACCTCTGTCTATCTCTATGGTCCAGAATCACCTCTGTCTATATCTCTATGGTCCAGAGTCACCTCTGTCTATCTCTATGGTCCAGAATCACCTCTATCTATCTCTATCTGTATGGTCTATCTATCTATCTAGATCTATCTATCTATCTATCTATCTATCTATCTATCTGTCTATCTCTATGGTCCAGAATCACCTCTGTCTATCTATCTCTATGGTCCAGAGTCACCTATGTCTATCTATCTCTATTGTGTCTATCTCTATGTCCAGAATCACCTCTGTCTATCTATCTCTATGGTCCAGAATCACCTCTATCTATCTCTATGGTCCAGAATCACCTCTGTCTATCTCTATGGTCCAGAATCAGCTCTGTCTATCTCTATGGTCCAGAATCACCTCTGTCTATCTCTATGGTCCAGAATCACCTCTGTCTGTCTCTATGGTCCAGAATCACCTCTGTCTATCTCTATGGTCCAGAATCTGCTCTGTCTGTCTCAGAGGTCAAGTGAATGATCATTTCATTTGGCCTTTTATCTTTGTGGATTTGCTCGTCAAAGAACTGAATTGTTGGACAATTCATTCTATATATTGCAGACTATCCAAGGAATTCAATAGAAATCACACTACTGGAAACCTGCACAGTGGAAATAGAAATCACACTACTGGAAACCTGCTCAGTGGAAATATAAATCACACTACTGGAAACCTGCACAGTGGAAATATAAATCACACTACTGGAAACTGCACAGTGGAAATAGAAATCACACTACTGGAAACTGCTCAGTGGAAATAGAAATCACACTACTGGAAACTGCACAGTGGAAATAGAAATCACACTGCTGGAAACAGTGGAAATATAAATCACACTACTGGAAATAGAAACCTGCACAGTGGAAATAGAAATCACACTGGAAACTGGAAACCTGCACAGTGGAAATAGAAATCACACTACTGGAAACTGCACAGTGGAAATAGAAATCACACTACTGGAAACCTGCACAGTGGAAATAGAAATCACACTACTGGAAACTGCTCAGTGGAAATAGAAATCACACTACTGGAAACTGCTCAGTGGAAATAGAAATCACACTACTGGAAACTGCTCAGTGGAAATAGAAATCACACTACTGGAAACTGCTCAGTGGAAATAGAAATCACACTACTGGAAACCTGCACAGTGGAAATAGAAATCACACTACTGGAAACTGCTCAGTGGAAATAGAAATCACACTACTGGAAACTGCTCAGTGGAAATAGAAATCACACTACTGGAAACTGCTCAGTGGAAATAGAAATCACACTACTGGAAACCTGCACAGTGGAAATAGAAATCACACTACTGGAAACCTGCACAGTGGAAATAGAAATCACACTACTGGAAACTGCACAGTGGAAATAGAAATCACACTACTGGAAACCTGCACAGTGGAAATAGAAATCACACTACTGGAAACTGCTCAGTGGAAATAGAAATCACACTACTGGAAACTGCTCAGTGGAAATAGAAATCACACTACTGGAAACTGCTCAGTGGAAATAGAAATCACACTACTGGAAACTGCTCAGTGGAAATAGAAATCACACTACTGGAAACCTGCTCAGTGGAAATAGAAATCACACTACTGGAAACTGCTCAGTGGAAATAGAAATCACACTACTGGAAACTGCTCAGTGGAAATAGAAATCACACTACTGGAAACCTGCACAGTGGAAATAGAAATCACACTACTGGAAACCTGCTCAGTGGAAATAGAAATCACACTACTGGAAACTGCTCAGTGGAAATAGAAATCACACTGGAAACCTGCACAGTGGAAATAGAAACTGCTCAGTGGAAATAGAAATCACACTACTGGAAACTGCTCAGTGGAAATAGAAATCACACTACTGGAAACTGCTCAGTGGAAATAGAAATCACACTACTGGAAACTGCTCAGTGGAAATAGAACATGGTCAGTAAAGCAAATGAAAGCAATGTGGATAGCCAGTGTTTACTGTGTGAAACAACACATTCATTTTGATTGATGAATAGATGCATTTTTTTTCTGTACAAAAGCCGATTTCTGTCCACTGCGGATTACTGACTGTGCTTTTCTGACTGAATCTGGGCCTACGGTGTGACACAGTAAATATTTCTTTGTTCATTTTGGCTCTGATGGAATTCAGATGGCATTTTGCACACACTTTGGGCTGATTGTTTTACCGCTACCCACCCCCTGCAGCCCCCAGCCCTACCAGAGTCAAAGCTCACTGAGCGTAGTGCCATGCATAAGGATGCCTGGCCACACTTACTGTAAAATTCTGTCCTCAGCGATGTACTAGCGAGGGCCAGATGGGAGAACCCGCATTCGCAGCTCCTCTCTGTTTTTCCTTTTAAATGTCTTGTGCACGACAGGGTGTTGACTAAAACAACCACAGACGTTTCAAAACATTACAAAATATTATGAAATGGATGTTTCTGTATCAATCTTACATTCACAACCAATAACATTTCAGTTCATTGTCAAAGAAAATAGTTGTCCACAACAGTCCAGCCTATATCCAAGGTGTGAAATGATGTTTTGTGTAGTTTAGTTTTAGTTTCATAATTACCTTGTTCTCATGTATTGCAAGGATCCACATCTTGATCCTAATTCTCATCAACTTCAGTGACACTATGTATTTTCTCAACTTCGCCTCATTAGACATGCCTTTACTATTAAGGGTGGAAAAAACCCTTCCTCATCAACAAATAATGTATACTGTAGATCCTCATCAATAACATGGGGATGGGGGAATGGAAATGACTTGATGGGATTTAACATGTTGTTGCTTAGCTACCGTGACAGATTCCTCAAGTAGCGCAGCACACAATGTAAATGTCCTGTAAATGTCATAAAACAAGTCATTCCTGTCCATATAATCCCCTTATGAAATAATTGCTTCATTAAACTTCAGTCTTAACAAGAAGTGGCAACTCGGGCCTGACTGCGTACGAGGAAGTCGGGGCATGACAGATTCGACTGGAGTCAGTGGGCGACACTAAATGATGGATCAATATAGAACTATAATAGTGCTGATGGGACACAGCAAGGGGGACTGTGGGCGTATAATTATTTGTGAAGATCTGTCAAACCCGAAATAAAATCTCCATTGGTCTTTGCAAAGAAGAGACAATAAGAACATTTAACCAGAGCCAAAACGATACCCCAGAGGTTCAAAAGTGGTGTGGCAAAATTCGTACGTGTCTTTTCTGGGGCCTGGAATTTTTCCTGATCACATGACCTGGTCAGGTAAAACTCTGGGCCCTATTTGTAGGCTGACAAAAGATGATTGTTATTATAGATAGCTTAAATATTAATCTGGTCACTCATAGACTAAGGTGTATCAAACCCTTTCAAACTACCACAAACCTTAGTATTCATTCTGAATCTGATATCAGAAGAGCCAGAGAGAACAACTTCATTGGAAAACATACTCTGTAGGTTAGTGAACTACTATTGCAGAGCTGAGCGTTATGCAAACAATGATTACAATGTATTTTAAATTTGAATGTGCCTCTGATTGAGAAACATACCATACCAGGCCAAACACATAACCACAACATTGAAAAAAGAACATAGACTACCCACCCCAACTCACACCCTGAAGAAACTAAAACAAAGACATAACAAAGGAACTAAGGTCAGAACGTGACAATGAATTCCACTCTATACTCACACAATGCTACTGGTTACCAGTGGGATAGTGAACCCAGTCTGGTTACCAGGGGGATAGTGAACCAAGTCTGGTTACCAGGGGGATAGTGAACCAAGTCTGGTTACCAGGGGGATGGTGGACCCAGTCTGGTTAGCAGAGGGATAGTGAACCCAGTCTGGTTACCAGGGGGATGGTGGACCCAGTCTGGTTAGCAGGGCGATGGTGGACCCAGTCTGGTTACCAGGGGGATGGTGAACCCAGTCTGGTTACCAGGGGGATGGTGGACCCAGTCTGGTTACCAGGGCGATGGTGGACCCAGTCTGATAACCAGGGGTATGGTGAACCCAGTCTGGTTACCAGGGCGATGGTGGACCCAGTCTGGTTACCAGGGTCATAGTGAACCCAGTCTGGTTACCAGGGCGATGGTGGACCCAGTCTGGTTACCAGGGTTATAGTGAACCCAGTCTGGTTACCAGTGGGTTAGTGAACCCAGTCTGGTTAGCAGGGGGATGGTGAACCCAGTCTGGTTACCGGGGCGATGGTGAACCCAGTCTGGTTAGCAAGGGGATGGTGGACCCAGTCTAGTTAGCAGGGGGATGGTGAACCCAGTCTGGTTACCGGGGCGATGGTGAACCCAGTCTGGTTAGCAAGGGGATGGTGGACCCAGTCTAGTTAGCAGGGGGATGGTGGACCCAGTCTGGTTAGCAAGGGGATGGTGGACCCAGTCTAGTTAGCAGGGGGATGGTGAACCCAGTCTGGTTACCGGGGCGATGGTGAACCCAGTCTGGTTACCGGGGAGATGGTGAACCCAGTCTGGTTAGCAGGGGGTTGATGAACCCAGTCTGGTTAGCAGGGGGATAGTGAACCCAGTCTGGTTACCGGGGCGATGGTGAACCCAGTCTGGTTAGCAGGGGGATGGTGAACCCAGTCTGGTTCCCAGTCTGGTTAGCAGGGGGATAGTGAACCCAGTCTGGTAACCAGGGGGATAGTGGACCCAGTCTGGTTAGCAAGGGGATGGTGGACCCAGTCTGGTTACCGGGGCGATGGTGAACCCAGTCTGGTTACCGGGGCGATGGTGAACCCAGTCTGGTTAGCAGGGGGTTGATGAACCCAGTCTGGTTAGCAGGGGGATAGTGAACCAAGTCTGGTTAGCAGGGGGATAGTGAACCCAGTCTGGTTACCAGGGGATGGTGAACCCAGTCTGGTTAGCAGGGGGATAGTGAACCCAGTCTGGTTACCAGGGCGATGGTGAACCCAGTCTAGTTACCAGGGGGATAGTGAACCAAGTCTGGTTAGCAGGGGGATAGTAAACCCAGTCTGGTTAGCAGGGGGATGGTGAACCCAGTCTGGTTAGCAGGGGGATGGTGAACCCAGTCTAGTTAGCAGGGGGATAGTGAACCCAGTCTGGTTACCAGGGCGATGGTGAACCCAGTCTGGTTACCGGGTTGATGGTGAACCCAGTCTGGTTACCAGGGGGATAGTGAACCCAGTTTGGTTACCGGGGCGATGGTGAAACCAGTCTGGTTAGCAGGGGGATGATGAACCCAGTCTGGTTACCGGGCGATGGTGAACCCAGTCTGGTTAGCAGGGGTATGGTGAACCCAGTCTGGTTACCAGGGGGATGGTGGTGAACCCAGTCTGGGATGGGGGATGGTGGACCCAGTCTGGTTACCAGTGGGGGAACCCATAGCAGGGGTGAACCCAGTCTGGTTACCAGGGCGATGGTGGACCCAGTCTGGTTACCAGGGGATAGTGAACCCAGTCTGGTTACCAGGGCGATGGTGAACCCAGTCTGGTTACCAGGGTTATAGTGAACCCAGTCTGGTTACCAGGGGTTGGTGAACCCAGTCTGGTTAGCAGGGATGGTGAACCCAGTCTGGTTGGATGAACCCAGTCTGGTTAGCAGGGGATGGTGAACCCAGTCTGGTTACCGGGGGATGGTGAACCCAGTCTGGTTAGCAAGGGGATGGTGGACCCAGTCTGGTTAGCAGGGGATGGTGAACCCAGTCTGGTTACCGGGGGATGGTGAACCCAGTCTGGTTAGTCAAGGGGATGGTGGACCCAGTCTGGTTAGGGGGATGGTGAACCCAGGGATGGTGGACCCAGTCTGGTTAGCAAGGGGATGGTGGACCCAGTCTGGTTAGCAGGGGGATGGTGAACCCAGTCTGGTTACCAGGGGGATGGTGAACCCAGTCTGGATTAGTCTGGTTAGCAGGGGGTTGATGAACCCAGTCTGGGGGGATGGTGAACCCAGTCTGGTTACCAGGGGATAGTGAACCCAGTCTGGTTAGCAGGGGATGGTGGACCCAGTCTGGTTAGCAAGGGGATGGTGAACCCAGTCTGGTTAGCAGGGGATGGTGAACCCAGTCTGGTTACCGGGGGGATGGTGAACCCAGTCTGGTTAGCAAGGGGATGGTGAACCCAGTCTGGTTAGCAGGGGGATGGTGAACCCAGTCTGGTTAGCAGGGGATGATGAACCCAGTCTGGTTACCAGGGGGATGGTGAACCCAGTCTGGTTACCAGGGGTATGGTGAACCCAGTCTGGTTACCAGGGGTATGGTGAACCCAGTCTGGTTACCAGGGCGATGGTGGACCCAGTCTGGTTAGCAGGGGGATGATGAACCCAGTCTGGTTACCGGGGCGATGGTGAACCCAGTCTGGTTAGCAGGGGATGATGAACCCAGTCTGGTTAGCAGGGGGATGGTGAACCCAGTCTGGTTAGCAGGGGGATAGTGAACCCAGTCTGGTTAGCAGGGGGATGATGAACCCAGTCTGGTTACCGGGGCGATGGTGAACCCAGTCTGGTTAGCAGGGGGATGGTGAACCCAGTCTGGTTAGCAAGGGGATGGTGGACCCAGTCTGGTTACCGGGGCGATGGTGAACCCAGTCTGGTTAGCAAGGGGATGGTGAACCCAGTGTGGTTAGCAGGGGTATGGTGAACCCAGTCTGGTTAGCAGGGGTATGGTGAACCCAGTCTGGTTAGCAGGGGGATGATGAACCCAGTCTGGTTAGCAGGGGGATGGTGAACCCAGTCTGGTTAGCAGGGGGATGGTGAACCCAGTCTGGTTAGCAGGGGGATGGTGAACCCAGTCTGGTTACCGGGGGGATGATGAACCCAGTCTGGTTACCAGGGGGATGGTGAACCCAGTCTGGTTAGCAAGGGGATGGTGGACCCAGTCTGGTTAGCAGGGGGATGGTGAACCCAGTCTGGTTACCAGGGCGATGGTGAACCCAGTCTGGTTAGCAGGGGGATGGTGAACCCAGTCTGGTTAGCAGTCTGGGGGATGATGAACCCAGTCTGGTTACCGGGGCGATGGTGAACCCAGTCTGGTTAGCAGGGGGATGGTGAACCCAGTCTGGTTACCAGGGGTATGGTGAACCCAGTCTGGTTACCAGGGGTATGGTGAACCCAGTCTGGTTAGCAGGGGGATGGTGAACCCAGTCTGGTTACCAGGGGTATGGTGAACCCAGTCTGGTTACCAGGGGGATGGTGAACCCAGTCTGGTTACCAGGGGTATGGTGAACCCAGTCTGGTTACCAGGGGTATGGTGAACCCAGTCTGGTTACCGGGGCGATGGTGAACCCAGTCTGGTTAGCAGGGGGGTGAACCCAGTCTGATTAGCAGGGGGATGGTGAACCCAGTCTGGTTACCAGGGGGATGGTGAACCCAGTCTGGTTACCGGGGGGATGATGAACCCAGTCTGGTTACCAGGGGTATGGTGAACCCAGTCTGGTTACCGGGGCGATGGTGAACCCAGTCTGGTTAGCAGGGGGATGATGAACCCAGTCTGGTTACCGGGGGGATGATGAACCCAGTCTGGTTACCAGGGGGATGGTGAACCCAGTCTGGTTACCGGGGCGATAGTGAACCCAGTCTGGTTACCAGGGGGATAGGCGGTTGGCTCCCTCTCCCTCTCATAATCAGAGTCCTTTCTGTGGGGGAGGCACTACATCACAGTGTAAACTGGTACAAAATACAAAGCCTGAAATGTGCCTTTGATTTAAGCCGTGCACAAAAACTGTCAACAGGTACAAAGGCATGGAAGTGTTAGGTTCGTGGTTCCAAACCTTTATCAGTTAATGTCGACTGAATGTTGTTCTGCCTGAAATACCCCTGAAGTACCCCCTCATGTGCATTTTACCACTAAGCCTATGGTCTCATGAGTCCTCTGAAGTACACCCCTGTGGATAGGCCAAGTAACCTCAGGGGTCCTAGTAACCCTGGTTGTTGCCTAAACATCAGACTGTTACCATGGTTACTCTGTGATATCAGTCTGAAAGAAGTTGCTGTGTAAAAAAGTCAGAATGTTAAATAAAATTATAGTCACACTTACTTTACCGATTGTACATGCTGTTGATCCTTTTGGCAGTAGGAGGTGGAGATAGGATATCCAGAAGAAAGTGTTGTCTATCCAACTTTTTGTGGTGCTGGTAGATTCTGTTACATGTATAATCAATCTGTCGACACATTGCACATGATGCACAATATGTAAACAATAGCTGAATGTAACTGAATGTGGTCGAATGAAGCACGTTACCTCGCAATCAACTGGAAGTGTTTACTCTTCAGTTAGGCTTGGCCATATTGTAGAAGTGTTTGCTCTTCAGTTAGGCTTGGCCATATTGTAGAAGTGTTTGCTCTTCAGTTAGGCTTGGCCATATTGTAGAAGTGTTTGCTCTTCAGTTAGGCTTGGCCATATTGTAGAAGTGTTTTCTCTTCAGTTAGGCTTGGCCATATTGTAGAAGTGTTTGCTCTTCAGTTAGGCTTGGCCATATTGTAGAAGTGTTTGCTCTTCAGTTAGGCTTGGCCATATTGTAGAAGTGTTTGCTCTTCAGTTAGGCTTGGCCATATTGTAGAAGTGTTTGCTCTTCAGTTAGGCTTGGCCATATTGTAGAAGTGTTTGCTCTTCAGTTAGGCTTGGCCATATTGTAGAAGTGTTTCTCTTCAGTTAGGCTTGGCCAGTTAGGTTTTCTCTTCAGTTAGGCTTGGCCATATTGTAGAAGTGTTTGCTCTTCAGTTAGGCTTGGCCATATTGTAGAAGTGTTTGCTCTTCAGTTAGGCTTGGCCATATTGTAGAAGTGTTTGCTCTTCAGTTAGGCTTGGCCATATTGTAGAAGTGTTTGCTCTTCAGTTAGGCTTGGCCATATTGTCGAAGTGTTTGCTCTTCAGTTAGGCTTGGCCATATTGTCAAAGTGTTTGCCAAATTGCATCAGTATTGAAAATAAAAACCGTAAATTCAAACTATACAGACCAGCTTACTGAAAGTCGGGTTGATAACACATACGCTGTGGATATTTTTTTATCAGAAAACCCCTGACACAGGGACAAAATTGGCGGACAACAGGTAAAGTAAATTGAAATGAAGTTTGTTTAACATTCTGACTTGTCGTGGGACTGTTCGGAAGTGCTGAGCCTACACGTTAGAAACAAGTGTAAGTATTTCACTCACGTATTCTAAAAAGAGGCTACCATGTTTGTGAACCACTGCAGTAGGGCAGTGTTGCCCAGTGGTTCACACACACACACAATGGAGTTATACAGGGGGGGGGGGGGGGTAAACAAGTCTAAGCGCACAATGACCTGGAAGGAAATATGATATTATGTTTTACTAAGGTAAAACATATCCTATTCTGAAAAGCATTGGAAAATGTAGAGATTGATAGTTATCTAAAGCAAAACATCAGTAATGCTTTGAGTCTGGACCTTAGCTATATGTCCCAAATGGTACCCTATTCCCTACATAGTGCACTACTTTAGACCTGAGTCCACATCCCAAATGGTACCCTTTGTAGTAAAGTAGGTTCAAGGTCAAAAGTAGTGCACTGTATAGGGAAATCAATGTCATTTGGGACTTGCCCTAAAAAACACAAATTCAATAAAATAAAATAACATTTTATTGGTCACGTACACATATTTAGCTGATGCTATTGCGGGTGTAGCAAAATGCTTGTGTTCCTCGCTCCAACAGTGCAGTAGTATCTAACTAAATGCTTGTGTTCCTAGCTCCAACAGTGCAGTAATATCTAACTAAATGCTTGTGTTCCTGGCTCCAACAGTGCAGTTATATCTAACTAAATGCTTGTGTTCCTAGCTCTAACAGTGTTGGGCGGAAGAAACACAAAAGATTATCACAAGTCCCCTTAGATCGACTTTCATCGATTTAATTGTACCCAATTTATTTTCTGCCAAGCCTGAGACTATATGGGTCAGCCAAAAGGCATGGATACACTTTCTCCAAAATGTTCACTCCCACTGGGCCAGAATCATCCTTTGCATGACCATCAAGGTGAGATTCAGGAATCCGAGGTCTTCAGCACACCTGCCACTGCAGGTAATTCATCTTCCCTCTAGTCAGGTTCAATTTCTGAGCCATTAGAGACAGTAGACGTACGGGTTCCCTCAACACACATTTTTCCTCTGCACTCGGCTCTTCTCCTTCTTCCTCTCTGTCCATGACCACATTTATTCGTTCACCACGCTCATGGTGCGCCTTCATCCACTGTATTGTTTGAGGAACACACACTTATGGCCTTTCTCCAAAACCCAGCATCTGTTCCTTAGCCCACTAGTCTGGCTAGTATCTCCTGCCTCCCCTTGCTCGCAAAACATGCTGTAGTTGACATTCATCTTTCTGCAAGTGTTGCCAACTATTTTCCTGAAGGATTATCTTATTAGCTTCAGGCCTGTATAGGTTTCATTACACAGGCACCCAGTGTAATGCTGTCGGAAAAATGTGGATCACGTCCCTAATGGTGTGACTAGGTGGACGTACTGTAAATTGATACACTACAGACAAACTTTATTGGATTTCTTAGCAAATATGCTGGTTATGTTAGGAACAAACTAACAATTTATTTGATACTACATCAAACACAGACAAGTGTGCAACTAATTTGACAAAATATTTGATTATTGTGAAAATCAAAACACAAAATAAACATTTAGACATTTCAAGCTCTGGATCTATATGGATCAATATGGGTTGCTACTACAAAAATACAAATGGCTTTGATCAGTACATTCGGAAAGTATTCCGATCCCTTGACTTTTTCCACATTTTGTTATTTTACAGCCTTATTCTAACATTGATTAAATCTTTTCCTCCTTATCAATCGGCACACAATACCCCATAATGACAAAGCAAAAACAGGTTTTTAGATTTTTTTAATAAATGCATTAAATATAAAAAACATAACTACCTTATTTGCTTAATTGAGCTCAGGTGCATCCTGTTTCCATTGATCATCCTTGAGATGTTTATACAACTTCATTGGAGTCCACCTGTGGTAAATTCAATTGATTGGACATGATTTGAAAAGGAACACACCTGTCTAAATAAGGTTCCACAGTTGACGGTGCTTGTCACAGCCAAAACCAAGCCAAATATTACGTTCTGCTTTTCTGATGTATCAAATACTTATGTCATGCAATAAAATGCAAATTAATTACTTAACAATGATACAATATGATTTTCTGGATTTTTGTTTTAGATTCCGTCTCTCACAGTTGAAGTGTACCTATGATAAAAATTACAGACCTCTACGTGCTTTGTAAGTAGGAAAACCTGCAAAATCGGCAGTGTATCAAATACTTATTCTCCCCACTGTCGAATTTTCTATTGTGTTATTGACTGTACGTTTGTTTATTCCATGTGTAACTTTGTGTAGTTGTTTGTGTCGCACTGCTTTGCTTTATCTTGTCCATGTCACGCCCTGGCCTTAGTATTTTGTGTTTTCGTTAGTATTTTGGTGAGGCCAGGGTGTGACATGGGGATTTATGTGGTTTGTTTTGTCTGGGGTTGTTTGTAGTTATGGTATTGTGGTTAGAGTAGTACTCTAGGTAAGTCTATGGTTGCCGAGAGTGTTCTCATTTACATTTAAGTCATTTAGCAGACGCTCTTATCCAGAGCGACTTACAAATTGGTGAATTCACCTTCTGACATCCAGTGGAACAGCCACAATACAATTCTCAATCAGAGGCAGGTGTTTATCGTTGTCTCTGATTGTGAACCATATTTAGGCAGCCATATTCTTTAGGTCTCTTGTGGGTGATTGTTCATGTCTGTGTTTGTGGCACAAGATAGGACTGGTTTGGTTTTTGCACGTTTCTTGTTTTGTAGATTGTTGTACTTTCATCTTTATTAAAGATGTACAAAACTAACCACGCTGCATTTTGGTCCGCCTCTCTTCCACCAGAAGAAAACCGTTACAGGCCAGGTCTCAGTTGTAAATGAGAACTTGTTCTCAACTGGCCTACCCGGGTAAATATATATTTATTTTTTCATGGACAAAAAAAAGCTTTTCTTTCAAAAACACGGACATTTTTAAGTGACCCCAAACTTTTTAACGGTAGTGTGTCTCATGTGCCAAGCAGGAGGGGAACATGAGCGAAGAAAGAAACAAGGTGCAGAAGTGCTGGTGTAACCAAACGTAGTTGTTTAGGGGCATGGTTGATGAGGCGCCGTAGCTAGGAGACTACTGTGACTGACAAGTGAATCCCCCTGTCGCAACGAGCTTGGCGGGTCACCGCGTGAAATCCCAGGGACGTTGTACGTTTTTCTATGACGTGAATTAATGAATATGTGTGGTAAACGTGTTAGGGGCCACACCAGATGGAAAAGTACCGCGGAAAATGCTGTCTCGCCAGCCTTTTCCGGTGGTTCTGTGATATGCCATATTAGTTGATATGTTGTATAACTTCCTGTTTTTTTTATGAGGTCGTGGCGTCATATACAGATGCTCATATAACAACGTTATGAGAATAGCATAACATAACACCAACCATTAAATACCATGATTGTGTGTTGACATCAACTAACTCACTACCTTACCTCTAACACCTCATAGCCATACATTAAATCGTTATTCACCCAAATCCACACGCAATAACATATTTGGGGGCTTAACTGGGATCTGGACTTTTATATAGCTTTGTTAACTTCTGTAACTCGTATTTTGGTATCTGTGTGGTTGGACTGTGTTGTTGGACAGTGTGGTTGGACTACAAAGCAATACATGGGCTTGCTCCTACCTATCTCTCTGATTTGGTCCTGCCGTACATACCTTCACGTACGCTACGGTCACAAGACGCAGGCCTTCTAATTGTCCCTGGAATTTCTAAGCAAACAGCTGGAGGCAGGGCTTTCTCCTATAGAGCTCCATTTTTATGGAACGATGTGCCTACCCATGTCAGATACGCAAACTCGGTCTCAACCTTTAAGTCTTTACTGAAGACTCATCTCTTCAGTGGGTCATATGATTGAGTGTAGTCTGGCCCAGGAGTGGGAAGGTGAACGGAAAGGCTCTGGAGCAACGAACCACCCTTGCTGTCTCTGCCTGACCGGTTCCCCTCTTTCCACTGGGATTCTCTGCCTCTAACCCTATTACAGGGGCTGAGTCACTGGCTTACTGGGGCTCTCATGCCGTCCCTGGAGGGGGTGCGTCACCTGAGTGGGTTGATTCACTGATGTGGTCATCCTGTCTGGGTTGGCGCCCCCCCCCCTTGGGTTGTGCCATGGCGGAGATCTTTGCGGGCTATACTCAGCTTTATCTCAGGATGGTAAGTTGGTGGTTGAAGATATCCCTCTAGTGGTGTGGGGGCTGTGCTTTGGCAAAGTGGGTGGGGTTATAATTTTCCTGTTTGGCCCTGTCCGGGGTGTCCTCGGATGGGGCCACAGTGTCTCCTGACCCCTCCTGTCTCAGCCTCCAGTATTTATGCTGCAGTAGTTTACGTGTCGGGGGGCTTGGGTCAGTTTGTTATATCTGGAGTACTTCTCCTGTCCAATTCGGTGTCCTGTGTGAATCTAAGTGTGCGTTCTCTAATTCTCTCCTTCTCTCTCTCGGAGGACCTGAGCCCTAGGACCATGCCCCAGGACTACCTGACATGATGACTCCTTGCTGTCCACAGTCCACCTGTCCGTGCTGCTGCTCCAGTTTCAGCTGTTCTGCCTTATTATTATTCGACCATGCTGGTCATTTATGAACATTTGAACATCTTGGCCATGTTCTGTTATAATCTCCACCCAGCACAGCCGGAAGAGGACTGGCCACCCCACATATGCTCTCTCTAATTATTTTTCTTTCTCTCTCTCGGAGGACCTGAGCCCTAGGACCATGCCCCAGGACTACCTGACATGATGACTCCTTGCTGTCCCCAGTCCACCTGGCCGTGCTGCTGCTCTTGTTTCAGCTGTTCTGCCTTTTTATTATTCGACCATGCTGGTCATTTATGAACATTTGAACATCTTGGCCATGTTCTGTTATAATCTCTACCCGGCACAGCCAGAAGAGGACTGGCCACCCCACATAGCCTGGTTCTAGGTTTCTTCCTAGGTTTTGGCCTTTCTAGGGAGTTTTTCCTAACCACCGTGCTTCTACACCTGCATTGCTTGCTGTTTGGGGTTTTAGGCTGGTTTTCTGTACAGCACTTTGAGATATCAGCTGATGTACGAAGGGCTATATAAATAAATTGGATTGGATTTGATTTGACTGTGTTGTTGGACTGTGTTGTTGGACTGTGTTGTTGGACTGTGTTGTTGGAACGTGTAGTTGGACTGTGTTGTTGTAATGTGTTATTGGCTATTTTCTGCAGCACTTGTGGGAACATTTTGTTATGGAATAACAAAGCTGCTGAAACAGTTTGTCTCTTTAGAAAACATCAATCCTCAAAGATTTCTTAAAAATACCAATAAAATCTGGCATGCTCTCGCTTTTCTCTGTCAAAAACGAAATTGAAAGCCATTGTGTCCAATCAACCTTCCAAAACATTCTGTATTTCAAATTATGCAAATTGGGTTCCACAGCTTCAGGCAATGTCCCTCTGTCCTTCACACAAAATCAATAATGGAAGGCGCCGCTTCAGTACATGTATGACTAAACATGTTATGTCAAAAAATCTATGCAAAATAAACTGCGATTGTACTGCATTGCATGTCTGGATAAAACGTACCCCAGTGTCACACTCGGAGCCATGCACAGACCTTTTTCTGTGTGTGGGGGGGGGAGACAGTTGCTCAAGTTAAAAAAGGGCAGGCTTGCCCCCCCCCCCCACAAAAAGGTAGGGGGGGAAAGGATTCATGATTCATAACTAGAAATGAGAAACATACCAACTTCCTCTGTAACCAAAATGTCAACATTTATAGGCCTATTTATTTTCTGCAATAACACACTCATTCATCACACGTAAGCTAGTGCCACTGACTCCTAGGCACAGACAAGCTAGTGCCATTGACTCCTAGGCCCAGAGACAAGCTAGTGCCATTGACTCCTAGGACCAGAGACAAGCTAGTGCCATTGACTCCTAGGCCCAGAGACAAGCTAGTGCCATTGACTCCTAGGCCCAGAGACAAGCTAGTGCCATTGACTCCTAGGCCCAGAGACAAGCTAGTGCCATTGACTCCTAGGCCCAGAGACAAGCTAGTGCCATTGACTCCTAGGCCCAGAGACAAGTTAGTGCCATTGACTCCTAGGCCCAGAGACAAGCTAGTGCCATTGACTCCTAGGCCCAGAGAAAAGCTAGTGCCATTGACTACTAGGCCCATAGACAAACTAGTGCCATTGACTCCTAGGCCCAGAGACAAGCTCGTGCCATTGACTCCTAGGCCCAGAGACAAGTTAGTGCCATTGACTCCTAGGCCCAGAGACAAGCTAGTGCCACCGACTCCTAGGCACAGAGACAAGCTAGTGCCATTGACTCCTAGGCCCAGAGACAAGCTAGTGCCATTGACTCCTAGGACCAGAGACGAGCTAGTGCCATTGACTACTAGGCCCAGAGACAAACTAGTGCCATTGACTCCTAGGCCCAGAGACAAGCTAGTGCCATTGACTCCTAGGCCCAGAGACAAGCTAGTGCCATTGACTCCTAGGCCCAGAGACAAGCTAGTGCCATTGACTCCTAGGCCCAGAGACAAGCTAGTGCCATTGACTCCTAGGCCCAGAGACAAGCTAGTGCCATTGACTCCTATGCCCAGAGACAAGCTAGTGCCATTGACTCCTAGGCCCAGAGACAAGCTAGTGCCATTGACTCCTAGGCCCAGAGACAAGCTAGTGCCATTGACTCCTAGGCCCAGAGACAAGCTAGTGCCATTGACTCCTAGGCCCAGAGACAAGCTAGTGCCATTGACTCCTAGGCCCAGAGACAAGTTAGTGCCATTGACTCCTAGGCCCAGAGACAAGCTAGTGCCATTGACCTCTAGGCCCAGAGACAAGCTAGTGCCATTGACTCCTAGGCCCAGAGACAAGCTAGTGCCATTGACTCCTAGGCCCAGAGACAAGCTAGTGCCATTGACTCCTAGGCCCAGAGACAAGCTAGTGCCATTGACTCCTAGGCCCAGAGACAAGCTAGTGCCATTGACTCCTAGGCCCAGAGACAAGCTAGTGCCATTGACTCCTAGGCCCAGAGACAAGCTAGTGCCATTGACTCCTAGGCCCAGAGACAACGACAAATGATTGACATCGGTAAAAGAGTGGCTATCAGCTGATCAGAGTGAATTATGTAAATATGCTAGCTATTTGTCTGGTTAGCTATGCTGTCGAAACAATCTCGTTTTTTACTTGATGTGAGTTTGTTCTGCTGTTGACATCCGCCTCTTACTAAAAAGCAGAATTGCCCCCATTCTTTGTACCTAACAGTGAGAGACGCTCGTGACAGATACAAGTCAAAAGTAGCTTCCTACCAGTATACCCTCCTGGAGCCCGCAGTCAGTGGCCATGGTATGCAAGTCAGCCAAGTGCGCTCTTGGGGCAGGGGAGATAGTACTTCCTCAGATTCAAGAGCTTATGTCATTAGCTAGTTTGATGTCGAATTTTTTCATTTTTTCATTTTTCAGATTGTAGAGAGTCAAAATGATGGCTAAAGAGTAGGGCTAAAGGGCCTGTGCTCGAGTACTGGTTGAGCCCTATCTGTCCCTGGTCGTACAGTATTTCGTACTGTTAGCAATTAGCTTTTATGACTTTGGCCGGTATTTTGTCTTATTGCACATTTGTCAATTAAATTCCAACAGTGTCATTGCTTTAATGACATGTGACAGCTGTTGTGCGGTAGGATTCATAAAGTTTGAAGGTCACTCGACGGGCACTTTACAAAATTAACTCTGTGATTTAATGTGTGGCTCTAAACCTGACAATTCATCACTCTAGCACACGGTATGTAACAAGCATCAACACGTTCCTGAAAGAAGTCTCTGCTGGCATTGTAATAGAGAATCAATTCAACTCTGATGAACCTTTCAGTATTTTACACCTGTGGTCCTACGAAGGTCATTTCTGACAGAAGGCATGGCACATTAAATATCGTATTAAAACGTGCGTTTGATTTATGTGCACAGAGAATTATTTCTACAATTTTTATCTTATTATTCCCCTGCACCAGGGTTATCTGATTCCCCTGCACCAGGGTTATCTTATTCCCCTGCACCAGGGTTATCTTATTCCCCAGCACCAGGGTTATCTTATTCCCCTGCACCAGGGTTATCTTATTCCCCTGCACCAGAGTTATCTTATTATTCCCCTGCACCAGGGTTATCTTATTCCCCTGCACCAGAGTTATCTTATTATTCCCCTGCACCAGGGTTATCTTATTCCCCTGCACCAGGGTTATCTTAGGCCCAGAGACCCAAATGATTGCACCAGGGTTATATTCCCCTGCACCAGGGTTATCTTATTCCCCTGCACCAGGGTTATCTGATTCCCCTGCTTACCAGGGTTATCTTATTCCCCTGCACCAGGGTTATCTTATTCCCCTGGAGCCCGCACCAGGGTTATTTTATTCCCCTGCACCAGGGTTATCTGATTCCCCAGCACCAGGGTTAGCTTATTCATTAGCAGGGTTATCTTATTCCCTGCACCAGGGTTATCTTATTCCTCTGCACCAGGGTTATCTTATTCCCTGCACCAGGTTATCTTAGCAATTAGCACCAGGGTTATCTTATTGCACCAGGGTTATCTTATTCCCCATTGCACCAGGGTTATTTTATTCCCCTGCACCAGGGTTATCTTATTCCCAAGCATGCACCAGGGTTCCCCTGCACCAGGGTTATCTTATTCCCTGCACCAGGGTTATCTTATTCCCTACACCAGGGTTATCATTCCCCTGCACCAGGGTTATCGTATTCCCCTGCACCAGGAATTATTTCTACAATTTTTATCTTATTATTCCCCTGCACCAGGGTTATCTTATTCCCCTGCACCAGGGTTATCTTATTCCCCTGCACCAGGGTTATCTTATTCCCCTGCACCAGGGTTATCTTATTCCCCTGCACCAGGGTTATTTTATTCCCCTGCACCAGGGTTATCTTATTCCCCTGCACCAGGGTTATCTTATTCCCCTGCACCAGGGTTATCTTATTCCCCTGCACCAGGGTTATCTGATTCCCCTGCACCAGGGTTATCTTATTCCCCTGCACCAGGGTTATCTTATTCCCCTGCACCAGGGTTATCTTATTCCCCTGCACCAGGGTTATCTTATTCCCCTGCACCAGGGTTATCTTATTCCCCTGCACCAGGGTTATCTGATTCCCCTGCACCAGGGTTATCTTATTCCCCTGCACCAGGGTTATTTTATTCCCCTGCACCAGGGTTATCTTATTCCCCTGCACCAGGGTTATCTTATTCCCCTGCACCAGGGTTATTTTATTCCCCTGCACCAGGGTTATCTTATTCCCCTGCACCAGGGTTATTTTATTCCCCTGCACCAGGGTTATCTTATTCCCTGCACCAGGGTTATCTTATTCCCCTGCACCAGGGTTATCTTATTCCCCGGCACCAGGGTTATCTTATTCCCCTGCACCAGGGTTATTTTATTCCCCTGCACCAGGGTTATTTTATTCCCCTGCACCAGGGTTATCACCAGGGTTATCTTATTCCCCTGCACCAGGGTTATCTGATTCCCCTGCACCAGGGTTATCTTATTCCCCTGCACCAGGGTTATCTTATTCCCCTGCACCAGGGTTATCTGATTCCCCTGCACCAGGGTTATCTTTATTCCCCTGCACCAGGGTTATCTTATTCCCCTGCACCAGGGTTATCTTATTCCCCTGCACCAGGGTTATCTTATTCACCTGCACCAGAGTTATCTTATTATTCCCCTGCACCAGGGTTTATCCCACTTATTCCCTGCACCAGGGTTATCTTATTCCCCTGCACCAGGGTTATCTTATTCCCCTGCACCAGGGTTATCTGATTCCCCTGCACCAGGGTTATCTTCATTCCCCTGCACCAGGGTTATCTTATTCCCCTGCACCAGGGTTATTTCATTCCCCTGCACCAGGGTTATTTTATTCTCCTGCACCAAAGGTATGTTGTTGTGTGTGTGACAGATGAAGCTGATCCTGTCAACTGCGTTGGTAGATACCATAGACAAGCATTACATCTGTGTACCAAAATAGAAGCCAATCCAAAAGAAATACAGCTCCATCAGAGAGAGACAGTCCCCACTGATCGGCCAACATATGTCAAGTGGTTGTGTTTTAAGTGGTAACTTCTCAACGTCAGTTATTAAGAGCAGTGCAGCAGCGCACCATGGGGCTGTGGGGAGCACATCTCTCCACTACCCCTTTCCTCTGACCGACAGATCCTTTCCTCTGACCGACAGACCCCTTCATCTGACCGACAGACCCCTTCCTCTGACCGACAGACCCCTTCCTCTGACCGACAGACCCCTTCCTCTGACTGACAGACCCCTTCCTCTGCCAGACATTCCCTTTCTGATGGATAGATCAGTCACTCTGCTTTGCTCTATACTGCACCGTAACCCCTCCCTGACACACACACACTGTAGCCAGTCCAACTCCCTGACAGGGCAGGAAAACTTAGGATGGTGTGGGACTCTGATGAGGAGTGTAGAGTCTGGCACAGGAAACCTTGTTGAGCCCAAAGCTTTCTAATGCATTACCCACTTCTTACTTTTTTGACCGAAGATGTTTTCACGCCCTGGAAACGGATGGATAGCAGAGTCCAATGAGGTGCTAGCCCTAGCCGGGCAGTAATTGGTCCAAATGAGCCGGGGTGGTCCTAGCTAGCCGGGCAGTACTGGTCCCTAGCCGGGCAGTAATTGGTCCAATGAGGTGCTAGCCCTAGCCGGGCAGTAATTGGTCCAATGAGGTGCTAGCCCTAGCCGGGCAGTAATTGGTCCAATGAGGTGCTAGCCCTAGCCGGGCAGTAATTGGTCCAATGAGGTGCTAGCCCTAGCCGGGCAGTAATTGGTCCAATGAGGTGCTAGCCCTAGCCGGGCAGTAATTGGTCCAATGAGGTGCTAGCCCTAGCCGGGCAGTAATTGGTCCAATGAGTGTGCTAGCCCTATTGGTCCGGGCAGTAGCCGGGCAGTTGGTCCAATGAGGTGCTAGCCCTAGCCGGGCAGTAATTGGTCCAATGAGGTGCTAGCCCTAGCCGGCAGTAATTGGTCCAATGAGGTGCTAGCCCTTGCCAAGCAGTAATTGGTCCAATGAGGTGCTAGCCCTTGCCGGGCAGTAATTGGTCCAATGAGGTGCTAGCCCTAGCCGGGCAGTAATTGGTCCACTGAGGTGCTAGCCCTAGCCGGGCAGTAATTGGTCCAATGAGGTGCTAGCCCTAGCCGGGCAGTAATTGGTCCAATGAGGTGCTAGCCCTAGCCGGGCAGTAATTGGTCCAATGAGGTGCTAGCCCTTGCCGGGCAGTAATTGGTCCAATGAGGTGCTAGCCCTAGCCGGGCAGTAATTGGTCCAATGAGGTGCTAGCCCTTGCCGGGCAGTAATTGGTCCAATGAGGTGCTAGCCCTTGCCGGGCAGTAATTGGTCCAATGAGGTGCTAGCCCTTACCGGGCAGTAATTGGTCCAATGAGGTGCTAGCCCTAGCCGGGCAGTAATTGGTCCAATGAGGTGCTAGCCCTTGCCGCACAGTAATTGGTCCAATGCTTCAATTAATATGTTTTGGATGTGCACCACTGTCTGACACACCCATTTTCCTCAAATGACTTGTGCATTATAATGCTTGCCCATATCACTAATAAGAGAGAGTGCATTTATCTTGGCTGTGACACATTTATTCTCAGCAATCACCCAGACATTCAGTCAGATGACTCCTATCTGTGAGGCTGTGACACAGTCAGTCAGATGACTCCTATCTGTGAGGCTGTGAAACATTTATTCTCAGCAAATACCCAGACAGTCAGTCAGATGACTCCTATCTGTGAGGCTGTGACACATTCAGTCCGATGACTCCTATCTGTGAGGCTATGACACATTCAGTCCGATGACTCCTATCTGTGAGGCTGTGACACATTTATTCTCCGCAATCACCCAGACAGTCAGTCCGATGACTCCTATCTGTGAGGCTGTGAAACATTTATTCTCAGCAAATACCCAGACAGTCAGTCAGATGACTCCTATCTGTGAGGCTGTGAAACATTTATTCTCAGCAAATACCCAGACAGTCAGTCAGATGACTCCTATCTGTGAGGCTGTGACAAACATGTTATGATCACATCAGTGTGACGGCAGGGAGATTATATGCTCCTTTTTTTTAACCAAAATTGACGACTCCATTGAACATCTTGTCAGTCACATTGAGCAAAAATGTTTTTTTTCTAAAAACGACTACAAAGTAATGATCAGTCCTAGAGGAACATGTTTAATCATGTTATTGATGCAAATAGCTCGGTGATGTCATAATATATATAATAATATATGACATTTAGCAGACGCTTTTATCCAAAGTGACTTACAGTCATGCGTGCGTACATTTTACACATGGGTGTCCTCGGGAATGTCCACATAGGGACAATACACAGGGGGGAAAATGTCTTGTGGTTCCTTTACATCTGAGGTGAGCTGCTGTAAACCGTGAGCTGCTGTAAACCGTGAGCTGCTGTAAACCGTGAGCTGCTGTAAACCGTGCGCTGCTGTAAACCGTGAGCTGCTGTAAACCCGTGAGCTGCTGTAAACCGTGAGCTGCTGTAAACCCGTGAGCTGCTGTAAACCGTGAGCTGCTGTAAACCCGTGAGCTGCTGTAAACCCGTGAGCTGCTGTAAACCGTGAGCTGCTGTAAACCCGTGAGCTGCTGTAAACCCGTGAGCTGCTGTAAACCGTGAGCTGCTGTAAACCGTGCGTTCTGACTTTCTTAAAACCTGCCTGCTTTAACGGAGAAACAGTCACAGTGGAGACAAACTTTCCTCTTATGGATTCAGTCATAACAGTTATAAAATGAACCACCGTACCGCATTACCGAAACAGGAAGTACTTTGAAGGCATAAATACTGTGGGATATAGCTGGAGGTTGACAAGAACCCCATTTCTTACTCACTGAAGTTACAGTAAAAATGCTATGCACATCTGAGTTAAAATTACATTGCATATTTTGTTCGATAATTACATTTTTATTTTTTACCATTTTTTCTTCTCCTAATTTCAATCTTGTCTCATCGCTGCAACGGGCTCGGGAGTGGCAAAGGTCGAGTCATGCATCCCCCGAAAACATGATCCGCCAAACCACACTTTTCAACACCAACCCGCTAAACCCGGAAGCCAGCTGCATCAATGTGTCGGAGGAAACACAGTTCAACTGACACCCCAAGTCAGACTGCAGGCGCCCGGCCCGCCACAAGGAGTCGCTAGAGCACAATGAGCCAATTAAACCCCCCCTGTCCAAACCCTCCCCTAACCCTTACGACACTAGGCCAATTGTGCACCGCCTTATGCGACTCCCAGTCATGGCCAGTTGTGACACAGCCTGGGATCGAACCCGGGTCTGTAGTGACTGCCTCAAGCACTGCGATACAGTGCCTTAGACTGTTGCACCACTCGGGAGGCCGCAATACATATTGTATAAGCAATTGCATTTCACCGCCATGAAAAGTCCAATGAAACTGAAATGTAATTGAATAAATAAATCAAGTGTGAGAACATTGAAGCAGTTTGCACTCAGTGTTCATTACACACACACACACACACACACACACACACACACACACACACACACACACACACACACACACACACACACACACACACACACACACACACACACACACACACACACACACACACACACACACACACAGTACAGTATTTGTCTCTAGAACCGGTGCAAGCATCCCAATCCATTATGATTTATTAATTTGCTTCCTGAAATAACTGGATATTGTTAGCAGCCCCACCTATAAATATAAGTTATTCCACCAAATTCCTAGAGGGAGAGCAACGCTGGGGGAAATTGAGATCGTGATGCACGATCTTGACTTTTGCATCGGTGACCTGAGCTGAAGTGAGTGTTGCTTTGTGAGACCGCCGTAACCAAGTAAGTCCAATTCAGTCCTATTCCATCACGTGTTTCCCAGTGTACCGAGCAGAAAATCAAACTGAGCCCGGTAAAGCCCCATCTCTTCCGCAACATAACATCCTGAAGATGAAAAATGTAAATGTCAAGTTCCACTTTCCAAAAGGTTACTGCTGAATCTCAATGTATTTCAATGAAAACTGGAGCAGAACGAGAAAACAAAAAGAACAATGATATGAAACAAGACATTTCTGCAGTTCCCTCTATTGTAATTTACATATGAGAGATCAATTATCCTCATTAACCCATAGCACAAATCAAAGTCATCATTAGCATGCTACAAATGCTAAGAATCATTGCAGGAATCACCCATTTCACAATTGTTTTGCTTCCCTTAGCGATCGCCCATGGCATCCCCGTTTAGTTGGAGGTCTGCCTGGCCACGCTCTCTCACACCATGACAAAGTACACAGCTTTGAATTCAAGTTGAGGTTGACCTCCTTCAGGCAGGCTCCAGTTTCCACCCCTAGGTCATGTATCATTCTAGTGATTGATCTCCTTCAGGTAGGCTCCAGTATCCCAGGTAATATACCATACTTGGTGATTGATCTCTTTAAAGGTACGTTACAGTTTCCCCAGGTAATGTATCATACTTGTGATTGTTCTCATTCAGGTAGACTCCAGGTCATGTATCTTGTGCCACTCCACTCTGTCTTGTCTTTGGGGGCATGTGGGCCGTGATGCGTTCCTTTTCAGGATGCTTATCTATAGCGACGGCTCTGCAGACGTTGTTGTTTACTCATTCTATCCAGTCCGATTGGCTTTCAGGATTTCCATTTTATTTGGGGCCCTGTGTTTCAGTCATTCTCTGACACTCAGAAAGAAGGCACATGGGAATATGGGTCCAGAGAGCATGAAATGTTCTCAAGTCCGCCTGAAATGACGACCTTGTTCTCCTAGCCTCGTAAAGTGCTTCAGTAGGCCCTTCACATCGTTGTGATGTTATCGTTAGAGTCAAAAGTAATTGTACCTCAGTGCTTTTCGAAGAGTCATGAATGAGTGATTTGAGTGTTTTGTATCCTTAAACAAGGGCTCTGTCTAGGCCCTTAAAGATCCAATCTGTAATTTCAGCAGCACAACCCTGCCATTTGGTTAAACTAAAGACAGGGGTTGTTGAGAGTATGCAATTAAAGACCACCGAACAGCAGAAAATCATAATGATTGTACCTGGGAATTTCCACCACATGAATTATTTTTGCACAAAAACTGTTAACCTTGATAAACAGTGGTTTAGTCAGTGGACAGTCAAACGGCAACCTTGGCGTGCATTAGTGACTCAACACACAGACCAGTTGCAACTCCACAATTTTTAAAACATAATTTATCTGAAAACAAAGACAGATGGAAAGCGTGGAACAAAACCCTCTCCCAAGCAGGGTTCAAAATGAGGACCTGAGGACCACAGGTACCGGCCAGTCTGCCCAATGCCATTACCAGACTCCAGGGGAGGCATTTTCAAATGGCAGACGATAATGTATTCAATACTGTAAGACACAACAGAGGGTTAGGGAGAAAACAGGCTAGGGCAGGTTTATTTATGAGGGAGAAAACAGGCTAGGGCAGGTTTATTAAAGAAAAAGCCAGGGGTTGTTTGTTCAGTTTCAGTTAATGAGGGAGAAAACAGGCTAGGGCAGGTTTATTTATGAGGGAGAAAACAGGCTAGGGCAGGTTTATTAATGAGGGAGAAAACAGGCTAGGGCAGGTTTATTAATGAGGGAGAAAACAGGCTAGGGCAGGTTTATTAATGAGGGCAGGGAGAAAACAGGCTAGGGCAGGTTTATTAATGAGGGAGAAAACAGGCTAGGGCAGGTTTATTAATGAGGGAGGAAACAGGCTAGGGCAGGTTTATTAATGAGGGAGAAAACAGGCTAGGGCAGGTTTATTAATGAGGGAGAAAACAGGCTAGGGCAGGTTTATTAATGAGGGAGGAAACAGGCTAGGGCAGGTTTATTAATGAGGGAGGAAACAGGCTAGGGCAGGTTTATTAATGAGGGAGGAAACAGGCTAGGGCAGGTTTATTAATGAGGGAGGAAACAGGCTAGGGCAGGTTTATTAATGAGGGAGAAAACAGGCTAGGGCAGGTTTATTAATGAGGGAGAAAACAGGCAGGTTTATTAATGAGGGAGGAAACAGACTAGGGCAGGTTTATTAATGAGGGCAGGTTTATTAATGAGGGAGAAAACAGGCTAGGGCAGGTTTATTAATGAGGGAGAAAACAGGCTAGGGCAGGTTTATTAATGTTTATTAATGAGGGAGAAAACAGGCTAGGGCAGGTTTATTAATGCAGGGAGGAAACAGGCTAGGGCAGGTTTATTAATGAGGGAGGAAACAGGCTAGGGCAGGTTTATTAATGAGGGAGTAAACAGGCTAGGGCAGGTTAATTAATGATGGAGGAAACAGGCTTGGGCAGGTTTATTAATGAGGGAGAAAACAGGCCAGGGCAGGTTTATTAATTGCATACAACCCTTATCATGCCAGGAATGATTAAGAAAAGGATTGGAGAAAACACTATTTTCAAAGTTAGGCTAAGCGATAAGGCATAGGGGTTGTGTTGCTTGTGTTTCCAATTATCTACGATCGTTTTGAAAATGATCGAGAACTCACTGATAAATCACCGCGTTGGTAATGACGCCAACACGACTCCCTTCACTGCTCTAATCATTATCTCTCAGAACACGATGTGAAGTGCTCTTCACGTGTCATCCGAGACTGGAATCAGCAAGCAATTCAAGATCACACAATGTTGTTTTAATTGCCCTAATTAAGCCCGACATCAATATTCACAAAGCTGGAAGTTGTTTCCTACGACATTATACTTCTTGCACACCATTTTGGATATGTTTTTGTTGTTAAGGATCCAGAGTCAAACAATGAACATCTAGCCTCAAATCATAAAAAAAATAACAATCCTAGAGGTAAGAATGCAATGAGCAATGAAAGCAGTGATTCATGAGCATTAAAATGAATGAAGTGCATAGCAAACCTCAGATTCATGTTTCGTAATTCATAATGTATATAACACACGGTACAGTTCATCCAATGAGAAGTCTGGCCTCACCTCAAAGAGATCTCTGTGGGGTATATCAACTACTCACTTTAATATGATTTATTATTGAGTCTACTGCAAATACTGTATATCATTGAGTTTAGAGGCCGGTGGTGATGATGTGATAGTGGTGAAATCATTTTTTATTTTACCTTTATTTAACTAGGCAAGTCAGTTAATTAAGAACAAATTCTTATTTTCAATGACGGTCTAGGAACAGTGGGTTAACTGCCTGTTCAGGGGCAGAATGACAGATTTGTACCTTGTCAGCTCGGGGATTTGTCCTTGCAACCTTTTGGTTACTAGTCCAATGCTCTAACAACTAGGCTACACTGCTGCCCTGTGATGATGATGATGATGGTGGTGGTGGTGGTGGTGGTGGTAGTGGTGATGGTGGTGGCGGTGAATATGATGGTGGTAGTGGTGGTGATGATGGTAGTGGTGATGGCGGTGGTGGTGGTAATAATGGTGGTGATGTTGACGGTGGTGATGACGGTGATGGTGATGGTGGTGATGAGGGTGGTGGAGGGGATGGCAGTGATGGTGGTGATGGTAGTGGTGGTGGTGGTGATGGTGGTGGTGGTGATGGTGGTGATGATGGCGGTGATGGTGGTGATGATGGCAGTGGTGGTGATGATGGTAGTGATAATTTTGGTGATGGTGGTGGTAATGGTGGTGTGATGCTGGTGGTAGTGGTCGTGATGGTGGTGGTGGTGATGGGGGTGATGAATATGATGGTGGTGATGGTGATGGTAGTGATAATGGTGGTGGTAATGGTGGTGTGATGGTAGTGGTGGTGGTCGTGATGGTGGTGGTGATGGGGGTGGTGAATATGATGGTGGTAGTGGTGGTGATGGTGGTGGTAGTGTTAGTGATGGTGGTAGTAGTGATGGTGGTGGTGATGATGGTGATGGTGGTTGTGATGTTGATGATGGTGGTGGTGATGCTGGTGTTGATGGTGGTGATGGTGGGTGTGGTGATGGTGGTGGTGGTGGTGGTGATGGTGGTTATGGTGATGATGGTGGTAATGGTGGTGATTGTGATGATGATGGTGGTGGTGATGGTGGTAGCGGTGGTGGTGATGATTGTGGTGGTAGTGGTGGTGGTGATGGTGGTAGCGGTGGTGGTGATGATTGTGGTGGTAGTGGTGGTGGTGATGTTGATGGTGATGATGGCAATGATGGTGGTGGTGATGATGATAATGGTGGGAGTGGTGATGGTGGTGGTGGTGGTGATGGTCGTGGTGGTGGTTGTGGGGATAGTGGTGATGTTGGTGGTGATGTTGGTAATGGTGATGGTGTGATGGTGGTGGTAATGGTAATAATGGTGGTGGTGGTGGTGGTTGTAATAATGGTGGTGGTGATGGTGGTAGTGGTGGATGTATGATGATGGTGTGATGATGGTTCTGATTTGGGTAGTGTTGGTGGTGTGATTATGGTGTGATGATGGTAGTGATAATGTTGGTGATGGTGGTGGTAATGGTGGTGTGATTCTGGTGGTAGTGGTGGTGGTCGTGATGGTGGTGGTGATGGGGGTGATGAATATGATGGTGGTGATGGTGGTGGTGATGGTGGTGATGATGGTAGTGATAATGGTGGTGGTAATGGTGGTGTGATGCTGGTGGTAGTGGTGGTGGTTGTGATGGTGGTGATGGGGGTGGTGGTGGATGTGTGATGATGGTGTGATGGTGGTTCTGATGGGGGTAGTGGTGGTGGTGTGATGATGGTGTGATGGTGGTGTGATGGTGGTGATGATGGTGATGATGGTAGTGATAATGTTGGTAATGGTGGTGATTGTGATGGTGTGGTGATGGTGGTGATGGTGGTGATGGTGGTTATGATGATGATGATGGTGGTAATGGTGGTGATTGTGATGATGGTGGTGGTGGTGGTGGTGGTGCTGGTGGTGGTGATGATTGTGGTGGTGATGATTGTGGTGGTGATGGTGATGATGGTGGTAATGGTGGTGATTGTGATGATGGTGGTGGTGGTGATGGTGGTGGTGATGATTGTGGTGGTGATGGTGGTGGTGATGATTGTGGTGATGGTGGTGATGATTGTGGTGATGGTGGTGGTGGTGATGGTGTTGATGGTGATGGTGATGGTGGTAGTGGTGGTGATGGTGGTGATGATGGTAGTGGTGATGGTGGTGATGTTGATGGTGATGATGGTGGTGATGTTGATGGTTATGATGGTGGTGGTGATGGTGTGATGGTGGTGATGGTGGTGATGATGGTGGTGGTGATAATGGAGGTGATGGTGATGTTGGTGATGGTGGTGGTGATGATGGTGGTGATGTTGGTGATGGTGGTGGTGATGATGGTGGTGGTGATGGTGTGATGGTGGTGATGGTGGTGATGATGGTGGTGGTGATAATGGAGGTGATGGTGATGTTGGTGATGGTGGTGGTGATGATGGTGGTGATGTTGGTGATGGTGGTGGTGATGATGGTGGTGGTGATGGTGGTAATAATGTCGGTGGGGATGGTGGTAATGGTGGTGGTAATAATGGTGGTGGTGATGGTGGTAATGGTGGTGGTGTGATGATGGTGTGATGGTGGTGGTGGTGATGTTGGTGATGGTGGTGGTGATGGTGGTGGTGATGATTGTTGTGGTGATGGTGGTGGTGATGATTGTGGTGATGATTGTGGTGATGGTGGTGGTGTTGATGGTGTTGATGGTGGTGGTGATAGTGGTGGTGATGGTGGTGATGATGGTAGTGGTGATGGTGATGATGGTGATGATGGTGGTGATGTTGATGGTTATGATGGTGGTGGTGATGGTGTGATGGTGGTGATGGTGGTGATGATGATGGTGGTGATAATGGAGGTGATGGTGATATTGGTGATGGTGGTGGTGGTGATGATGGTGCTGATGTTGGTGATGGTGGTGGTGATGATGGTGGTGGTGATGGTGGTAATAATGTCGGTGGGGATGGTGGTAATGGTGGTGGTAATAATGGTGGTGGTGATGGTAGTGGTGATGGTGGTGATGTTGATTGTGATGGTGGTGGTTATGGTGGTGATGTTGATTTTGATGGTGATGGTGGTGATGGTGGTGACGGTGGTGGTGATGGTGGTGATGATGGTGGTGGTAGTGGGATTGATGAAGGCAGTCCAAATCCAATTATTTGGGGAAACAAAACAAATACTAAAATACTGTTGAATAGCTCTCACTTGGAGTTATTGACTTCCGCTTGAGGAGGAAGGAACACTCCCATTATGTTACTGATCTGTTGACAGAGAACAGAGCTCGTCTGTTCAGCTGTAATTTAAGATACAAGCAGTACATTCCCCAAAAGATGTAAATGGTGAATGCAATACTCAAAAAGTGTATTACAATGTGTAACCATTCGAACCCCTCGAGCTAGAAGAACCCCCCAGGACCACATCGATAATCAATTGAGGTTAAAGCAGTTGAACGACACTGCTCAGAAACAAAGAACAGACAATGATAAACACATACTTGTTGGTGGTTTGGTGAAACCTTCATGAAATACCCCTGTATTAAACTGTAGCTTAATTCTTGTGTATTTTATTCCTCTTGTGTTATTATATATATATATATATATATATATATATATATATATATATATATATATATATACAGTACCAGTCAAACGTTTCCCATGGTAGGGGTTTCTTTCTTTTTTATATTTTCTACATTGTAGAATAATAGTGAGGACATCAAAACTGTGAAGTAACACATATGGAATCATATAGTTACCAAAAAAAGTGTTTAACAAATCAAAATGTATTTATATTTTAGATTATTCAAAGTAGCCCCCCTCTGCCTTGATGACAGCTTTGCACACTCTTGGCATTCTCTCAACCAGCTTCACATGGAATGCTTTTCCAACAGTCTTGGAGTTCCCACATATGCTGAGCACTTGTGGCTGCTTTTCCTTCATTCTTGGGTTCAACTTATCCCAAACCATCTCAATTGGTTTGGGATTGGGTGATTGTGGAGGCCAGGTCATCTGAAGCAGCACTCCATCACTCTCCTTCTTGGTCAAATAGCCCTTACACAGCCCAGAGCTGTGTTGGGTCATTGTCCTGTTGAAAACAAATGATAGTCCCACTAAGCGCAAATCAGATGGTATGGCATATGGTTAAGTGTGCCTTGAATTCTAAATAAATCACTGACATTGTCACCAGAAATGCACCCCCACACCATCACACCTCTGCCTCCATGATTCACAGTGGAAACCACTCATGCGAAGATCATCCATTCACTTACTCTGTGTCTCACAAAGACATGGCGGATGGAACCAAAAATCCCAAATTTGGACTCATCAGACCAAATGACAGATTTCCACCGGTCTAATGTCCAAGTCTCTTCTTCTTATTGGTGTTCTTAAGTAGTGGTTTCTTTGCAGAAATTTGACCATGATAGCCTGATTCTCACAGTCTTCTCTGAACAGTTGATGTTGAGATGTGTCTGTTACTTGAACTCCGTCAAGCATTTATTTTGGGCAGCAATTTCTTGAATAAAATATATTTTTATTTCTTTAACATTTTTTTGCTTACTACATGATTCCACATGTGTTATTTCATCGTTTTGATGTCTTCACTATTATTCTACAATGTACAAAATATAAAAAAAATAAAGAAAAACCCTTGAATGAGTAGGTGTGTCCAAACTTTTGACTGGTACAGTATTTTTTTTCTTTAAAAATGTAATTACTGCATGTGACAAATATAGTTTTATGTGATTTGATCACTCTTCTACTGGCAGAAACTTTTACTCTGATCCCCAAAATATATATTTTTTTAATGTATTTTTGAGTAAAGCCACTTGAAGGACAAGTAGCCCTTGGTTACCTATAAAGTCGAAGTGAAAGATAAATGTGTGTCGAAACCCGTCCTGTTCTTTCAGGTTCTAGAACATCACTCGGGAAAGATAAACAAAACAAATCCTGTTGAAAGGAACCTGATAACACTCCACAATGTCTCTTCAAAGGATTCAAATGACAAAACCTGGCTTTCATAATTTCCCCTTCAAAGGCTTTTCTATGTCATACCTCCCCCTTGTAAGTCACATGACGAGTGCTTTTTAACTTTGGCGATACTTTTGAAAATACGTATTGACATGGATGGGGGAAGGTAAAATCTGTCGGAAAGGGGCCACTGCTGTGGTGGTAATGCAATGTATTTACTCAGTGCTGCTGTACCACCATTTCCCTAATGTGCAAGGTAGCGCCCAAAAACGTCTTAAATAAACCTTTGGTCCTAAGTGAGTGTTGTTGATGGGGGCTCCTACTCTGCAGGAAACCCCATTAGAACCAGTGATGCATGAGATGGGTTGGAAAGTGTGTCGGGGAAACCACTCGAAGGCAGCTGCAGCAATGCCACATCCCCAAAGCAGGACAGGATTATAGAGGCATTTTCTGTTTGCCGTCAAACGTCACGTTCGAGTGATGCACGCACACCCCAAATATCAAAAAGCTCTGTAGCAGGATGTCGGGACCTTGACAAACTTCCAGTGTGTAAGTGAAGACTGTGAAAACACACCAGACTGATGATCATAGCTATGTTAACAAACACGTAATCAGATGGTCATCGTCTACAACATTGCAGATGTCTTTAGAGGGTTGATCACGTTGCAAGCTAACGATGCAAGGTAAAATATCACAAATAGAGCTAGATAATGCCAGAATAATAATACACTTGTTAACCCCCGAGAACGTATTGGTGCACCGGTGCGTCAATCTAAGAAACACAATAGAAATATTCCCATCACAATTCGTCAGTTTAAACTAAAGATATCTGATTTTTTGCATGGTCTACTTGTCAATCCACCGCATCCACCTATGTTGCCCTTTCCGCATCTGTGGTGAAAAGTGGTAGAGCTACAACACTGTTTGTCAGACCAGGAGACATTCCCCCAAAAAATTCTCACAGAAATGTATGTAGCGTCTATACGGTTTAGCCTACAAAAACTAACACTCTATAACAAAGTGAGACTCTCACGAACATGGTGGTGTTCTCTGTTTTTCTCGACAACCCCAACAAGTGTCACAGGACTCATCTAAAGCTAACCAATACAGGAATCATCTAAAGCTCACCCGTACAGGACTCATCTAAAGCTAACCTGTACAGGACTCATCTAAAGCTCACCCGTACAGGACTCATCTAATGCTAACCCATACAGGACTCATCTAAAGCTAACCCGTACAGGACTCATCTAAAGCTAACCCGTACAGGACTCATCTAAAGCTAACCCGTACAGGACTCATCTAAAGCTAACCCGTACAGGACTCATCTAAAGCTAACCCATACAGGACTCATCTAAAGCTAACCCATACAGGACTCAGCTAAAGCTAACCCGTACAGGACTCATCTAAAGCTAACTCATACAGGACTCATCTAAAGCTAACCCATACACGACTCATCTAAAGCTAACCCGTACAGGACTCATCTAAAGCAAACCCATACAGGACTTATCTAAAGCTAACCCATACAGGACTCATCTAAAGCAAACCCATACAGGACTCATCTAAAGCTAACCCATACAGGACTCATCTAAAGCTAACCCATACAGGACTTATCTAAAGCTAACCCATACAGGACTTATCTAAAGTTAACCCGTACAGGACTCATCTAAAGCTAACCCGTACAGGACTCATCTAAAGCTCACCCGTACAGGACTCATCTAAAGCTCACCCGTACAGGACTCATCTAAAGCAAACCCGTACAGGACTCATCTAAAGCTAACCCGTACAGGACTCATCTAAAGCTAACCCATACAGGACTCATCTAAAGCTAACCCGTACAGGACTCATCTAAAGCTAACTCATACAGGACTCATCTAAAGCTAACTCATACAGGACTCATCTAAAGCTAACTCATACAGGACTCATCTAAAGCTAACTCATACAGGACTCATCTAAAGCTAACCCGTACAGGACTCAGCTAAAGCTAACCCGTACAGGACTCATCTAAAGCTAACTCATACAGGACTCATCTAAAGCTAACCCATACAGGACTCAGCTAAAGCTAACCCGTACAGGACTCATCTAAAGCTAACTCATACAGGACTCATCTAAAGCTAACCCATACAGGACTCATCTAAAGCTAACCCATACAGGACTTATCTAAAGCTAACCCATACAGGACTTATCTAAAGCTAACCCATACAGGACTCATCTAAAGCTAACCCGTACAGGACTCATCTAAAGCTAACCCGTACAGGACTCATCTAAAGCTAACCCGTACAGGACTCATCTAAAGCTAACCCGTACAGGACTCATCTAAAGCTCACCAGTACAGGACTCATATAAAGCTAACCCGTACAGGACTCATCTAAATCTAACCCATACAGGACTCATCTAAAGCTAACCCGTACAGGACTCATCTAAAGCTAACCAGTACAGGACTCATCTAAAGCTAACCCATACAGGACTCATCTAAAGCTAACCCGTACAGGACTCATATAAAGCTAACCCGTACAGGACTCATCTAAATCTAACCCATACAGGACTCATCTAAAGCTAACCCGTACAGGACTCATCTTAAGCTAACCCGTACAGGACTCATCTAAAGCTCACCCGTACAGGACTCATCTAAAGCTCACCCATACAGGACTCATCTAAAGCTAACCCGTACATGACTCATCTAAAGCTAACCAGTACAGGACTCATCTAAAGCTAACCCGTACAGGACTCATCTAAAGCTAACCCGTACAGGACTCATCTAAAGCTAACCCGTACAGGACTCATCTAAAGCTAACCCATACAGGACTCATCTAAAGCTAACCCGTACAGGACTCATCTAAAGCTAACACGTACAGGACTCATCTAAAGCTCACCCGTACAGGACTCATCTAAAGCTCACCCGTACAGGACTCATCTAAAGCTAACCCATACAGGACTCATCTAAAGCTAACCCATACAGGACTCATCTAATGCTAACCCATACAGGACTCATCTAAAGCTAACCCGTACAGGACTCATCTAAAGCTCACCAATACAGGACTCATCTAAAGCTAACCCGTACAGGACTCATCTAAAGCTCACCAGTACAGGACTCATCTAAAGTTCACCCGTACAGGACTCATCTAAAGCTAACCCGTACAGGACTCATCTAAAGCTCACCCGTACAGGACTCATCTAAAGCTAACCCGTACAGGACTCATCTAAAGCTCACCCGTACAGGACTCATCTAAAGCTAACCCGTACAGGACTCATCTAAAGCTAACCCGTACAGGACTCATCTAAAGCTCACCCGTACAGGACTCATCTAAAGCTAACCCATACAGGACTCATCTAAAGCTAACCCATACAGGACTCATCTAATGCTAACCCATACAGGACTCATCTAAAGCTAACACGTACAGGACTCATCTAAAGCTCACCCGTACAGGACTCATCTAAAGCTAACCCGTACAGGACTCATCTAAAGCTCACCAGTACAGGACTCATCTAAAGTTCACCCGTACAGGACTCATCTAAAGCTAACCCGTACAGGACTCATCTAAAGCTCACCCGTACAGGACTCATCTAAAGCTAACCCGTACAGGACTCATCTAAAGCTCACCCGTACAGGACTCATCTAAAGCTAACCCGTACAGGACTCATCTAAAGCTAACCCGTACAGGACTCATCTAAAGCTCACCCGTACAGGACTCATCTAAAGCTCACCCGTACAGGACTCATCTAAAGCTAACCCGTACAGGACTCATCTAAAGCTAACCCGTACAGGACTCATCTAAAGCTAACCCGTACAGGACTCATCTAAAGCTAACCCGTACAGGACTCATCTAAAGCTAACCCGTACAGGACTCATCTAAAGCTAACCCATACAGGACTCATCTAAAGCTAACCCATACAGGACTCATCTAAAGCTAACCCGTACAGGACTCATCTAAAGCTAACCCGTACAGGACTCATCTAAAGCTAACCCGTACAGGACTCATCTAAAGCTAACCCGTACAGGACTCATCTAAAGCTAACCCATACAGGACTCATCTAAAGCTAACCCATACAGGACTCATCTAAAGCTAACCCGTACAGGACTCATCTAAAGCTAACCCATACAGTACTCATCTAAAGCTAACCCTTACAGGACTCATCTAAAGCTAACCCGTACAGGACTCATCTAAAGCTGACCCGTACAGGACTCATCTAAAGCTAACCCGTACAGGACTCATCTAAAGCTAACCCGTACAGTACTCATCTAAAGCTCACCCATACAGGACTCATCTAAAGCTCACCCGTACAGGACTCATCTAAAGCTAACCCGTACAGGACTCATCTAAAGCTAACCCGTACAGGACTCATCTAAAGCTAACCCGTACATGACTCATCTAAAGCTAACCCATACAGGACTCATCTAAAGCTAACCCATACAGGACTCATCTAAAGCTAACCCATACAGGACTCATCTAAAGCTAACCCATAATGGACTCATCTAAAGCTCACCCGTACAGGACTCATCTAAAGCTAACCTGTACAGGACTCATCTAAAGCTAACCCGTACCGGACTCATCTAAAGCTAACCCATACAGGACTCATCTAAAGCTAACCCATACAGGACTCATCTAATGCTAACCCATACATGACTCATCTAAAGCTAACCCATACAGGACTCATCTAATGCTAACCCATACAGGACTCATCTAAAGCTAACCCGTACATGACTCATCTAAAGCTAACCCATACAGGACTCATCTAAAGCTAACCCATACAGGACTCATCTAATGCTAACCCATACAGGACTCATCTAAAGCTAACCCATACAGGACTCATCTAAAGCTAACCCATACCGGACTCATCTAAAGCTAACCCATACAGGACTCATCTAATGCTAACCCATACAGTACTCATCTAAAGCTAACCCATACAGGACTCATCTAAAGCTAACCCATACAGGACTCATCTAAAGCTAACCCATACAGGACTCTTCTAATGCTAACCCATACAGGACTCATCTAAAGCTAACCCGTACATGACTCATCTAAAGCTAACCCATACAGGACTCATCTAATGCTAACCCATACAGGACTCATCTAAAGCTAACCCATACAGGACTCATCTAAAGCTAACCCATACAGGACTCTTCTAAAGCTAACCCATACAGGACTCATCTAAAGCTCACCCATACAGGACTCATCTAATGCTAACCCATACAGGACTCATCTAAAGCTCACCCATACAGGACTCATCTAAAGCTAACCCATACAGGACTCTTCTAAAGCTAACCCATACAGGACTCATCTAAAGCTCACCCATACAGGACTCATCTAATGCTAACCCATACAGGACTCATCTAAAGCTAACCCATACAGGACTCATCTAAAGCTAACCCATACAGGACTCTTCTAATGCTAACCCATACAGGACTCATCTAAAGCTAACCCGTACATGACTCATCTAAAGCTAACCCATACAGGACTCATCTAATGCTAACCCATACAGGACTCATCTAAAGCTAACCCATACAGGACTCATCTAAAGCTCACCCGTACAGGACTCATCTAAAGCTGACCCGTACAGGACTCATCTAAAGCTCACCTGTACAGGACTCATCTAAATCTAACCCGTACAGGACTCATCTAATGCTAACCCATACAGGACTCATCTAAAGCTGACCCGTACAGGACTCATCTAAAGCTCACCTGTACAGGACTCATCTAAATCTAACCCGTACAGGACTCATCTAAAGCTAGCCCGTACAGGACTCATCTAAAGCTCACCCGTACAGGACTCATCTAAAGCTCACCTGTACAGGACTCATCTAAAGCTAACCCATACAGGACTCATCTAAAGCTAACCCGTACAGGACTAATCTAAAGCTAACCCGTACAGGACTCATCTAAAGCTCACCCGTACACGACTCATCTAAAGCTAACCATTACAGGACTTATCTAAAGCTAACCCGTACAGGACTCATCTAAAGCTAACCCATACAGGACTCATCTAAAGCTAACCCGTACAGGACTCATCTAAAGCTAACCCATACAGGACTCATCTAATGCTAACCCATACAGGACTCATCTAAAGCTAACCCATACAGGACTCATCTAATGCTAACCCATACAGGACTCATCTAAAGCTAACCCATACAGGACTCGTCTAAAGCTAACCCATACAGGACTCATCTAAAGCTCACCCGTACAGGACTCATCTAAAGCTAACCCATACAGGACTCATCTAAAGCTAACCCATACAGGACTCATCTAATGCTAACCCATACAGGACTCATCTAATGCTAACCCATACAGGACTCATCTAAAGCTAACCCGTACAGGACTCATCTAAAGCTCACCCGTACAGGACTCATCTAAAGCTAACCCGTACAGGACTCATCTAAAGCTAACCCGTACAGGACTCATCTAAAGCTCACCCGTACAGGACTCATCTAAAGCTCACCCGTACAGGACTCATCTAAAGCTGACCCGTACAGGACTCTTCTAAAGCTAACCCATACAGGACTCATCTAAAGCTCACCCATACAGGACTCATCTAATGCTAACCCATACAGGACTCATCTAAAGCTAACCCATACAGGACTCATCTAAAGCTAACCCATACAGGACTCTTCTAATGCTAACCCATACAGGACTCATCTAAAGCTAACCCGTACATGACTCATCTAAAGCTAACCCATACAGGACTCATCTAATGCTAACCCATACAGGACTCATCTAAAGCTAACCCATACAGGACTCATCTAAAGCTCACCCGTACAGGACTCATCTAAAGCTGACCCGTACAGGACTCATCTAAAGCTCACCTGTACAGGACTCATCTAAATCTAACCCGTACAGGACTCATCTAATGCTAACCCATACAGGACTCATCTAAAGCTGACCCGTACAGGACTCATCTAAAGCTCACCTGTACAGGACTCATCTAAATCTAACCCGTACAGGACTCATCTAAAGCTAGCCCGTACAGGACTCATCTAAAGCTCACCCGTACAGGACTCATCTAAAGCTCACCTGTACAGGACTCATCTAAAGCTAACCCATACAGGACTCATCTAAAGCTAACCCGTACAGGACTAATCTAAAGCTAACCCGTACAGGACTCATCTAAAGCTCACCCGTACACGACTCATCTAAAGCTAACCATTACAGGACTTATCTAAAGCTAACCCGTACAGGACTCATCTAAAGCTAACCCATACAGGACTCATCTAAAGCTAACCCGTACAGGACTCATCTAAAGCTAACCCATACAGGACTCATCTAATGCTAACCCATACAGGACTCATCTAAAGCTAACCCATACAGGACTCATCTAATGCTAACCCATACAGGACTCATCTAAAGCTAACCCATACAGGACTCGTCTAAAGCTAACCCATACAGGACTCATCTAAAGCTCACCCGTACAGGACTCATCTAAAGCTAACCCATACAGGACTCATCTAAAGCTAACCCATACAGGACTCATCTAATGCTAACCCATACAGGACTCATCTAATGCTAACCCATACAGGACTCATCTAAAGCTAACCCGTACAGGACTCATCTAAAGCTCACCCGTACAGGACTCATCTAAAGCTAACCCGTACAGGACTCATCTAAAGCTAACCCGTACAGGACTCATCTAAAGCTCACCCGTACAGGACTCATCTAAAGCTCACCCGTACAGGACTCATCTAAAGCTGACCCGTACAGGACTCATCTAAAGCTAACCCGTACATGACTCATCTAAAGCTAACCCATACAGGACTCATCTAAAGCTAACCCATACAGGACTCATCTAATGCTAACCCATACAGGACTCATCTAAAGCTAACCCATACAGGACTCATCTAAAGCTAACCCATACCGGACTCATCTAAAGCTAACCCATACAGGACTCATCTAATGCTAACCCATACAGTACTCATCTAAAGCTAACCCATACAGGACTCATCTAAAGCTAACCCATACAGGACTCATCTAAAGCTAACCCATACAGGACTCTTCTAATGCTAACCCATACAGGACTCATCTAAAGCTAACCCGTACATGACTCATCTAAAGCTAACCCATACAGGACTCATCTAAAGCTAACCCATACAGGACTCTTCTAAAGCTAACCCATACAGGACTCATCTAAAGCTCACCCATACAGGACTCATCTAATGCTAACCCATACAGGACTCATCTAAAGCTCACCCATACAGGACTCATCTAAAGCTAACCCATACAGGACTCTTCTAAAGCTAACCCATACAGGACTCATCTAATGCTAACCCCTACAGGACTCATCTAAAGCTAACCCATACAGGACTCATCTAAAGCTAACCCATACAGGACTCTTCTAATGCTAACCCATACAGGACTCATCTAAAGCTAACCCGTACATGACTCATCTAAAGCTAACCCATACAGGACTCATCTAATGCTAACCCATACAGGACTCATCTAAAGCTAACCCATACAGGACTCATCTCAAGCTCACCCGTACAGGACTCATCTAAAGCTGACCCGTACAGGACTCATCTAAAGCTCACCTGTACAGGACTCATCTAAATCTAACACGTACAGGACTCATCTAAAGCTAGCCCGTACAGGACTCATCTAAAGCTCACCCGTACAGGACTCATCTAAAGCTCACCTGTACAGGACTCATCTAAAGCTAACCCATACAGGACTCATCTAAAGCTAACCCGTACAGGACTCATCTAAAGCTAACCCGTACAGGACTCATCTAATGCTCACCCGTACACGACTCATCTAAAGCTAACCATTACAGGACTTATCTAAAGCTAACCCGTACAGGACTCATCTAAAGCTAACCCATACAGGACTCATCTAAAGCTAACCCGTACAGGACTCATCTAAAGCTAACCCATACAGGACTCATCTAATGCTAACCCATACAGGACTCATCTAAAGCTAACCCATACAGGACTCATCTAATGCTAACCCATACAGGACTCATCTAAAGCTAACCCGTACAGGACTCATCTAAAGCTAACCCGTACAGGACTCATCTAAAGCTAACCCGTACAGGACTCATCTAAAGCTAACCCATACAGGACTCATCTAAAGCTAACCCATACAGGACTCATCTAAAGCTAACCCGTACAGGACTCATCTAAAGCTAACCCATACAGTACTCATCTAAAGCTAACCCTTACAGGACTCATCTAAAGCTAACCCGTACAGGACTCATCTAAAGCTGACCCGTACAGGACTCATCTAAAGCTAACCCGTACAGGACTCATCTAAAGCTAACCCGTACAGTACTCATCTAAAGCTCACCCATACAGGACTCATCTAAAGCTCACCCGTACAGGACTCATCTAAAGCTAACCCGTACAGGACTCATCTAAAGCTAACCCGTACAGGACTCATCTAAAGCTAACCCGTACATGACTCATCTAAAGCTAACCCATACAGGACTCATCTAAAGCTAACCCATACAGGACTCATCTAAAGCTAACCCATACAGGACTCATCTAAAGCTAACCCATAATGGACTCATCTAAAGCTCACCCGTACAGGACTCATCTAAAGCTAACCTGTACAGGACTCATCTAAAGCTAACCCGTACATGACTCATCTAAAGCTAACCCATACAGGACTCATCTAAAGCTAACCCATACAGGACTCATCTAATGCTAACCCATACAGGACTCATCTAAAGCTAACCCATACAGGACTCATCTAAAGCTAACCCATACCGGACTCATCTAAAGCTAACCCATACAGGACTCATCTAATGCTAACCCATACAGTACTCATCTAAAGCTAACCCATACAGGACTCATCTAAAGCTAACCCATACAGGACTCATCTAAAGCTAACCCATACAGGACTCTTCTAATGCTAACCCATACAGGACTCATCTAAAGCTAACCCGTACATGACTCATCTAAAGCTAACCCATACAGGACTCATCTAAAGCTAACCCATACAGGACTCTTCTAATGCTAACCCATACAGGACTCATCTAAAGCTAACCCGTACATGACTCATCTAAAGCTAACCCATACAGGACTCATCTAATGCTAACCCATACAGGACTCATCTAAAGCTAACCCATACAGGACTCATCTAAAGCTAACCCATACAGGACTCTTCTAAAGCTAACCCATACAGGACTCATCTAAAGCTCACCCATACAGGACTCATCTAATGCTAACCCATACAGGACTCATCTAAAGCTCACCCATACAGGACTCATCTAAAGCTAACCCATACAGGACTCTTCTAAAGCTAACCCATACAGGACTCATCTAAAGCTCACCCATACAGGACTCATCTAATGCTAACCCATACAGGACTCATCTAAAGCTAACCCATACAGGACTCATCTAAAGCTAACCCATACAGGACTCTTCTAATGCTAACCCATACAGGACTCATCTAAAGCTAACCCGTACATGACTCATCTAAAGCTAACCCATACAGGACTCATCTAATGCTAACCCATACAGGACTCATCTAAAGCTAACCCATACAGGACTCATCTAAAGCTCACCCGTACAGGACTCATCTAAAGCTGACCCGTACAGGACTCATCTAAAGCTCACCTGTACAGGACTCATCTAAATCTAACCCGTACAGGACTCATCTAAAGCTAGCCCGTACAGGACTCATCTAAAGCTCACCCGTACAGGACTCATCTAAAGCTCACCTGTACAGGACTCATCTAAAGCTAACCCATACAGGACTCATCTAAAGCTAACCCGTACAGGACTCATCTAAAGCTAACCCGTACAGGACTCATCTAAAGCTCACCCGTACACGACTCATCTAAAGCTAACCATTACAGGACTTATCTAAAGCTAACCCGTACAGGACTCATCTAAAGCTAACCCATACAGGACTCATCTAAAGCTAACCCGTACAGGACTCATCTAAAGCTAACCCATACAGGACTCATCTAATGCTAACCCATACAGGACTCATCTAAAGCTAACCCATACAGGACTCATCTAATGCTAACCCATACAGGACTCATCTAAAGCTAACCCATACAGGACTCGTCTAAAGCTAACCCATACAGGACTCATCTAAAGCTCACCCGTACAGGACTCATCTAAAGCTAACCCATACAGGACTCATCTAAAGCTAACCCATACAGGACTCATCTAATGCTAACCCATACAGGACTCATCTAATGCTAACCCATACAGGACTCATCTAAAGCTAACCCGTACAGGACTCATCTAAAGCTCACCCGTACAGGACTCATCTAAAGCTAACCCGTACAGGACTCATCTAAAGCTAACCCGTACAGGACTCATCTAAAGCTCACCCGTACAGGACTCATCTAAAGCTCACCCGTACAGGACTCATCTAAAGCTGACCCGTACAGGACTCATCTAAAGCTAACCCGTACAGGACTCATCTAAAGCTAACCCGTACAGGACTCATCTAAAGCTAACCCGTACAGGACTCATCTAAAGCTAACCCGTACAGGACTCATCTAAAGCTAACCCGTACAGGACTCATCTAAAGCTAACCCATACAGGACTCATCTAAAGCTAACCCATA
>NC_088241.1:64474457-64509457 GCF_036934945.1 Oncorhynchus masou masou | reverse complement strand
TTGTTTGTATGTTTGGAGTGGCTTTATACAATGCCCTTTAATGACGCAGCACATCAATGCATTTCCATGCCCAGGGTGCTAACATAGAAATGAAGGGAGGACTGAGACCGGCTCTCCAATGACTAGAGCCAGCATGCGCTGTCAGCCGATGGTAGAGGCCATGTGTCAGCTTTAAATCATTTAATACATGTACAATAGTCCTATCGGTGAACATGACACGTGAGGACACATGTAGCTTCCGTGTTGGAGTCGATAACGCGCCTGTTTCAGCCTCTTTTCAGGCATCCATTGTGGTGATCGAGAGGAATCACAGAGAAAATAGGGAGATTGACTATTAACAATGCTAACACAAATAAATAGATTTGTTACAGCAATATGGGGTGGTTGGTTGGTTTGGTAATCATCTCATTGACGAACACATTGGAGCTCCTTCTTTGAACTACTGTAGACAGGTGGGGGGGATTACATTAATCAGACATTGTGTTGGCGGTCTCATTTGAACAAACACACGTTACAAATAACATGGAGAGACACACTGCCATAGATAACACAGGTTATTTGTAATTGCATTGATTACAGAGGTTTGAATTCCATCACCACTAAATACCTTTACCCTCTCCCGCTTGTGCCGGCAGCGATCGAACAGCTCCGCCCGGTTCTTTACCTAATTGGCCTGTGGAGTGCCTACAATCTTATCCGCATCCGGGAGGGGGGTCAATGGAAAACAGCTTTCAGCATGGCGTCTGGTCACTACGAGTACTTGGTGATGCCTTATGCTCCACCAGTGTTCCTGGCATTCATTAACGAGGTGTTCCAGGACAAGCTCGTATGCAAGGTGATCGTGTGTATCGACAACATCCTGGTCTACTTGGCTAAGTTAGAGGATCACATCGCTCATGTCGGAGCAGTTCTGGTGCACCTCCTGGCAAACCACTTATATGTCAAAGTGGAGAATTGCCAATTCCATCAGGAGTCTGTCTCCTTTCTGGGACACCAGATCAGCCAGCAAGGAAGTGATGATGGATGGTAAAGAAGGTAGATGCTGCCAGGTCATGGTCCCAACCACCATAAAGGGGTTTCAATGTTTTTTGCCGTTTGCCAACTTCTACCGCCGTTTCATCAAGATCTTTAGCTCTATTGCCTCACCTCTCTCCTCTTAGGGTAAGTACGTTGGGGTGGAGTACTGCAGTCGATGAAGCCTGCCGCCTACTGAAGGAACGTTTCACCTCCACCCCGTTGCTCAAACACCCAGATCATATGCTGCCCCTCATGGTGGGGGTGGATGCTTCAGAAGTGGGTGTGGGGGCTGTCCTGACACGATGACAAGGTAATCCTCAGAAATTGTATCCATGTGCGTATTACTCAAAGAAACTGTCTCCTGCAGAGAGGAACTATGATGTCGGCGATTGGGATCTCCTGTCGGTGAAGTTGGAAATAGAGGAGTGGAGACACTCGCTGGAGTGTGCTCAAGACCCATTTCTCATCCTCGCCGACCATTGGAACCTGGAGTACATAAGGACAGCGAGGCGGCTGAACCCACGCCACACAAGGTGGGACCTTTTTCACTAGATTCGATTTCACTCTGACATATCGCCCAGGTTCAAAGAGCACCAAAGCCAATGCCTTGTCCCGTCTCTACGACTCGGGAGGGTTCCTGTCCTGAGTGCAACAATAATTCCGCCCTCTCGAGTCGTAGCTCCTGTGCTCTGGGAAGTAAGATGTGGACTTTCGCCAGGCCCTGGATTGGGAACCCGCACCTGCTACCTGTCCTGCTGAGCGCACCTACATTCCCACGGGGATCAGCTACTGACTTGGGCATTATTTAATCCATCTCCGGAAAGTACTGGTTGCCCAGTACTTTTTTGGGGGGAAGGATGTCACTCACAACGTCAACTCCTGTCCCTTATGTGCCCAAACTAAATCTCCCGGCACGCTCCAGGTCGCTGAGGCGCTGTACAAGTAGATCTTCCAGCACTATGGCCTTCCGGAGGACATAGTCTCCGACCGTGGCCCCCAATTCATGTCAAGGGCATGGAAAGACTTTATGGAGAAGCTGGGAGTCACGGTCAGCCTCACTTCTGGGTACAGGCCTCAGTTTAACAGGCAGGTGAAGAGGATGAACTAGGAGCTGGGCAGGTTTCTGAGGAGTCACTGCCAGTACCAGCAGGGGGAATGGGCCAGATTCATTCCCTGGGCGGAGTACGCCCAGAATGAATCACTCCTCCACCGGGCTGACTCCCTTCCAGTGTGTTCTGGATTATCAGCCAGCCATGGAAGCAAGAAGGCAGACCGAAGCAAGAGTGCTGGACAAGTGGTTCAGGCGTGCAGAAGAGGTTTGGAACAATGTCCGTTTGAGTCTCCAGTGCACCATCCGCTGCCAGAAGGAGCAGGCAGATCGACACCGCAGTGTCGTGTTCCATCCTGGTGATCGCGTCTGGATCTCCACCAGGAACCTTCCACTCCGTCTGCCCTGTAAGAAGCTGAGCCCTCGGTTTGGGGGACCGTTCAAGGTTCTCCGGAATGTCTACAAAGTGACATATAGATTACAGCTCCCCACTAACTACCGGATCTCACCCTCTTTTCATGTTTCCCTCCTCAGGCCGGTAGTTCCTGGTCCAATGGCTGAAGCTGTGCCCCACGACACCTCTCCGCCTCCCCTGGACATAGAGGGAAGCTCTGCCTATGCCGTCAGATCCCTCCTGGACTTCTGACGTCGTGGGGGTCGGCTCCAGTACCTGGTTGACTGGGTAGGGTACTGTCCAGAGGTGCGGTGTTGGGTCCGGTGGACAACATTCTTGATCCCATTATAATTCGGAATTTCCAACTTCGACGTCTAGACCTGGCCTCTCCTCGCCCTTGGGTCAGTCCCCCTGGTGGGCATCATGGGGAGGGGGTTAGTGTCACGTCTACTCCTTCTCTCCCTCTCCGGCCATACCATATCCCGTTCAAAAGCACTTGAATCTTTTGTCTTGCAAACACAAACAAACACAATCCATGTTTCAAGGCTTAAAAATCCTTCTTAAACCTGTCTCTTCACCTTCGTCTACACTGATTGAAGTGGATTTAACAAGTGACCTCAATAAGGGATCATGTCAAGGAAAGAACAGGTGTTCCTAATGTCTTGTACTCTCAGTGTATAGTAGTTTACTCATCCAGAGCTTCGCTTTAGCAATGTTGCTAGTGATCCACAGGATATAGTGTATTTGTCATTTTAGGGAAATATCGCTTTGACAAATGTATGAACATGGATTGTATGTGATTAGAAAGAAGGCTGGGGATTCTCTTTATTTCATCATATGTCTGTACTTTTCTTTTGAAATGTAAATATTTGTAACATTCTGTTCAATATAGAAAGTTATGGCTGATCCCAGATCAGATATTTCAGAGCCCTAAGGTACTATCAACGATTGCACCGACCTTAAAATTGTTATTTACAAATGTCTTAGGATTTTGATACTCTGCACTTTAAAGTGAGGACCTTAATAATGGTTTATGATAGAAGAATTTACCACAAAATAGTTCTGGGATGTGAAAAATATAATGCTCAATATCTCAGAACTAAGCTATGAGCAGATAGAACCTTCTAGTCCCAAGGTCACGACCTGTGTTCGTTTTTTAAGTCAAACCATTGGCTTATTACGTGCTGCGGGGAGGAGGTTGAACTATCGTTCTCTGTAACCGTGCCTGTCAAGGTAGGGCAAACATTTATAGACTTTTCTCTCTCACCGGGGAATAAGCAGTTTCTCTCGCTCACCCATTGCTCAAAGGAATCCAGACCGTGAGCTTACCCTCTGGGACATATTTTAACACACCTGATCATATTTTATTACTTAGAGCCGTAGCCCGATTTCCATAGCATAATTGCTTCAGTCGCTTGTTCGGCTCCCTTAGCATGGCAAAGATCATCTCTGCCATGTTGAGCACCGGGCACGGCATCCTTACAGAGTCTTAGTGTATCTCCTGGCTCCTCTGCCTTCTCACTTCCTGCTCTGGCGTTTACTCAGCAGGAGTCTCAAAACGTCGAATGTCCAGGAAAATGGAATGCGCTTTTTTTCCCTTTCTCGTGCATACATTATCTAACACTCCTCATGAATGAATTTGAAATACCTGGGCTACACTACAAATAGAAATGGAATAACATAACAAGGTGTGAATCACCTAGAAGGCATGACCCAGATGATGAGAATCAACTGCAGCTGTAGATGTATTGTGGCACATAGCCTCTATAGACTCTAGGGATATTAATATGACACTTATCTGGAACATTGCAAGAGCGTGAATCCCATTGTAATATGGATGTCATGTATGCTGCTTATCCCCTGATAACTGTCATTCCATGACTCCGTGCAGATATTTTCTTCAAACACCTATGACCCTTACCTGTCAGTGCACCCTCCCTCAACTTGACATCAGCTTGAATTTATTAATTAAAGCTCTGGACCCATTCGAAGCTCAGAGGAATACATTTGATCAAATGTTCTGAACTCTGACCCTGATTAATAGATGTAACATGGAATGAAAGAGTACAGGACTAGATGAGTTGAACATATCTCACAACGGATGCTACATAAAACAGTAAGACGAATACACAGAAAGACTTACTGTGACTTGAGTCTTTTTTTGGCGGTTTTGATCTGATGATACAGCTGTGATGCTATTGTAGTTATGTGCATGAAATGTTGTAATTGGACAAAAGAAACCATAAAATACTATTCATGTTCTATCACGCATATATATATGCTCAATGCTTTGACAAGATAGAAAGTCAAACATTTCAAAAGTGTGGTTCAATCGTTTCCGCAATTTGTAATTGCATTCACCTGTATCTGTATTTCTGTTGAGTTAAAGGTAGACTCAAGGAAATGATTTAATGATTTAAAAGTTTATCATGTAAAAAAAAAATTGTATGCTTGTTTTTTGTATATATTGTGTCACTTTTTTTGCTATTGACATTTGATATGGTATAAGAATGTATGAAAATGTGACACCTAGCATTGGGGTGAGATGCTGCCGGAAGTGTTGTGAAATTCAATGGCCTGCTTAAGCATCGGCTAGTCTATCATGCTGACGAAAAAGATCAGTTTAATTGAAATAGTGTTTATAAAAGCGTAAATGACTATTTACGGATTGCTTATTGACATTTAAAAATGTAGGAAGAATAATTAACAAACGGTAAGTAAACGCTTTAAAACTATTTATAAATGAAATTAAAATAAATGGTTTATTAAGGAACTTAATATTATGTGTTGCTGAATGTATTCTTAGGGCCAGGTCAGATCTAAGATAAATCTACATTAAATTAACTATGGTCAAGAGATCACCATCCTTCTACATTTAGTATGATCCACATTTAATTGCGTTAGCATTAGCTGTATGGTCACTCATTAGCAGACGTATTCTCCATGTTAACATGGTGGGTTTTATGACTTCATAAGATTCATGAATTCTCTCGTAACGAGACATACCCCCTCGCCTTCTTCCGTCTTTCATCTGTAGGATCAAGTACTCTCAATTTCAGAGGAGAAAAAGTTATGCATCTATAAAAACTTCCCACTTTGATGAGCTTAATTTATTTCAGAGAGGAGGACGTTCAAAGTTTTGAGGGTCTTATTATACTTACCCTTCCACTTGAAAATATAGGTCTATCTGGACATTTCTCCTACATTCTGGGCATGAACTGATAGCAAAATTACCTTCTTTTTCTTTTTTTTCCTCGATCCTTACCAAGTGCCTTAAATCACAAATTAGTCTCTGATGACTGAAATTCCATTAAAGTTTCATCTTTATAGCTGTATTATTTAACTCGGCAAGCGCATTCACCTTCAATGTAGCGTGGCCTTTGATGTCCGATTTTCAATATCCCACCAGGATCTAAGAGGGATTTTCCTACTGAATTGTGCAGTCATTTATCATCATGCTTCCAGGCCTTTGACCTAAAAGTGTCCGGCAACCAAGCCCTAAATAAAAGTGACAGGCGGGACTAGCTAAAACATTTGAGTTGAATAATTTATTCCTCTTTGTCACGTTACGGCTCTACGGGGACCACATCTACTGTAAGTAATTAGCACCTCGTAACAGGTTGTAATTATAAGGATGACAATCTACTTCATAAAAGATGTGCTGGTGTGTGGCCTAAGATATCTACTGCACTATTATAAACTGGGCGGTTCGAGACATGAATGCTGATTGGCTGACAGCCTTGATTTATTAATACTTAAATATACTGTACAGTACGTGGTCAGCCCTTACGGTCTCTTATTGTCATGGACTAATGGTGAAGAACAAGAAATTGATCCTCAGAGGACCTCATCATAGCTTTTCTCATGATGGAATCCTATTATTGAATGGAGGAGGACGAAGTTGCCCCTAGACACGGATCCGACAGCAGATTGTCTGTACGTCCCCTTTGGATTTGAAGCGTGTAAAGCTGGTCCTAAATCTGTCCTGTGCCCAAGGGTTTCATTTCTACCCAGAAAGGCTTGTATGAACTTGGGAAGAGGGTATAGGGGAGGTAGTGATGTCTAGACAACATACAGGCAGGCTTTTGTATGAGGGATAATGTCTGACTATTACGGTTCTCTATCTCTTTGGCACTTATGACAAAGCTGTAAAGGTTATCCAGCTTGCCAGCGTTCCACAGACAACGAGCAAGAGGGTTTCCTGTGATCCCCAGCTAACAAGGGGGTTTCCTGTGACCCCCAGCTAGCAAGAGGGTTTCCTGTGACCCCCAGCTAACAAGAGGGTTTCCTGTGACCCCCAGCTAACAAGAGGGTTTCCTGTGAACCCCAGCTAACAAGGGGGTTTCCTGTGACCCCCAGCTAGCAAGAGGGTTTCCTGTGACCCCCAGCTAACAAGAGGGTTTCCTGTGAACCCCAGCTAACAAGAGGGTTTCCTGTGACCCCCAGCTAACAAGAGGGTTTCCTGTGACCCCCAGCTAACAAGAGGGTTTCCTGTGAACCCCAGCTAACAAGAGGGTTTCCTGTGACCCCCAGCTAACAAGAGGGGTTCCTGTGACCCCCAGCTAGCAAGAGGGTTTCCTGTGACCCCCAGCTAGCAAGAGGGTTTCCTGTGATCCCCAGCTAGCAATAGTTTTTTTTAAAGAAAGACCAGAACTAGCATACCATTTTTCTAAGATTCAAAGAATGACTACGAGAGATAAGGAAGGATAAGTGTTTATTGATAATAGATCAGTTATAGACTATCATTGTCTGTACTGTAAGAAGTTGAGAACAAAACACCACAAGTGAATTATCAGCTGTTTAGGTGCTGGAAAGAAGCATTACACTACTATAAGTCATGATTGTCATAGTTAACTCTAAAAAAACAACAACACTTTAAATCAACACAATCAGTGTTTATATTCTCAAAAAGCAGGAGGATTTAGACATTAGTGACAGTTCTGTATGTGCCGATGTGATTAAGACATGCTTGGCCATTTTTTAACTGTGAGGTCAATGACAGCCATTAATCAATAAAGCATTTAATGACAGTGCGTTACGTGGCACATTAATCACTGTTACATGACTCCTTTATTTTCTGCATAGTATCACTTTTATCATCAAACAAGTGAGAACTCTGCACCTTCAAAGTGAGTCTGCACCGAGCAACTAAAATAAATAAACAACAAGCAGATTAATCTATAGTTCCGACGAGGGTTCATCGGATCGGTAATGGCTGGAGACTTTTTTTTAAACTCTGTTCTCAAGATAGAGGCATCAACCCTCAAGCCTCGTCTCGCCTTTGGTACTGTGAGATGAAACTTTTCAAAATGCTTTCATCATAGAGGTATGTTTTTTAGGACGAGGACTCTTGCTATTAAAACTTAGGAAGGTCTTTGGTTCTAGTTGCAGAGATATTGCCGTGACCCCCTGCAGCATCAGAGAGAAGATGCCTTTGTTGTAAACTATCAGGCAAGCTGGATAATGATGGGTCAGGCCTTTCTGTCGAGGGACAGAGGGACAGTCAGAGGGACAGTCAGAGGGACAGTCAGAGGGACAGTCAGAGGGACAGTCAGAAGGACAGTCAGAGGGACAGTCAGAGGGACAGAGATAGAAAGTCAGACGGCTAGAGGGATAGAGAGACAGCTCATTCTGAACTGGGGGAAGATCTAGAGGAGACAAGTGAATTGATATTACACTGCAGGAACTCACAGAGAAAATACTGCATTCGCTGTCAGTGCATGGATGAGTAGTTAGGTGCAATTGTTTTTGACCAAAATGGCTCGGGCATGAATATGTTTGTTATTGTAGATACACTGCAGTTACTTAGCTAGTTAAGCTAAAACAGGGAAAATATGTAACATTACAGTGGTTGATGCAATACAATGCCCTTGCGTTGAAGATGATCAAGACAGCTTTGTTAACATGATATGGATAAAATGTCATATATATTATACCTGGGAAAAAAAATGTATGTATTGAAATGTTCGGTATTAATTTTACCTTCATAGGCAATGTCTACAGAACATATGAAAAGTTGTTTTCACTGGGTGAAAATGGCCTTGGCTGAAGTTAAGCAGCGACAGAGTTGACAGAGAGTGAATATTGATAGCTGGGAGACAGAGAGCAGAGGGCTGTAGCCATAATAATTTCTCCTCCAGAGCCACTGCACAGACTTGTAAGCAATACAAAAAACACAGTGCTGTATAGTGTTTTAGTGATTTCTTTTAGGGATTGGCAGGCTGTGTTTCTTTTCATGTGTTCGAAACAGCTGCTAAAATATTTAACTTATTTTATTTTGCTTCTCCCAATGTCAACTGTTTATGTGAAAGCACACAGTGCTCATTGTTAGTTAAGCTATTGAAGACAGTTGTTTTGAAAATGGAGAGACCCACATCAAACTCACATGAAAGAGAGTAACTTTGCATTGGGTGGGAGAAGAATGGTGCTGATTCAAAACAATGAATTATGGATGAAATGTTTCAAGAGATGCTTTTAGTTGAAGTGTCCGAAAGGATTGCTAATAGTGTCAGTGACTTCCCTTATTGTAGATGTCTTGTTTTAGATTTGTCTTTGAACCTGAGATGCCACGAACACTTTGGCATAAAACAAAATGTATGCCTGAAGGATTTCTCCATTTTTGTTTTGATACCATCAACTGGGCACACTACATTTCAATGTCGATAAATTGGTAATATGTGGTTGAGACATTGATCAATGAGATTACAACCTACAGTATATTCACCCATTTAAAAAAAATGAACAACCAATAGTTAGTGGAATTTACAATGTGTTATCATTATGCTTTCAACCAAATTCAAATGGAAAAACAATGTCAGATATGTTGTCAATTTATACAACGGATGAATGTGTTATCGCTGTGCTTCATCTAATAGCACAACCGAATGACCTGAATTGAAGTTGAGATTACATTAAAAAGTACACGGCTCAAGTGATCAAACCTGTTCTAGATTTTCTCTCAGATTATTACAGCAGTGAAGATCTCCACAGATCTGAGATGACCTATGCATTCATCCTATCAAATTTTATTAGTAGACCTTACAGTGAAACGCTTACTTACAAACCCCTAACCAACAATACAGTTAAAAAAATACAGATAAGAATAAGAAATAAAAGTAACAAGTAATTAAATGCACATAGTCCAGGAAGCCATTTGATTAGCCGTTCAGGAGTCATATGGTTTGGGGGTAGAAGCTGTTTAGAAGCCTCTTGGACCTAGACTTGGCGCTCCGGTACCGCTTGCCAATGCGGTAGCAGGGAGAACAGTCTATGACTTGGGTGGCTGGAGTCTTTGACCATTTTTAGGGCCTTCCTCTGACACCGCCTGGTATAGAGGTCCTGGATGGCAGGAAGCTTGGGCCCAGTGATGTACTGGGCCGTTCGCCCTACACTCTGTAGTGCCTTGCGGTCGGAGGCTGAGCAGTTGCCACTCCAGGCGGTGATGCAACCAGTCAGGATGCTCTCGATGGTGCAGATGTAGAACCTTTTGAGGATCTGAGGAGCCATGCCAAATCCTTTCAGTCTCCTGAGGTGGAATAGGTTTTGTCGCGCCCTCTTCACGACTGTCTTGGTATGCTTGGACCATGTTAGTTTGTTGATGATGTGGACAACAAGGAACTACAAGATCTCAACCAGCAGGTCGATGATAGTGGGGGCGTGCTCGGTTCTCCTTTTCCTGTAGTCCACAATAATCTCCTTTGTCTTGATCACATTGAGGGAGAGGTTGTCGACCTGGCACCACATGGTCTCTGACCCTATAGGCTGTCTCGCCGTTGTCGGTGATCAGGCCTACCACTGTTGTGTCATAGGCAAACTTAATGATGGTGTTGGAGTTGTGCCTGGCCGTGCAGTCATGAGTGAATAGGGAGTGAATAGGGAGTACAGGAATAATGATGTTGATGTGAGCCATGACCAGCCTTTCAAAGCACCTCATGGCTACAGACATGAGTGCTACGGGTTGGTAGTCATTTAGGCAGGTTACCTTAGTGTTCTTGGGCACATGCACTATGGTGGGATGCTTTTTAAAACAAGTTAGTATTACAGACGGACAGGGAGAGGTTGAAAATGTCAGTGAAGACACTTACCAATTGGTCAGCTCTTTCTCGCAGTACACGTCCTGGTAATCCGTCTTACTCTGCGGCCTTGTGAATGTTGGCCTGTTTAAAGGTCTTACTCACATCGGCTTTGGAGAGCGTTATCACACTGTCTTCCGGAACAGCTGGTGCTCTCATGCATGTTTCACTGTTATTTGCGCCGAAGCGAGCATAGAAGTAGTTTAGCTCATCTGGTAGGCTCGTGTCACTGGGAAGTTCTCGGCTGTGCTTCCCATTGTAGTATGTAAGGGTTTGTTAACCCCGCCACATCCGACTAGCGTCAGAGCTGGTGTAGTATGATTTGATCTTAGTAAGAACGGTTTGCCTGTGTGATGGTTCGTTGGAGGGCATAGAGGGATTTCTTATAAGCTTCCTGTTTAGAGTCCCACTCCTTGAAAGCAGCAGCTCCAGCCTTTAGCTCAGTGCGGATACTGCCTGTAATCCATGGCTTCTGGTTGGGGTATGTACTTACTGTCACTGTGGGGGAGACGTCATCGATGCACTTATTGATGAAGCCAATGATTGATGTGGTGTACTCCTCAATGTCATCGGATGAGTCCCGGAACATATTCCAGTCTGTGTTAGCAAAACAGTAGCTTAGGATCTGCTTCCTCTGACCACTTTTTTTTATCTAGTCACGGGTGCTTCCTGTATTATTTTTTGCTTGGAAGTAGGAATCATTTAACATGCTGATGGAAATTTGGTAAAAACAGATTTAAGTTTCCCTGCATTAAAGTCCCTGGCTACTAGGAGCGTCGCCTCTAGGTGAGCTTTTTCTTGTTTGCTTAAGACGGAATACAGCTCATTCAGTGCTGTCTTAGTGCCTCTGACTGTGGTGGCATGTAAACAGCTACCAAAAATAGTTGAAAACTCCCTAGGTAGATAATGTGGTCTCCAGGCTTATCATGAGATACTCTACCTCAGGGGAGCAATAACTCGAGACTTCCTTAGATATCATGCACCAGCTGTTATTTACAAAAACACATAGTCCGCCGCCCCTTGTCTTACCAGATGCCGCTGTTCTATCCTGCCAGTACAGCGTATAACCAGACAGCTGTATGTTGATAGTGTCGTTGTTCAGCCACGACTTCGTGAAGCATAAGATGTTACAGTTTTGAATGTCCTGTTAGTAGTTTAATCTTTTGTGTCAGTCATCTATTTTATTCTCCAAAGATTGCACGTTTGCTAGCGGAATGAAAGAAAGTTTATTCGATTGCCTACAAATTTTCAAAAGGCAGGCCACCCTCCTGCCCCTTTTTCTATGCCTCCTCTTCACACGAATCACTGGGATCTGGGCCTGTTCCAGAGAAAGCAGTATATCGTTCGCGTCGGGCTCATCAGACTCGTTAAAGGAGAAAAAGGATTCTGCCAGTTCGTGGTGAATCATCACAGTCTTGATATCCAGAAGTTATTTTCAGTCATAAGAGATGGTAGTGGCAACAGCTCACATAGAGATTAACAACAGTTAGACCTATAGCTTGAAAAGGGGACATGTGGGATTGTTATTTATTAAAATCAGAATACCTGGATTTCTATTGGAGACAACTCTGTCTGGGAAGTACAATCAGTGTAACCAATACCCCGTAACACATTCAGGATAAATAATGTAGTATTAATCAATAGAGCAGATTCTTCTGTCAAAAGTTCAAATATTTTCTTGGGGTCTTTCCTGTCTGTGCTAGCAGACTGTTGCTGGAATATATTGTAATATGTCTCAGGAAGTTGGTAGTAATGACGTAGGCTAAGAAAATATTTGAAAATAGATTATTTCTCAGTAACATGCAGTGCGCTGCTCCACAGCCACCGTTAGCTGCACTGTTAGCACAGCCACCGTTAGCTGCACTGTTAGCACAGCCACCGTTAGCTACACTGTTAGCACAGCCACCGTTAGGTGCACTGTTAGCACAGCCACCGTTAGGTGCACTGTTAGCACAGCCACCGTTAAGTGCACTGTTAGCACAGCCACCGTTAGCTGCACTGTTAGCACAGCCACCGTTAGCTGCACTGTTAGCACAGCCACCGTTAGCTGCACTGTTAGCACAGCCACCGTTAGGTGCACTGTTAGCACAGCACTGTTAGCACAGCCACTGCTCCCTCTGATTTAAGCCTGTCAGCTGTTGAACCAAGGCGCCCTCTTCTTCGACGTTATCCAGCCACAAAAGTTGGAGAGCAGGATCGCTACTTCAATCGTAGATGGTATGAGGATTACAAATGGATTACAAATGGCTGGAATATTATTTATTTTTCAAAGGACCATGCTGCCATGGAGCGAAGGTGGCATTTACCCACAATGGCTACCAGAATCGGAAGAAGGCGACAAGTTCATTCAAGACACACAATGCTAGTGTGGAGCATAAATATGCAATGACAGCGTGGAATGAGTGGACTATTCAGAAAGTGTAGTATCCTTAGAGGCTTCTTAGATTGATGACTCATGACACGTAAGTACAGTTTAGTATTTAATTGTAACTTAGCTTAAGCCAGGTGCGTTAGAGAATATTATTCTATCTGAAGCTTTCTTAAATCACGGTTATAGGCAGACATAGGAAATGGCTACCGATAGCAGAAAGCAAAGCCCGTCATGAGTCAATACTGAGATCTATTGGTAAACATAAATATACCAAGATACTACATTCCCCCCTTTAAAGCTAATAACCCAACTTATTTCCTTCCTGAGCTATGCTGTTTTTATATTTACATTTTTTCAAACATGTTCTCCTTCAGGATCTGAAAAGGTCTGGAGACGTATCTCTCTAATAGAGTGTCTCGGTGGTGTAGCTCGTGCCACCAGCTCTTCCCCTTTTGATGGTGAAACAAAGTTATTTTGCGGAGACTTCACAGGAGGAGGTTGTCCTAGAGAGGTGGTCACAGGAAGTTGAGCATTGTTGGTCTCAGGTGGTTTGTCAAACTGCAGCTCTGGGGGGAAGTTCCAATGTCCCGTCCTGCCTGTTTAAGCATTGATCCAGATCCCCGGATGGAGGTGGAATTCTATCTCTGATCTGATCCACATGTCTACTTAATCTTTTTCCACTTCAGATGATCACAGTATAAGATACTGGTCATGAGCAATCTTCAATGGTAGCTGGAATCCATTTAGGATAAAACCCATAGTTCTTGTATAGACATAATTACCAGGTGAGAAACTTCTGAGTTTGGCTCGGTTGTCATGATTACATGTTTGATTCCATTGCTTTTGTTGTATTTTCATTTTCATGTCTGGTCTGATGAGATCCAAGGTTGACCTTAACCTCCTTGACATCAACATTTTTGCAGGTAACAACCCAGTTGTAGCTTGAGGAGTCTTGACACCTTTGTTTTCAATGCTGGGCCCTTGCATCTTCCTCAACCCCTCCTTCAAGGTCTGAACCCCACGTTCTGCTAATCCGTTTGAAGATGGGTGAAAAGGGACCGACGTTACATGCTGAATTCCATTTTGTTTCATGAAACTTGTGAATTCAGTGCTTGTCATACAAGTAGCATTGTCGCAAAAGAACATTTGAGGCAATTCCATAACACTGAAGCTTTGTCTCAACTTCTCAATTGTAGCGTACGATGTGGACGTGGTCATGGGGTAAACATCCATCCACTTTGAATGAGAATCAATCGGCACAAGGGACATTTTTCCTAGGAAAGGTCCAGAGTAGTCCACATGTAGTCGTGTCCATGGTTTTTCTGACCATTCCCATGGATGTAATGGCGCGGTGGGGGGGTGACTTCCTGTTGCTCTGACAATCTGCACACCGGCTAACCTACTTTTTCTCCGCTGGCGACAACGTTCTTGACATGAACCCGATAGGTTTCTCTGCATCATTCTCCATCTAGTGTGACAGCACCGCCCCACACACCATACGAATAGGCATCACACGATAAGGTGAGATCTCTGTCTGCTGAGTAGTGCACTAGCACTTCAGCTGATTGCAGTAACACCTTTGACTTTGCAAAAGCTTCTTCCTGTCTTTCTGACCATTTCCAGGCCACATCCTTCCTTAGCAGTTGATGCAGAGGAGCTAAGAGGGGAGAGGGGAGAGGGAGGAAGCGATTATAATAATTCTAGATAGGCTTTCAGCTCTGTAACGTTTGTCGGAGCTGGAGCTTCCACAACAGCCCTCACTTTACCTTTGACAGTGTGTAAACCCTTTGGCATCCACCCTGTGACTCAGGTACTGCACTTCAACAGCTAACAGTGTACACTTGCTTCTCTTCAGCCAGACACCGGCGTCCTCCATCATCCTCAAAACTTCCCCAAAGTTTCTGAGATGTTCTTCCTTTGTGACTCCCGTGACAAGAATGTCGTCGAGGTAAACAGCTACCTTGGGTACCCCCTGCAAAACTCCCATCATGGTTCTTTGGAAGATAGCTGGTGCAGAAGACACCCAGAAAGGTAAGCGTTCTGTGGGTGTTTATGGTCAGATACTTCTGTGAAGCTTTATCCATTAGCACTTGCTGATATGCGTGACTCATTTCCAGTTTTGTGGACTGTTGCCCTCCGGTTGACGTGGAAAGCAAATCCTCCACTTTGGGTATGGGGTACTGCCCTAGAGAGGAAACTCTATTTACAGTCAGCTTATAGTCACCACATAATCTGATTGAACCATCTGGTTTTAGTATGGGAACAACTGGTGCTGCCCACTCAAAGTACTTGACAGGTATAATTATATCCTCTGCTAAGAGTCTGTCAATTTCCACATCCACTTCAGGCTTCATGGCACATGGAACTGATCTTGGCCTATAGAATCTGGGAGTAGCATCAGCAGCAACATGAATGGTAGCTTGGAGCCCTTTTAATGTCCCTAGCTCTTCTTTGAAAACACTCTCATGCTTTGAAAGCACCTGCTGTAGTGTCAATGTCTCTGTGGTGACATGTTTGATTTCATCCCAGTTCAATTTTATTTCCTCCAACCACCCTCTCCCTTCAACCACCCTCTCCCTCCAACCACCCTCTCCCTCCAACCACCCTCTTCCTAGTAAACTGGGTCCAGTACCTTCCACTATTGAGACTGACTTTTCTGTTGTCCTTGATATTCCACTTGAACATCAGCAACTCCAATCACAGTGATCTTCTCCCATGTGTACATTTTGAGTTTAATGGGGGCGTCTCTCAGTTTAGGCACTTCAACGTTTTTCCACTTCAAATAGAATTGGGACCAGTTCATCAGCATGACACTACAGCCTGTGTCTATTTCAAAACGGTACCTTAAATCCATTTATTCCCATTTCCACAATGAAAGGCTTCACCTTTTTCATATTCGTCCCCTGTACACTGTACATTGAGAATGTTTGCTCTGTGTCCGTGCACTCACTTTCCCTTTCTAGCACTTGATTAGAGTGGTAGCTCGTGTCTCAGAGCACTGGGATAATGGTAGCTCTAATGGTAGCTCGTGTCTCAGAGCACTGGGATAATGGTAGCTCGAGCATCTGGAGGTATTCGGTTTTCTGTCCGTTCTCTTTTCTGCAACGGCTTTTTTTTAATTGCGGCACAATGTGGCTTATTATCCCACATAACACTTTTTATAGTTGAATTTACAGTCAAACACCTGCCAAGAGTCTGGCTCAACAATATGCAATGCTCTAAGTGATGGACATTCGAAAATAGTCAGAGAGAACAGAAAGTATATGAGAGCAGTTGTGGAATCATTGCGTTACACTGCATACCAGGGACTTTCACAGAGAGGAGACATAGTAAACGACATGGCAGTCAACCAGGGAAACTTTCTTGAATCTTTACAGGTCGTAGGCAAATTCGACAAAACAGTTGAACAGAACATTTCAGAAAATATTAGAAATGCTAAGTACACGCATTATAATATACAGAATGAAATACTAGACATTATGGCAAATATGATTAGGGATCAAGATGCTATTTGCATTGATGGTGGATGAGACTAAGGACCTCGGTAAAAACGGAACAAGTGTCTCTATGTAAAAAAAAATGATGTTGTGGAGGAATTGAGTTGTGGATGAATTTCTTCATTTCACTCCAGCTGATTCCCGAGACTCTTTTCACAATGATGAAAGAGACTTGTAGTAAATGTAACGTCGATCACACTGCCTGTATTAATCAGTGTTACGACGGTCGTCATGTCCGGCGTTCACAACAGGGACCAGGAGAAATTCAGAGAAGAGATCCCTCAGGATATCTACATTCATTGCCACGCCACCGTCTCAATCTTGTATTGGTGGACTGTGTCAGAAACGTGAAGCCAGCGGGGGATGTTTTTGTTATTGTGCAAGACATGCACAAGTTCATCAGGCTCATTTGTCCATGCACATTTCATTAAGAAGCAAAGGGAACTTGAGCCTTCACAGCAGCCCAATGAACAAGAAACTGTCTGATACGCGATGGTCCTGCCAGCACTACTCGCTGTGGGCAGTAAAAAAAACACTCCCAGCCATCATTGCAACTTTAAATGACATTAAGTTCACGTAGATCGACTGATGCGCGGTCACTACTCACACTCATTGATGCTGAATTCATCCTCCAACTTATCTTGTTTGAGCATCTGTTCCTCATAGCAAAGTTCATGTCTGACACTCTACAGTCCCCTGATCTTTTGCTCGAGACTGCAACTGACCTCGCACAGTCCGTCATCACGAGCGGAAAAGAAAAGCGCCCCTGAGGTCTTGGGGACCCATATGGAGCAAGGCAGAGGCCCTGTGCGAGAAGGTGGGTGTCGCCACACAACCACCGCCACCCCCACAAGAGAAGAGACAATCCCAACAGCCTCGCCATCCACAGGACTTTATAGTTGAAGCTCCAATTCAAACCGAACATCCATCCATGTCCTCTCCCGGATGAACTCTGAACGTACTCGCTCTACCCTGTCATTGACCGACTGGTGAATGAAATGACCTGATGCTTTTCCACAGAATCAGGTGCAGTTCTCATGGGAACATCAGCCCTAAACCACAAGCATGCCACATTCCTTCAAAAGGAGAGCCTTGTGCCCATGGAACAGCACTATGGAATCAGAGAGGACAATCTGTCGGCCGAGGTGCACCAAGTGCCCCAGCTCCTGGAAAGAACAGGAAAGAACAGGGCGAAACAGTTAGCAGCACACTGGAGTTCCTCTCCAGTTCCTGCTCCTGGCTTAAACCTTACAAAGACTCCTTCAAAAACGTTTACGCATATCTGTCACACTGCCAGTAACCTCCATGTCATGTGAGTGCAGTTTGTCCTGCACGCGGCGTGTAAAAACCTACCTGAGAAACAGAATGACAAACCCTCGACTCATCAACCTGCCTGTCCATATACACAGAAAAAACCAAGGCCCTGGACTTCCAGAAGATTACCGACTCATTTGCACTGAACAACAACAGATGCACTGTGCTTCTATAAAACAACACTCGGGGAGTAACTGAAAAGCCTTTAATTTATTGACAGAACGCGCCTGTCCGGTGATGGGACCATGATTGAATCGCTCTGATCTGGATAGAACAAGAAGACTCAGGCATATTGTCGGCCTACAAGTATTTTTGCAATAGAAATATAATCGCTAAGATTGTGGTGATAGCCAGCTCGTTTTACACCGTTTGTGCACTGTTGACAGGCATTTGATAAATGTACTTCTCGTTGTGGCTACAATGTGGATATTATTTATTTAATGTGTGACGTTGTGATGGATATTTAATCCGTAACATTATAACCACAGCAGGACGCATGTACAGTTGAAGTCGGAAGTTTACATACACCTTAGCCAAATGCATTTAAAAACTCAGTTTTTCACAATTCCTGACACTTAATCATAGTAAAGATTCCCTGTCTTAGGTCAGTTAGGATCACCACTTTATTTTAAGAACGTGAAATGACAGAATAATTGTAGAGAGAATGATTTATTTCAGCTTTTATTTCTTTCATCACGTTCACAGTGGGTCAGAAGTTTACATAGTATTTGGCAGCATTGCCTTTAAATTGTTTAACTTGGGTCAAATGTTTCGGGTAGCCTTCCACAAGCTTCCTACAATAAGTTGGTGAATTTTGGCCCATTCCTCCTGACAAAGCTCGTGTAACTGAGTCAGGGTTGTAGGCCTCCTTGCACACACACGCTTTTTCAGTTCTGCCCAAAATGTTCTATAGGATTGAGGTCACTTGTGATGGCCACTACCTTGACTTTGTTGTCCTTAAGCCATTTTGCCACAACTTTGGAAGTAGTCTTGGGGTCATTGTGCATTTGAAAGACCTATTTGCGACCAAGCTTTAACTTCCTGACTGATGTCTTGAGATGTTGCTTCATTATATCCACATAATTTCCCTCCCTCATGATGCCATCTATTTTGTGAAGTGTACCAGTCCCCCCTGCAGCAAAGCACCCCCACAACATGATGCTCGCACCCCCGTGTTTCACGGTTGGGATGGTGTTCTTCGGCTTGCAAGCTTCCCCATTTTTCCTCCTGACATAAGGATGGTCATTATGGCCAAACAGTTCTATTTTTGTTTCATCAGACCAGAGGACATTTTGCCAAAAAGTACGATCTTTGTCCCCATGTGTAGTAGCAAACTGTAGTCTATCTTTTTTATGGTGGTTTTGGAGCAGTAGCTTTTTCCTTGCTGAGCGGCCTTTCAGATTATGTCGATATAGAACTCGTTTTACTGTGGATATAGATCTTTTTCTACCTGTTTCCTCCAGCATCTTCACAGGGTTTTATGATGATGTTCTGAGAATAATAAGCACTTTTCGCACCAAAGTAGGTTCATCTCTCGGAGACGGAATGCGTCTCCTTCCTGAGAGGTATGACGGCTGCGTGGTCCCATGGTGTTTATACTGGAGTACTATTGTTTGTACAGATGAATGTGGTACCTTCAGGCATTTGGAAATTGCTCCAAAGCATGAACCAGACTTGTGGAGGTCTACAATTATTTTCTGAGATCTAGGCTGATTTCTTTTGATTTTCCCATGATGTCAAGCACAGAGGCACTGAGTTTGAAGGTAGACCTCCAATGGACTCAAATGATGTCAATTAGCCTATCAGAAGCTTCTAAAGCCATGACATAATTTTCTGGAATTTTCCAAGCTGTTTAAATGCACAGTCAACTTAGTGTATGTAAACGTCTTACCAACTGGAATTGTGATACAGTGAAATATTTTATGTGAAATAATCTGTCTGTAAACAATTGTTGGAAAAGTTACTTGTGTCATGCACAAAGTAGATGTCCTAACCGACTTGCCAAAACTATAGTTTGTAAACAAGACATTTGTGCAGTGGTTGAAAAATTAGTTTTAATGATTCCAACCTAAGTGTATGTAAACATCCGACTTCAACTGTATATCGTTGGCCTACAAGTTATTTTTGTTTGCAATAAAAGTATAAATCACTAAGATTGTGTTGATAGCCCGTTCGTTTTACAAGTGTGTGCACAGTAAACAGGTATAGACTAAATGCATTGCACTTCTCGTTGTGGCTGCAATTTGGATATTATGAATTTAATTTCTGACGTTGTGATAGCCATTTCATCCTGTAACATTATTCCCAATGCATAGTTGTCTGATTATGCATTTGGATTAAAAGCACTTCTTATTGTTGTCGCATTTTGGATGTATTGTGTTATTGCTGAAAGACTTCATGCAGTGCGTGGGCGCTGTCCGGTGTTGATGTATTGTGTTGTTATTGCTGAAAGACTTCATGCAGTGCGTGGGCACTGTCCGGTGTTGATGTATTGTGTTGTTACTGCTGAAAGACTTCAGTACGTGGGCGCTGTCCGGTGTTGATGTATTGTGTTGTTACTGCTGAAAGACTTCAGTGCAGGGCGCTGTCCGGTGTTGATGTATTGTGTTGTTACTGCTGAAAGACTTCAGTGCGTGGGCACTGTCCGGTGTTGATGTATTGTGTTGTTACTGCTGAAAGACTTCAGTGCAGGGCGCTGTCCGGTGTTGATGTATTGTGTTGTTACTGCTGAAAGTCTTCAGTGCGTGGGCACTGTCCGGTGTTGATGTATTGTGTTGTTACTGCTGAAAGACTTCAGTGCGTGGGCACTGTCCGGTGTTGATGTATTGTGTTATTGCTGAAAGACTTCAGTGCGTGGGCGCTGTCCGGTGTTGATGTATTGTGTTGTTACTGCTGAAAGACTTCAGTGCGTGGGCACTGTCCGGTGTTGATGTATTGTGTTGTTACTGCTGAAAGACTTCAGTGCGTGGGCACTGTCCGGTGTTGATGCATTGTGTTGTTACTGCTGAAAGACTTCAGTGCAGGGCGCTGTCCGGTGTTGATGTATTGTGTTGTTACTGCTGAAAGACTTCAGTGCGTGGGCACTGTCCGGTGTTGATGTATTGTGTTGTTATTGCTGAAAGACTTCAGTGCGTGGGCGCTGTCCGGTGTTGATGTATTGTGTTGTTACTGCTGAAAGACTTCAGTGTGTGGGTGCTGTCCGGTGTTGATGTATTGTGTTGTTACTGCTGAAAGACTTCAGTACGTGGGCGCTGTCCGGTGTTGATGTATTGTGTTGTTACTGCTGAAAGACTTCAGTGTGTGGGCGCTGTCCGGTGTTGATGTATTGTGTTGTTACTGCTGAAAGACTTCAGTGCAGGGCGCTGTCCGGTGTTGATGTATTGTGTTGTTACTGCTGAAAGTCTTCAGTGCGTGGGCACTGTCCGGTGTTGATGTATTGTGTTGTTACTGCTGAAAGACTTCAGTGCGTGGGCACTGTCCGGTGTTGATGTATTGTGTTATTGCTGAAAGACTTCAGTGCGTGGGCGCTGTCCGGTGTTGATGTATTGTGTTGTTACTGCTGAAAGACTTCAGTGCGTGGGCACTGTCCGGTGTTGATGTATTGTGTTGTTACTGCTGAAAGACTTCAGTGCGTGGGCACTGTCCGGTGTTGATGCATTGTGTTGTTACTGCTGAAAGACTTCAGTGCAGGGCGCTGTCCGGTGTTGATGTATTGTGTTGTTACTGCTGAAAGACTTCAGTGCGTGGGCACTGTCCGGTGTTGATGTATTGTGTTGTTATTGCTGAAAGACTTCAGTGCGTGGGCGCTGTCCGGTGTTGATGTATTGTGTTGTTACTGCTGAAAGACTTCAGTGTGTGGGTGCTGTCCGGTGTTGATGTATTGTGTTGTTACTGCTGAAAGACTTCAGTACGTGGGCGCTGTCCGGTGTTGATGTATTGTGTTGTTACTGCTGAAAGACTTCAGTGTGTGGGCGCTGTCCGGTGTTGATGTATTGTGTTGTTACTGCTGAAAGACTTCAGTGCAGGGCGCTGTCCGGTGTTGATGTATTGTGTTGTTACTGCTGAAAGACTTCATTGTGTGGGCGCTGTCCGGTGTTGATGTATTGTGTTGTTATTGCTGAAAGACTTCAGTGCAGGGCTCTGTCCGGTGTTGATGTATTGTGTTGTTACTGCTGAAAGACTTCAGTGCAGGGCTCTGTCCGGTGTTGATGTATTGTGTTGTTACTGCTGAAAGACTTCAGTGCAGGGCGCTGTCCAGTGTTGATGTATTGGGTTGTTACTGCTGAAAGACTTCAGTGTGTGGGCGCTGTCCGGTGTTGATGTATTGTGTTGTTACTGCTGAAAGACTTCAGTGTGTGGGCGCTGTCCGGTGTTGATGTATTGTGTTGTTACTGCTGAAAGACTTCAGTGCAGGGCGCTGTCCGGTGTTCGTGTCTTTCACCTTTGCACGTGAAATTATTGTTTGTCTTTGTCTTGTGGCCACGTGTATTATTAGGCTTATAGCTATTTTGTTTAATATTCTTTGGCCAAATTCAATTAAAAACTACATTCATATCCAATCTGATGGGTGACATATCTGCTTTTATTGAAAAAACGAGAACTTCCTTATAACTCTGATGTCATGGAAAATCAACTATTTTCTTAGCGCCTCCAACGTATTGGTCAAGCTCCCCCTTAGCACCGGGAGAGAAACAATCCTGGCGCCATGCCTGCTCAGTAATAATATAATACATTTAGCAGACACTTTTATCCAAAGCAACTTACAGTCATGCATGCGTACATTTGTTCGTATGGGTGGTCCCAGGAATCAAGCACACTACCCTTGCATTACAATTACCATGCTTTACCAACCGAGCTACAGTACGAAGGACCACAGTGAAGAAATGTAAACACACATTTTATAGTTTTTATAGTTTATAGCTAGTGAAAACAGATATGTATCTCAAAAATAGACATCAAATGTGTCAGTTGTCCCCATTCCATTTTTTTGCATATCGGCACATCTGGATAAATCAATCCCTAGACAAAATCCTTGTGTCAATATCCATATTTCCCCTCGTAATTAAAACCCTCATTGGCTTAATTGACTTTGAGTTGTGTATGTTCATTTGGGCATAATGACCAGAGAGAGCTCTAGGAAGCAGCCGTTAACATAAATGTGGAACTTGTTGTTGTAAGCTGCTGTTGATTTTCCCGCGGGTCAGGAACTAATGAGATAGCTAGCGCATCAGTATATGGATCTGGCCATGTACCGTCTGTAGGCAATGAAGCTGTCTCGGATTATTTCAAAACTGAATGTACCGCCTGCTCCACTCTCAGACGAGAGCCGGAGAGTGGTACAGAATCAAGGCATGTGCTGTGATGTTGTGGCCAGGGAGGAACTTCAAGAGGGGGTTCTGGGAAATATGGCTACTGTGAACGCCGAGAAAAATATCGAACTGAAGACTTGCTCATTGAATAATGTCTAATGATGCTGAAATGACCAACGCATGACCCAATTGTGTCGTATACAGTTACAGCATAGAGTAAACCAACATAGTTAACGACCACAAATGACTTGTTGAAATGTTCTGCGAAGACGTCAACAAAACAATTTGAGAAAATCAATTACAAGTACAGTAGCCTACATGAAATAGGCCTAATGATCGCATTAATTAGTACAGTAAATATGTCGGAACCAGATAAGAGATAAAAGCCTACTTGTGATAAATCCTATTCACTTTCACAACAAGCCTAGAGAGGAGGAACAAACCTGCGCAGAAAACCAGACTGTAGGCAGTATTTTTGATCAAGTCAGACCGCTTTCTCGAGTTGGTAATATTAAAACGATTCCACCGTTGCAGGAATGAGCATTTGTAATGTATTCATAAGTAACACAAACAAATGCACCAAGGGATATCCCACGGGTTGGGAAAGGGGAGCAAGCGGCGGGAACCAGAGAGAATATTCAGGAGCAAACGGAGTCATTTTCAAATCTTTGTAAGCAAGGTGTGGAGACGTCCCTTACCAGTGTGCTGCATTCTCCTACCGGAAACCCCCAGGTTTCTCTCTTCTTCTGTTTAGAAGTTTCTCTTTACCTCATTAAAAATATATCAGTCTTATGAAGAGATACTCTAACGGTTTTCTTTCGCTGAAGGAGAGGCGGACCAAAACGCAGCGTGATTATATTGATTCATGTTTAATAAAAAAAAGATAAACACGAACACTACAAAACAATAAACGTGGAAAACCAAAAACAGCCCTATCTGGTGCAGAGACAGTAACAATCACCCACCACCACACAGTGAAACCCAGGCTACCTAAGTATGATTCTCAATCAGAGACAACTAATGACCCCTGCCTCTGATTGAGAACCATACTAGGCCGAAACATAGAAATACCCAAATCATAGAAAAACAAACATAGACTGCCCACCCCAACTCACGCCCTGACCATACTAAATAATGACAAAACAAAGGAAATAAAGGTCTGAACGTGACAGTGTGTGTGTGTGTGTGTGTGTGTGTGTGTGTGTGTGTGTGTGTGTGTGTGTGTGTGTGTGTGTGTGTGTGTGTGTGTGTGTGTGTGTGTGTGTGTGTGTGTGTGTGTGTGTGTGTGAGTGTGAGTGACATACTCTCATGTTGAGGACACGTTCTATGGTACGTGTTGTATAATTCAAGTCAAATGATGATAGATCGCTGATATTTTCATACACGTTTGCTGTACTGTGCTAATCAATTTAGCAATTTATTTTCATTTCATTCAAATGAGAGCCAACGTCTACAGGTATTTATTAAATGTCATAAATGTCTATTGTTACATTCAGATTTAAGTCTTTTGTTTTCTTCATCTTGTAAATTGAAGTTTGAAGGTGTTAATGGACGGTGTTCCCATAATTGTCCCCCACGATGAATGTGGACTGTGGATCGGTGTCCATCCTTTCGTACCTTAGTCACACGTGACATCTCAGACAGCACTGGCACGATTTTGACGAAACTGGCACGATTTTGACGAAACTGGCACGATTTTGTCGAAACTGGCACGATTTTGACGAAACTGGCACGATTTTGACGAAACTGGCACGATTTTGACGAAACTGGCACGATTTTGTCGAAACTGGCACGATTTTGACGAAACTGGCACGATTTTGACGAAACTGGCACGATTTTGTCGAAACTGGCACGATTTTGACGAAACTGGCACGATTTTGACGAAACTGGCACGATTTTGACGAAACTGGCACGATTTTGACGAAACTGGCACGATTTTGACGAAACTGGCCCGATTTTGATGAAACTGGCCCGATTTTGATGAAACTGGCCCGATTTTGATGAAACTGGCCCGATTTTGTGTTTTGCCATAGAGCTCCATCATTTACAAAATTACATCGATTGGTCCAAAGTGGGAACAATAGTGATTAGTAGACATGTGTTTCAAACCAGAGAGGAAGAATCAAAGACAGAGAGATAACTGGGAATAAAATATCTATTCTCCAGCAGAGGCTCATGGGAGTTTGACTTACTTAAACATAGGGTGCGTTCGTAAATACACGCTATCTTCGCCGATTTCAGAGCACTCTTGTCATTTGGTATGTTCGTAAGAGTGCCCTCTGGGTGTTCGTAATTTTCAGAGCGTTGTCAGATTGTCTGTTTGTAAATTCAGAGTATTTTCGTTCTCTGAGCGTTCAGAGTGCACAATGGATGTAGGATTAATCCGAGCCTTTGACCACACAACAACAGTCAAGCACCCAAGCTATCTGGCTAACGTTGGTTAACTTGTTAGCTACTTCCAGACACAAAAGGAGAACAAATTTACTCTCCCTAGCAGAGCTTGTTCGACGGTTTTCATGTTATCCAGAGCGTTGGTGACTGTGCCAACGTTTACTGATACCTGCAATATTCAACGGGTGTTGAGCGTTTGTATATTCCTCAGTTATTCTGAGCTCTGGCACATTCAGACGAGAGTTCTCTGAAATCGGAGCCAGAGTGAATTTACGAACGCACCCTTTAGTGTGCCAGAATGCAGAATAACTGATGAATTGCCACGGACCCTGGCACACATATATGGAATAGTCTACCGCAGTCAACATCAGTTAGAATCCGACCCACTGCACTTCTCTGGCAACCTGTCCTATGTATTTCATGTCTTCTTTTCCCTCTCCTTTACCCTCAATAAAATAAATAAAAGCCCCTCCAAATATAAATACACATATAAAAACTCTGCTATAGAGATGATAAAGAAGTTGGTGAGTTTTCAGTGCTGTGCACTGCAGTGTACTAATCTCTTTGTCCCTGTGACTGTGCCCTCTCCCCTGGAGGTCAGCATCAACGAGAAGACGGGGGAGTGTGATGCCAGCCTACCTACTATCATGGGCCTGGTGGCAGGGATCCTGGTCCAAAATGTCCCCAAGTAAGATCTGAATTACATTAGTACGGATCTTAGCCCTGGGTAATATTCATTAGGTACCAAACGGACGAAAACTGACTAAAAAACAGGGAGACACTACCTGAACATGTCCAATAAGAAACATTTGTTTTTTGTTGTGAAATGTTTGGCTACGGTTTGCACTAATTAATACAACTCTGATCGTAGCCCACCATACACAAATACCCATAACATGGTTTCCTATGAATATATCCTTACAGTGGTTTATGGTCCTCTAACAGGTACCTGTTGAAGTTGGACACGGTCAGCCAATACATGCGCTACAACACTCTAAAGGACTTCTTCCCCACTATGGTCATGAAGGCCATCTACATATGAGATGAACGCCACAGCAGGAACAGCAGGATGACTAGATGGTAACTAAGGCTCTTTCCTTTCAATCTCTGTCTCTGTCTCTGCCGTCTGTCTCTCTCTCTCTCTCTCTCTCTCTCTCTCTCTCTCTTTTGCTTTGTCTTTGTCTCTCTCTCTCTCTCTCTCTTTCGCTTTGTCTTTGTCTCTCTCTCTCTCTCTCTCTCTCTCTCTTTCTCTCTTTCTCCCTCTCTTTTTCTCTCTCTCTCTCTCTTTCTCTCTCTCTCTCTCTGTCTCTCTATCTCTCTTTCTCTCTCTCTCTTTTCTCTCTCTCTCTCTCTCTCTCTCTCTCTCTCTCTCTCTCACCCATCATGACCTAAGGGTATGTGAGGGGATGTATATGACTAAGTACAGCTGTAATTGATGGTGTTGCTTTGTGGGCCACAGAAAAGAAATGAGAGAGATGTTATGGAGGTGGTTCACGAGGGAAATGATTGGGGTGAGCTAGGGCTTTGATATTGTCTCAATGTACTTACCATAGTAAGTGAGCCTGTCTAGGTACCATTACTGACCGATGCTCTGTCAGGTATTGAGCTTGTGTCGGAGGTGACTGATGAGAAGCTCCAGGCATCCTCCGGTCCAATCCTTGACCTCTCAGTGGGCATCCCTGTGGCCTACATCATCCCTGAGAAGGTCAGTACCAAACAACGCTTTTAAGAATACTGTAGTATCTGTATGGTGAGCATTAGCCTCATCCCTAAAATGTGAAGCCTGGGAAAAGTTCCATTGCAGAAATCACTTAAGGAGGCGTTCGGAACCTGGTGTAAATCAGTGACGCCTCGCAACGAGTCAAACCAATCAAATGCTTTGTTTGGGTGGAGCTCCAAAGGTGCTCACTAGATTGGTGCCGTGGGAGCAACAGTGGGGACTAAACATGCCAACGCAAAAAGCACTGGTAACAAAACATCTTAGGACGTTTGCAAAACGTTGGTTATCAAATCAAATCAAATCAAATTTATTTATATAGCCCTTCGTACATCAGCTGATATCTCAAAGTGCTGTACAGAAACCCAGCCTAAAACCCCAAACAGCAAGCAATGCAGGTGTAGAAGCACGGTGGCTAGGAAAAACTCCCTAGAAAAGCCAAAACCTAGGAAGAAACCTAGAGAGGAACCAGGCTATGTGGGGTGGCCAGTCCTCTTCTGGCTGTGCCGGGTAGAGATTATAACAGAACATGGCCAAGATGTTCAAATGTTCATAAATGACCAGCATGGTCGAATAATAATAAGGCAGAACAGTTGAAACTGGAGCAGCAGCACGGCCAGGTGGACTGGGGACAGCAAGGAGTCATCATGTCAAGTAGTCCTGGGGCATGGTCCTAGGGCTCAGGTCAGTTGAAACTGGAGCAGCAGCACGGCCAGGTGGACTGGGGACAGCAAGGAGTCATCATGTCAGGTAGTCCTGGGGCATGGTCCTAGGGCTCAGGTCCTCCGAGAGAGAGAAGGAGAGAATTAGAGAACGCACACTTAGATTCACACAGGACACCGAATTGGACAGGAGAAGTACTCCAGATATAACAAACTGACCCCAGCCCCCCGACACATAAACTACTGCAGCATAAATACTGGAGGCTGAGACAGGAGGGGTCAGGAGACACTGTGGCCCCACCCGAGGACACCCCCGGACAGGGCCAAACAGGAAGGATATAACCCCACCCACTTTGCCAAAGCACAGCCCCCACACCACTGGAGGGATATCTTCAACCACCAACTTACCCTCCTGAGACAAAGCTGAGTATAGCCCGCAAAGATCTCCGCCACGGCACAACCCAAGGGGGGGGGGCGCCAACCCAGACAGGATGACCACATCAGTGAATCAACCCACTCAGGTGACGCACCCCCTCCAGGGACGGCATGAGAGAGCCCCAGCAAGCCAGTGACTCAGCCCCTGTAACAGGGTTAGAGGCAGAGAATCCCAGTGGAAAGAGGGGAACCGGCCAGGCAGAGACAGCAAGGGTGGTTCGTTGCTCCAGAGCCTTTCCGTTCACCTTCCCACTCCTGGGCCAGACTACACTCAATCATATGACCCACTGAAGAGATGAGTCTTCAGTAAAGACTTAAAGGTTGAGACCGAGTTTGCGTCTCTGACATGGGTAGGCAGACCGTTCCATAAAAATGGAGCTCTATAGGAGAAAGCCCTGCCTCCAGCTGTTTGCTTAGAAATTCTAGGGACAATTAGGAGGCCTGCGTCTTGTGACCGTAGCGTACGTGTAGGTATGTACGGCAGGACCAAATCAGAGAGATAGGTAGGAGCAAGCCCATGCAATGCTTTGTAGGTTAGCAGTAAAACCTTGAAATCAGCCCTTGCTTTGACAGGAAGCCAGTGTAGGGAGGCTAGCACTGGAGTAATATGATCAAATTTTTTGGTTCTAGTCAGGATTCTAGCAGCCGTATTTAGCACTAACTGAAGTTTATTTAGTGCTTTATCCGGGTAGCCGGAAAGTAGAGCATTGCAGTAGTCCAACCTAGAAGCGACAAAAGCATGGATTAATTTTTCTGCATCATTTTTGGACAGAAAGTTTCTGATTTTTGCAATGTTACGTAGATGGAAAAAAGCTGTCCTTGAAATGGTCTTGATATGTTCTTCAAAAGAGAGATCAGGGTCCAGAGTAACGCCGAGGTCCTTCACAGTTTTATTTGAGATGACTGTACAACCATTAAGATTAATTGTCAGATTCAACAGAAGATCTCTTTGTTTCTTGGGACCTAGAACAAGCATCTCTGTTTTATCCGAGTTTAAAAGTAGAAAGTTTGCTGCCATCCACTTCCTTATGTCTGAAACACATGCTTCTAGCGAGGGCAATTTTGGGGCTTCACCATGTTTCATTGAAATGTACAGCTGTGTATCATCCGCATAGCAGTGAAAGTTAACATTATGTTTTCGAATAACATCCCCAAGAGGTAAAATATATAGTGAAAACAACAGCGGTCCTAAAACGGAACCTTGAGGAACACCGAAATTTACAGTTGATTTGTCAGAGGACAAACCATCCACAGAGACAAACTGATATCTTTCCGACAGATAAGATCTAAACCAGGCCAGAACTTGTCCGTGTAGACCAATTTGGGTTTCCAATCTCTCCAAAAGAATGTGGTGATCGATGGTATCAAAAGCAGCACTAAGGTCTAGGAGCACGAGGACAGATGCAGAGCCTCGGTCCGATGCCATTAAAATGTCATTTACCACCTTCACAAGTGCCGTCTCAGTGCTATGATGGGGTCTAAAACCAGACTGAAGCATTTCATATACATTGTTTGTCTTCAGGAAGGCAGTGAGTTGCTGAGCAACAGCCTTTTCTAAGATTTTTGAGAGGAATGGAATAGAGTTTTCAATTTGTCAGAGCTAATGGTGGGAAGCTTCGGCGTCTCAGACCCCGTAACGGGAGGAGTATAGACCAGAGAAGGCTCGGCCTCTGACTCCGACTCGCTACTTAATGGGGAAAACCGGTTGAAAGTTTCTGTCGGCTGAATGAGCGACACCGGTTGAGCGTTCCTACAGCATTTCCTTCCAGAAACCGTGAGAAAGTTGTCCGGCTGCGGGGACTGTGCCAGGGGATTTATACTACTATCTGTACTTGCTGGTGGCACAGACGCTGTTTCATCCTTTCCTACACTGAAATTACCCTTGCCTAACGATTGCGTCTGAAGCCGGGCTTGTAGCACAGCTATCCTCGCCGTAAGGCGAGTACAGCGACTGCAATTAGAAGGCATCATGTTAATGTTACTACTTAGCTTCGGGTGTTGGAGGTCCTGACGAATCGTGTCCAGATAAAGCGTCCGGAGTGAAAAAGTTGTGGGTGGAAAAAAAAAAAAAAATATATATATATATATATATATATATATATATGTGTGTATAACAACAGTAATTAAAAAGTAAAAACCGTAAAATTGTCAGGTAGCAAAATAGGTTGGCAACAAAACGCACAGCAACTCGAAAACAGGTCTGCAAGTTGTGACCGGAAGTATCCGGTCCAAGACAACTCAAAGCTGTAATCACGTGCAAAGGCACTTCAACAAAATCCCTGATTATCACATCATCTTAGAACGTTTGCAAAACGTTGGTTATCACATCATCTTAGAATGTTTGCAAAACGTTGGTTATCACATCATCTTAGAACGTTTGCAAAACGTTGGTTATCACATCATTTTAGAACGTTTGCAAAACGTTGGTTATCACATCATTTTAGAACGTTTGCAAAACGTTGGTTATCACATCATCTTAGAACGTTTGCAAAACGTTGGTTTTCACATCATCTTAGAACGTTTGCAAAACGTTGGTTATCACATCATCTTAGAACGTTTGCAAAACGCTGGTTTTCACACCATTATAGAATGTTTGCAGCACTGTTATAATGCTGGCCATATCAATATTTTTTAGATAAAACTATATTCACATCATTAAAAATGTTACTAAAACACTCTGTTTTGCAATGAAGGTCTACAGTAGCCTCAACAGCACTCTATAGGGTAGCACCATGGTGTAGCCGGAGGACAGCTAGCGTCCGTCCTCCTCTGGGTATATTGACTTCAATACAAAATACCTAGGAATTTAATGGTTCTCACCCTCTTCCAAAGACTTACACAGTAATAATGACAACTTTTGGAGGATGTCCTCCAACCTATCAGAGCTCTTGCAGCATGAACTGACATGTTGTCCACCCAATAGGTGACTCAAAGATAGAGATAGATAAAGACAGTTTATTTTGCCTGGTCACAGACAGCTGATGTGTTGTGCACTGAAGTCTGCAAGCGAAAGTAAAAGGTGAGAGGAGGAGAGGAGAAGAGAAGGAGAGAGCGTAGATGTGAGAAGGAATTATCCAATGATCAAAGGGACCATGCTGTTTATATGTGGCTGCTATAAAGTGTTTTTGCGCGTGATCAGGGGTGTATTCATTCCGCCGATTCTGTTAAAAAAGAAGAAGTAAACTGAACGAAACACGGATGAACATCTGAATTTGTCCGTTTGAAAGTCTAATTTGCAACTGTTGGACTAATTATTACACTCTAGATCAGCTTGATGCAGGCAAGAGTGTGCAAGGTGGTATTGAATGTGTCACTGTCCAAGGTGAAATTGAATGTGTCAATGTCTGTCACCTTGATTACTCAAATCTCTCTCAACCTGTACACCTACATTGTAAACTTTAATTCGTAGATTAGGTTGTAGCAACCTCATGATGGGTTTAGGGGAAATTATAGCATCATATAGTAGCCAAAACCTATAAATGTTATAGTGAGCTGGGCGAATGCAATATGAATGACAGTCATCCAATATGCTGTAATGGAAATAAGGCCATGTTCATAAATAAAATAAACATGTCCTCCATCATCTTAAAAATGGCACCAACCGCCACTGTGTTAACTGTATAATGAATTGTGCTTGTGTATCACCTGTTGACCGAGAGGAAATATTGGTGTAAACCTCAGAATTGAATAAAGCAACCTATCACCGCAGTTATGGATGCGGCCTCTGACCAATTGTAAAGAACGCATATTTAAACTTGATTCTTACATTTGTTTTCCCCTTTTACTTCTAAAAACATTTTGAATGAACGTTGAATGAGGACCAACATTTCTCTGCATGACAAACCTGCCTGTTACTGTACCTGCTTCCTGTCTAGCTCTGGTCCAGGGCCTTGAAGGATCAATATGCATGTAACACCCTGGACCAGAGCTACTCCGTGTCATACTCTCAGCTGTTTAAACAGATATAACTGTCACAGAAAATTTACCACGAAACACTGTTTCAATAAAGTATTTATTAGCCAGAATACAGAATATTTGATTATTGTTTATGGTTTTTCCTTGACTGATTGGTGAAAATTAGGGTTAACTTTTCAACTTGGGTATTCGAACCAATTGACCATTCGGTTACTGGCGCAAAGCTCTAACCGCTATGATACCTACAGTCCTTTGTTTGACACATAGAAAAACGGCAGAGTTCTGATACTTTATGTCCCTCTTGGCTTCATGTACATTCAAGCAGACAATGAAGGCTCAACCAGGATCGTATTAATGCACATCGTAGCGATTTTTTATTTTTTTTTGCGACGGAAAACGGTGTGCACGAAAATACGAGTTTCATATTGGACAATTACAGGTAGTACCTACCTGTTTCTCTCCGTTTTCTTCAGTTTTGTGTTTAGTGAATATACACACCTTTGAAAACATGTGGCGAGAGATGAAACGCTCTCTCTTGTGGTGAAAAACTGACGGTATGGGTTTGAACCGCGTTCTTTTACTAACATACTATGAGGGAAATTAATTTAAAACATCGCTCAATTATTTCAAAATAAATGTTGATACGCACAATGGCATCAGATTGAGAGTCCATCTTTACATTTTTTATTTACCTTTACTTAACTAGGCAAGTCAGTTAAGAACAAATTGAAATCAGACATATGTCAAAAGTTTACATGAATAAAATAAACATTCATATCTATTCCTGTATGGAGACATGGAGACTGATTACGTCATTGACACAGCAAAAGTACCAAAAAAGAGGTAACGAATACTATCGAAACAGCTCCCATTCATTGTATTATATGAGCACACATACACTATTAATGGGAGCATGTAGATGTGAATTCTGTTTGAGATGCTAATTCATCGACAGCTATACGCTTCCATAAAATAGTAACAGAGAGCCACGGTAATTTGGAAACATTTGTGAAAATGGAATAAAAACAATCTTCATAACTTGGTGTTGAAGTCATTTCACATTCTTTCATAATAATAATAATAAATAAGAATTTGATTAATAATGTGTATACAAAAAAATGTAAACGCTAATCAATACAGCAATTGAACAGACATGATTAAAGGAAGCATACTTCCTATTTCCAGAAAGGCAGTTTGCTACAGTACGCTTGAAGGGCGACACCACTACATTGTTGCATCTCAAAGCAGCATAGGGAATGCAGATTTGTGAAGCATGGGTGACCCTCAATTGTAATTTCTTGATTCCTCTCTCCTTTCCCCCTTCTCATAAATGCATTCTAGAAGATCCAAGGTAACTTCCCTCGAACCTTCTCCACCATTGCATTTCTAGAAGGAGACAAGGAAATGGACACACCGGATCAAGGAATGACAAAATCGGATCCACCTGTGTTCTTGGGAGTGGCAGTAGATGGAGGTGTCACCTGGGGACGTGTGGGAGAGGGGAAGGCCCTCGCAAGTCAAATGTGTCCCCACTGGATGAATGTCGAGACGGGACCTCCTCTAATCCCCATGGCTCGCTTCTCGAGCTGCTTTCTCAAAGTCCCCCTCCTCTTAGCTGGGGGACAGAGAAGAGAGAAAACAGGGTACATTTTTAAAGAGATATGGGGATGTCGACAGTAATGATGATCATTGTACTGTTTGTACAGTACCAGTTCAAACGTTTGGATGCACCAGATACTCATTCAAGTTGTTTTTTTTTCTTTTGTTTTTTTTCTACATTGTAGAATAATAGTGAAGACATCAAAACTATGAAATAACACATATGGAATCATGTAAGTAACTAAAATAGTGTTAAACACATAAAAATATATTTTATATTTGAGATTCTTCAAATAGCCACCCTTTGCCATGATGACAGCTTTGCACCCTCTTGGCATTCTCTCAACCAGCTTTACCTGGAATGGTTTTCCTATAGTCTTGAAGGAGTTCCCACTTATGCTGAGCACACGTTGGCTGCTTTTCCTTCACTCTGCGGTCCAACTCATTCCAAACCATCTCAATTGGGTTGAGGTCGTGTGATTGTGGAGGCCAGGTCATCTGTTGCAGCATTCCATTACTCTCCTTGGTCAAATAGCCCTTACACAGCTTGGAGGTGTGTTTTGGGTCATTGTCCTGTTGAAAAACAAATGATAGTCCCACTAAGCCCAAACCAGATAGGATGTAGTTTCGTTGCAGAATGCTGTGGTAGCCATACTGGTTAAGTGTGACTTGAATTCTAAATAAATCACTGACAGTGCCACCAGCATAGCACCACCACACCATCACACTCCCTCCTCTATGCTTCACTGTGGGAACCACACATGCAGAGATCATCCGTTCACCTGTCTAATGTCCATTGCTCGTGTTTCCTGGCCCAAGAAAGTCTCTTCTTCTTATTGGTGTCCTTTAGTGGTTTCTTTGCAGCAATTCGACCATGAAGGCTTGATTCATGCAGTCCCCTCTGAACAGTTGATGCTGAGATGTGTCTGTTACTTGAACTCTGTGAAGCATTTATTTGAGCTGCAGTCCGAGGTGCAGTTAACTCTAATGAACTAATCCTCTGCAGCAGAGGTAACTCTGGGTCTTCCTTTCCTGTGGCGGTCCTCATGAGAGCCAGTTTCATCATAGCGCTTGATGGTTTTTGGGACTGCACTTGAAGAAACTTCCAAAGTTCTTGACATTTTCTAAATTGACTGACCTTCATGTCTTAAAGTAATGATGGACTGTCGTTTCTCTTTGCTTATTTGAGCTGTTCTTGCCATAAAACGGAATTGGTCTTTTACCAAATAGGGCTATCTTCTGTATACCACCCCTACCTT
>NC_088241.1:64314457-64471957 GCF_036934945.1 Oncorhynchus masou masou | reverse complement strand
TGGTGCATAGTGTGTTTATTCACTGTGTTTGATTCATCATGGGCTGGTGCATAGTGTGTTTATTCACTGTGTTTGATTTATCATGGGCTGGTGCATAGTGTGTTTATTCACTGTGTTTGATTCATCATGGGCTGGTGCATAGTGTGTTTATTCACTGTGTTTGATTCATCATGGGCTGGTGCATAGTGTGGTGTTCACTGTGTTTGATTCATCATGGGCTGGTGCATAGTGTGTTTATTCACTGTGTTTGATTCATCATGGACTCATAGTGTGTTTATTCACTGTGTTTGATTCATCATGGGCTGGTGCATAGTGTGTGTGCATAGTTGTTTATTCACTGTGTTTGATTCATCATGGGCTGGTGCATAGTGTGTTTATTCACTGTGTTTGATTCATCATGGGCTGGTGCATAGTGTGTTTATTCACTGTGTTTGATTCATCATGGGCTGGTGCATAGTGTGTTTGTTCACTGTGTTTGATTCATCATGGGCTGGTGCATAGTGTGTTTATTCACTGTGTTTGATTCATCATGGGCTGGTGCATAGTGTGTTTATTCACTGTGTTTGATTCATCATGGGCTGGTGCATAGTGTGGTGTTCACTGTGTTTGATTCATCATGGGCATAGTGTGGTGCATAGTTTGATTCATCATGCTTTATTCACTGTGTTTGATTCATCATCATGTGTGCTGGTTTGATTCATCATGGGCTGGTGCATAGTGTGTTTATTCACTGTGTTTGATTCATCATGGACTGGTGTGTGTTTATTCACTGTGTTTGATTCATCATGGGCTGGTGCATAGTGTGTTTATTCACTGTGTTTGATTCATCATGGGCTGGTGCATAGTGTGTTTATTCACTGTGTTTGATTCATCATGGGCTGGTGCATAGTGTGTTTATTCACTGTGTTTGATTCATCATGGGCTGGTGCATAGTGTGTTTATTCACTGTGTTTGATTCATCATGGGCTGGTGCATAGTGTGTTTATTCACTGTGTTTGATTCATCATGGGCTGGTGCATAGTGTGTTTATTCACTGTTTGTTTGGATTCATCATGGTTTGATTCATCACTGGTGCATAGTGTGTTTATTCACTGTGTTTGATTCATCATCACTGTGTTTGATTCATCATGGCTGGTGCATAGTGTGTTTATTCACTGTGTTTGATTCATCATGGGCTGGTGCATAGTGTGTTTATTCACTGTGTTTGATTCATCATGGGCTGGTGCATAGTGTGTTTATTCACTGTGTTTGATTCATCATGGGCTGGTGCATAGTGTGTTTATTCACTGTGTTTGATTCATCATGGACTGGTGCATAGTGTGTTTATTCACTGTGTTTGATTCATCATGGTTTATTCACTGGTTTGCATCATGGGCTGGTGTAGTGTGTTTATTCACTGTGTTTGATTCATCATGGGCTGGTGCATAGTGTGTTTATTCACTGTGTTTGATTCATCATGGGCTGGTGCATAGTGTGTTTATTCACTGTGTTTGATTCATCATGGGCTGGTGCATAGTGTGTTTATTCACTGTGTTTGATTCATCATGGGCTGGTGCATAGTGTGTTTATTCACTGTGTTTGATTCATCATGGGCTGGTGCATAGTGTGTTTATTCACTGTGTTTGATTCATCATGGGCTGGTGCATAGTGTGTTTATTCACTGTGTTTGATTCATCATGGGCTGGTGCATAGTGTGTTTATTCACTGTGTTTGATTCATCATGGGCTGGTGCATAGTGTGTTTATTCACTGTGTTTGATTCATCATGGGCTGGTGCATAGTGTGTTTATTCACTGTGTTTGATTCATCATGGGCTGGTGCATAGTGTGTTTATTCACTGTGTTTGATTCATCATGGACTGGTGCATAGTGTGGTTTGTTCACTGTGTTTGATTCATCATGGGCTGGTGCATAGTGTGTTTATTCACTGTGTTTGATTCATCATGGGCTGGTGCATAGTGTGTTTATTCACTGTGTTTGATTCATCATGGGCTGGTGCATAGTGTGTTTATTCACTGTGTTTGATTCATCATGGACTGGTGCATAGTGTGTTTATTCACTGTGTTTGATTCATCATGGGCTGGTGCATAGTGTGTTTATTCACTGTGTTTGATTCATCATGGACTGGTGCATAGTGTGTTTATTCACTGTGTCTGATTCATCATGGGCTGGTGCATAGTGTGTTTATTCACTGTGTTTGATTTATCATGGGCTGGTGCATATGGGTGTGTTTATTCACTGTGTTTGATTCATCATGGGCTGGTGCATAGTGTGTTTATTCACTGTGTTTGATTCATCATGGGCTGGTGCATAGTGTGTTTGTTCACTGTGTTTGATTCATCATGGGCTGGTGCATAGTGTGTTTGTTCACTGTGTTTGATTCATCATGGGCTGGTGCATAGTGTGTTTATTCACTGTGTTTGATTCATCATGGGCTGGTGCATAGTGTGTTTATTCACTGTGTTTGATTCATCATGGGCTGGTGCATAGTGTGTTTATTCACTGTGTTTGATTCATCATGGGCTGGTGCATAGTGTGTTTATTCACTGTGTTTGATTCATCATGGGCTGGTGCATAGTGTGTTTATTCACTGTGTTTGATTCATCATGGGCTGGTGCATAGTGTGGTGTTCACTGTGTTTGATTCATCATGGGCTGGTGCATAGTGTGTTTATTCACTGTGTTTGATTCATCATGGGCTGGTGCATAGTGTGTTTATTCACTGTGTTTGATTCATCATGGGCTGGTGCATAGTGTGTTTATTCACTGTGTTTGATTCATCATGGGCTGGTGCATTCATATGGGCTGGTGCATAGTGTGTTTATTCACTGTGTTTGATTCATCATGGGCTGGTGCATAGTGTGTTTATTCACTGTGTTTGATTCATCATGGGCTGGTGCATAGTGTGTTTATTCACTGTGTTTGATTCATCATGGACTGGTGCATAGTGTGTTTATTCACTGTGTTTGATTCATCATGGGCTGGTGCATAGTGTGTTTATTCACTGTGTTTGATTCATCATGGGCTGGTGCATAGTGTGTTTATTCACTGTGTTTGATTCATCATGGGCTGGTGCATAGTGTGTTTATTCACTGTGTTTGATTCATCATGGGCTGGTGCATAGTGTGTTTATTCACTGTGTTTGATTCATCATGGGCTGGTGCATAGTGTGTTTATTCACTGTGTTTGATTCATCATGGGCTGTTTGATTCATCATGGGCTGGTGCATAGTGTGTTTATTCACTGTGTTTGATTCATCATGGGCTGGTGCATAGTGTGTTTATTCACTGTGTTTGATTCATCATGGGCTGGTGCATGGGCTGGTGTGTGTGTTTGTTCACTGTGTTTGATTCATCATGGGCTGGTGCATAGTGTGTTTATTCACTGTGTTTGATTCATCATGGACTGGTGCATAGTGTGTTTATTCACTGTGTTTGATTCATCATGGGCTGGTGCATAGTGTGTTTATTCACTGTGTTTGATTCATCATTGGCTGGTGCATAGTGTGTTTATTCACTGTTTGATTCATCATGGACTGGTGCATAGTGTGGTGTTCACTGTGTTTGATTCATCATGGGCTGGTGCATAGTGTGTTTATTCACTGTGTTTGATTTATCATGGACTGGTGCATAGTGTGTTTATTCACTGTGTTTGATTCATCATGGGCTGGTGCATAGTGTGTTTATTCACTGTGTTTGATTCATCATGGACTGGTGCATAGTGTGTTTATTCACTGTGTTTGATTCATCATGGGCTGGTGCATAGTGTGTTTATTCACTGTGTTTGATTCATCATGGGCTGGTGCATAGTGTGTTTATTCACTGTGTTTGATTCATCATGGGCTGGTGCATAGTGTGTTTCATCATGGACTGGTGCATAGTGTTTGTTCACTGTGTTTTCACTGTGTTTGACTGTGTTTTTATCATGGGCTGGTGCATAGTGTGTTTATTCACTGTGTTTGATTCATCATGGGCTGGTGCATAGTGTGTTTATTCACTGTGTTTGATTTATCATGGGCTGGTGCATAGTGTGGTGTTCACTGTGTTTGATTCATCATGGGCTGGTGCATAGTGTGGTGTTCACTGTGTTTGATTCATCATGGGCTGGTGCATAGTGTGTTTATTCACTGTGTTTGATTCATCATGGGCTGGTGCATAGTGTGTTTATTCACTGTGTTTGATTCATCATGGGCTGGTGCATAGTGTGGTGTTCACTGTGTTTGATTCATCATGGGCTGGTGCATAGTGTGTTTATTCACTGTGTTTGATTCATCATGGGCTGGTGCATAGTGTGTTTATTCACTGTGTTTGATTCATCATGGGCTGGTGCATAGTGTGGTGTTCACTGTGTTTGATTCATCATGGGCTGGTGCATAGTGTGTTTATTCACTGTGTTTGATTCATCATGGGCTGGTGCATAGTGTGTTTATTCACTGTGTTTGATTCATCATGGGCTGGTGCATAGTGTGTTTATTCACTGTGTTTGATTCATCATGGGCTGGTGCATAGTGTGTTTATTCACTGTGTTTGATTCATCATGGGCTGGTGCATAGTGTGTTTATTCACTGTGTTTGATTTATCATGTTTGATTCATCTGGGCTGCATAGTGTGTTTATTCACTGTGTTTGATTCATCATGGGCTGGTGCATAGTGTGTTTATTCACTGTGTTTGATTCATCATGGACTGGTGCATAGTGTGTTTATTCACTGTGTTTGATTCATCATGGGCTGGTGCATAGTGTGTTTATTCACTGTGTTTGATTCATCATGGGCTGGTGCATAGTGTGTTTATTCACTGTGTTTGATTCATCATGGGCTGGTGCATAGTGTGTTTATTCACTGTGTTTGATTCATCATGGGCTGGTGCATAGTGTGTTTATTCACTGTGTTTGATTCATCATGGGCTGGTGCATAGTGTGTTTATTCACTGTGTTTGATTCATCATGGGCTGGTGCATAGTGTGGTGTTCACTGTGTTTGATTCATCATGGGCTGGTGCATAGTGTGTTTATTCACTGTGTTTGATTCATCATGGGCTGGTGCATAGTGTGTTTATTCACTGTGTTTGATTCATCATGGACTGGTGCATAGTGTGTTTATTCACTGTGTTTGATTCATCATGGGCTGGTGCATAGTGTGTTTATTCACTGTGTTTGATTCATCATGGACTGGTGCATAGTGTGGTGTTCACTGTGTTTGATTCATCATGGGCTGGTGCATAGTGTGTTTATTCACTGTGTTTGATTCATCATGGACTGGTGCATAGTGTGTTTATTCACTGTGTCTGATTCATCATGGGCTGTTGCATAGTGTGTTTATTCACTGTGTTTGATTCATCATGGACTGGTGCATAGTGTGTTTATTCACTGTGTCTGATTCATCATGGGCTGGTGCATAGTGTGTTTATTCACTGTGTTTGATTCATCATGGACTGGTGCATAGTGTGTTTATTCACTGTGTCTGATTCATCATGGGCTGGTGCATAGTGTGTTTATTCACTGTGTTTGATTTATCATGGGCTGGTGCATAGTGTGTTTATTCACTGTGTTTGATTCATCATGGGCTGGTGCATAGTGTGTTTATTCACTGTGTTTGATTTATCATGGGCTGGTGCATAGTGTGGTGTTCACTGTGTTTGATTCATCATGGGCTGGTGCATAGTGTGGTGTTCACTGTGTTTGATTCATCATGGGCTGGTGCATAGTGTGTTTATTCACTGTGTTTGATTCATCATGGGCTGGTGCATAGTGTGTTTATTCACTGTGTTTGATTTATCATGGGCTGGTGCATAGTGTGGTGTTCACTGTGTTTGATTCATCATGGGCTGGTGCATAGTGTGTTTATTCACTGTGTTTGATTCATCATGGGCTGGTGCATAGTGTGTTTATTCACTGTGTTTGATTCATCATGGGCTGGTGCATAGTGTGGTGTTCACTGTGTTTGATTCATCATGGGCTGGTGCATAGTGTGTTTATTCACTGTGTTTGATTCATCATGGGCTGGTGCATAGTGTGTTTATTCACTGTGTTTGATTCATCATGGGCTGGTGCATAGTGTGGTGTTCACTGTGTTTGATTCATCATGGGCTGGTGCATAGTGTGGTGTTCACTGTGTTTGATTCATCATGGGCTGGTGCATAGTGTGTTTATTCACTGTGTTTGATTCATCATGGGCTGGTGCATAGTGTGTTTATTCACTGTGTTTGATTCATCATGGGCTGGTGCATAGTGTGTTTATTCACTGTGTTTGATTCATCATGGACTGGTGCATAGTGTGTTTAGTCACTGTGTGATTCATCATGGGTTTGATTCATCATGGGTGGTGTTTATTCACTGTGTTTGATTCATCATGGGCTGGTGCATAGTGTGTTTATTCACTGTGTTTGATTCATCATGGGCTGGTGCACGGTGTGTTTATTCACTGTGTTTGATTCATCATGGACTGGTGCATAGTGTGTTTATTCACTGTGTTTGATTCATCATGGGCTGGTGCATAGTGTGGTGTTCACTGTGTTTGATTCATCATGGGCTGGTGCATAGTGTGGTGTTCACTGTGTTTGATTCATCATGGGCTGGTGCATAGTGTGTTTATTCACTGTGTTTGATTCATCATGGGCTGGTGCATAGTGTGGTGTTCACTGTGTTTGATTCATCATGGGCTGGTGCATAGTGTGTTTATTCACTGTGTTTGATTCATCATGGGCTGGTGCATAGTGTGTTTGTGTGTTTGATTCATCATGGACTGGTGCATTTGATTTGTTCACTGTGTTTGATTCATCATGGGCTGGTGCATAGTGTGTTTATTCACTGTGTTTGATTCATCATGGGCTGGTGCATAGTGTGTTTATTCACTGTGTTTGATTCATCATGGGCTGGTGCATAGTGTGTTTATTCACTGTGTTTGATTCATCATGGGCTGGTGCATAGTGTGTTTATTCACTGTGTTTGATTCATCATGGGCTGGTGCATAGTGTGTTTATTCACTGTGTTTGATTCATCATGGGCTGGTGCATAGTGTGTTTATTCACTGTGTTTGATTCATCATGGGCTGGTGCATAGTGTGTTTGTTCACTGTGTTTGATTCATCATGGGCTGGTGCATAGTGTGTTTATTCACTGTGTTTGATTCATCATGGGCTGGTGCATAGTGTGTTTATTCACTGTGTTTGATTCATCATGGGCTGTGTTTGATTCATCATAGCTGGTGTTTATTCACTGTGTTTGATTCATCATGGGCTGGTGCATAGTGTGTTTATTCACTGTGTTTGATTCATCATGGGCTGGTGCATAGTGTGTTTATTCACTGTGTTTGATTCATCATGGGCTGGTGCATAGTGTGTGTGTTCAGTGTGTTTATTCAGTGTGGTGTTCACTGTGTTTGATTCATCATGGGCTGGTGCATAGTGTGTTTATTCACTGTGTTTGATTCATCATGGGCTGGTGCATAGTGTGTTTATTCACTGTGTTTGATTCATCATGGGCTGGTGCATAGTGTTCACTGTGTTTGATTCATCATGTGTTTGATTCATTCATGGTTTGATTCATCTGGTGCATAGTGTGTTTATTCACTGTGTTTGATTCATCATGGGCTGGTGCATAGTGTGTTTATTCACTGTGTTTGATTCATCATGGGCTGGTGCATAGTGTGTTTATTCACTGTGTTTGATTCATCATGGGCTGGTGCATAGTGTGTTTATTCACTGTGTTTGATTCATCATGGGCTGGTGCATAGTGTGTTTATTCACTGTGTTTGATTCATCATGGGCTGGTGCATAGTGTGTTTATTCACTGTGTTTGATTCATCATGGGCTGGTGCATAGTGTGTTTTCACTGTGTTTGATTCATCATGGGCTGGTGCATAGTGTGTTTATTCACTGTGTTTGATTCATCATGGGCTGGTGCATAGTGTGGTGTTCACTGTGTTTGATTCATCATGGGCTGGTGCATAGTGTGTTTATTCACTGTGTTTGATTCATCATGGGCTGGTGCAGTGTGTTTATTCACTGTGTTTGATTCATCATGGCTGTTTATTCACTGTGTTTGATTCATCATGGGCTGGTGCATAGTGTGTTTATTCACTGTGTTTGATTCATCATGGGCTGGTGCATAGTGTGTTTATTCACTGTGTTTGATTCATCATGGGCTGGTGCATAGTGTGTTTATTCACTGTGTTTGATTCATCATGGGCTGGTGCATAGTGTGTTTATTCACTGTGTTTGATTCATCATGGGCTGGTGCATAGTGTGTTTATTCACTGTGTTTGATTCATCATGGGCTGGTGCATAGTGTGTTTATTCACTGTGTTTGATTCATCATGGGCTGGTGCATAGTGTGGTGTTCACTGTGTTTGATTCATCATGGGCTGGTGCATAGTGTGTTTTCACTGTGTTTGATTCATCATGGGCTGGTGCATAGTGTGTTTATTCACTGTGTTTGATTCATCATGGGCTGGTGCATAGTGTGTTTATTCACTGTGTTTGATTCATCATGGGCTGGTGCATAGTGTGGTGTTCACTGTGTTTGATTCATCATGGGCTGGTGCATAGTGCATAGTGAGTTTATTCACTGTGTTTGATTCATCATGGGCTGGTGCATAGTGTGTTTATTCACTGTGTTTGATTCATCATGGGCTGGTGCATAGTGTGTTTATTCACTGTGTTTGATTCATCATGGACTGGTGCATAGTGTGTTTATATTCACTGTGTTTGATTCATCATGGGCTGGTGCATAGTGTGTTTATTCACTGTGTTTGATTCATCATGGGCTGGTGCATAGTGTGTTTATTCACTGTGTTTGATTCATCATGGGCTGGTGCATAGTGTGTTTATTCACTGTGTTTGATTCATCATGGGCTGGTGCATAGTGTGTTTATTCACTGTGTTTGATTCATCATGGTTGTTCACTGGTTTGATTCATCATGGGCTGTGTTTATTCACTGTGTTTGATTCATCATGGGCTGGTGCATAGTGTGTTTATTCACTGTGTTTGATTCATCATGGGCTGGTGCATAGTGTGTTTATTCACTGTGTTTGATTCATCATGGGCTGGTGCATCAGTGTGGTGTTCACTGTGTTTGATTCATCATGGGCTGGTGCATAGTGTGTTTATTCACTGTGTTTGATTCATCATGGGCTGGTGCATAGTGTGTTTATTCACTGTGTTTGATTCATCATGGGCTGGTGCATAGTGTGTTTGTTCACTGTGTTTGATTCATCATGGGCTGGTGCATAGTGTGTTTGTTCACTGTGTTTGATTCATCATGGGCTGGTGCATAGTGTGTTTATTCACTGTGTTTGATTCATCATGGGCTGGTGCATAGTGTGTTTATTCACTGTGTTTGATTCATCATGGGCTGGTGCATAGTGTGTTTATTCACTGTGTTTGATTCATCATGGGCTGGTGCATAGTGTGTTTATTCACTGTGTTTGATTCATCATGGGCTGGTGCATAGTGTGTTTATTCACTGTGTTTGATTCATCATGGGCTGGTGATTCATCATGGGCTGGTGCATAGTGTGTTTATTCACTGTGTTTGATTCATCATGGTCTGGTGCATAGTGTGGTGTTCACTGTGTTTGATTCATCATGGGCTGGTGCATAGTGTGTTTATTCACTGTGTTTGATTCATCATGGGCTGGTGCATAGTGTGTTTATTCACTGTGTTTGATTCATCATGGGCTGGTGCATAGTGTGGTGTTCACTGTGTTTGATTCATCATGGACTGGTGCATAGTGCATAGTGTGGTGTTCACTGTGTTTGATTCATCATGGGCTGGTGCATAGTGTGTTTATTCACTGTGTTTGATTCATCATGGGCTGGTGCATAGTGTGTTTATTCACTGTGTTTGATTCATCATGGGCTGGTGCATAGTGTGGTGTTCACTGTGTTTGATTCATCATGGGCTGGTGCATAGTGTGTTTATTCACTGTGTTTGATTCATCATGGGCTGGTGCATAGTGTGTTTATTCACTGTGTTTGATTCATCATGGGCTGGTGCATAGTGTGTTTATTCACTGTGTTTGATTCATCATGGACTGGTGCATAGTGTGTTTAGTCACTGTGTTTGATTCATCATGGGCTGGTGCATAGTGTGTTTATTCACTGTGTTTGATTCATCATGGGCTGGTGCATAGTGTGTTTATTCACTGTGTTTGATTCATCATGGGCTGGTGCACGGTGTGTTTATTCACTGTGTTTGATTCATCATGGGCTGGTGCATAGTGTGGTGTTCACTGTGTTTGATTCATCATGGGCTGGTGCATAGTGTGTTTATTCACTGTGTTTGATTCATCATGGGCTGGTGCATAGTGTGGTGTTCACTGTGTTTGATTCATCATGGGCTGTTGCATAGTGTGGTGTTCACTGTGTTTGATTCATCATGGGCTGGTGCATAGTGTGGTGTTCACTGTGTTTGATTCATCATGGGCTGGTGCATAGTGTGTTTATTCACTGTGTTTGATTCATCATGGGCTGGTGCATAGTGTGGTGTTCACTGTGTTTGATTCATCATGGGCTGGTGCATAGTGTGTTTATTCACTGTGTTTGATTCATCATGGGCTGGTGCATAGTGTGGTGTTCACTGTGTTTGATTCATCATGGGCTGGTGCATAGTGTGTTTATTCACTGTGTTTGATTCATCATGGGCTGGTGCATAGTGTGGTGTTCACTGTGTTTGATTCATCATGGGCTGGTGCATAGTGTGTTTATTCACTGTGTTTGATTCATCATGGGCTGGTGCATAGTGTGTTTATTCACTGTGTTTGATTTATCATGGGCTGGTGCATAGTGTGTTTATTCACTGTGTTTGATTCATCATGGGCTGGTGCATAGTGTGGTGTTCACTGTGTTTTGATTCATCATGGGCTGGTGCATAGTGTGGTGTTCACTGTGTTTGATTCATCATGGGCTGGTGCATAGTGTGTTTATTCACTGTGTTTGGTTCATCATGGGCTGGTGCATAGTGTGTTTATTCACTGTGTTTGATTCATCATGGGCTGGTGCATAGTGTGGTGTTCACTGTGTTTGATTCATCATGGGCTGGTGCATAGTGTGTTTATTCACTGTGTTTGATTCATCATGGGCTGGTGCATAGTGTGGTGTTCACTGTGTTTGATTCATCATGGGCTGGTGCATAGTGTGTTTATTCACTGTGTTTGATTCATCATGGGCTGGTGCATAGTGTGTTTATTCACTGTGTTTGATTTATCATGGGCTGGTGCATAGTGTGTTTATTCACTGTGTTTGATTCATCATGGGCTGGTGCATAGTGTGGTGTTCACTGTGTTTTGATTCATCATGGGCTGGTGCATAGTGTGGTGTTCACTGTGTTTGATTCATCATGGGCTGGTGCATAGTGTGTTTATTCACTGTGTTTGGTTCATCATGGGCTGGTGCATAGTGTGTTTATTCACTGTGTTTGATTCATCATGGGCTGGTGCATGGTGTGTTTGTTGGGCCTGTTTTTGTGTGTAAAATCAATAACAATGTTAAAAGAGTGGTTCACTTTTTCTGAACCAATTGTCTAGTTTTGAGAAACCTACCTTAATTAAAACAAAGCATCGCGAAGGCCCAAGGTGGGTGATGACGCGATGTGATTTCTGCCCAGTTCTCTGAATGTCAAAGTGAACTATGACTCTCTTATACCACCCGCGACACGCGTTCTCATTGCGGCACCCAAAATACGTCCTTTAAGAAATCGGCAAAGCTCTCGGAATAGTGAAGCAGGTCTTTAAATGTTAGGGCTCCCAAGTGGCACAGCAGTCTAAGGCACTGCATCACCAATGCTAAAGGCATCACTAAAGACCCTGGTTCTATCCTGGGCTGTATCATATCCGACTGTGATCTGGAGTCCCATAGGGCGGTGTACAATTGGCCCAGAATTGTCCGTGTTAGGGGAGGGTTTGGCTGGGATAGGCTGCCATTGTAAATAAGAATTTGTTCTCATTTGACTTGCCTAGTTAAATGAAGTACACATGACATTGAGCAGAAACAGTCCTGGTGGGGGAGAAGTCCTGCACAGTCTTGTAGCCCAGGTAATGACTGACAGTGTCAAACTTCAACAGTTACCTGTTAGAGGACCATAAACCACTTTAAGGATATATTCATAGGGAACCATGTTATGGGTATTTATGAATGGTGGGCTATGATCAGAGGTGTACTGATTTAGTCAGTTTTCGTCCGTTTGGTACCTAATGAATATTACCCAGGGCTCAGATCCGTACTAATGTAATTCAGATCTTACTTGGGGACATTTTGGACCAGGATCCCTGCCACCAGGCCCATGATAGGCTGGCATCACACTCCCCCGTCTTCTCATTGATGCTGACCTCCAGGGGAGAGGGCACAGTCACAGGGACAAAGAGATTAGTACACTGCAGTGCACAGCACTGAAAACTCACCAACTTCTTTATCATCTCTATAGCAGAGTTTTTATATGTGTATTTATATTTGGAGGGGTTTTTATTTATTTTATTGAGGGGAAAGGAGACATGAAAGAAGTAGGACAGGTTGCCAGAGAAGTGCAGATTCTAACTGATATATTCAATGTATTCTTGCTGCTTTTTCCTGCAGAATTTTGTTCTTCCTCTTCCTCCTTAATTTTGTCCCCTAAATGCCTACTCACAACCAATCATAATCTTTTCTGCTCTAAGAACATGTTTGAGTAAGTAAAACTCCCGTCAGCCTAGCATGTGGCATTTATTATTTATATATTATTTTGCTCACCAAGAGAGGAGTTTTTGTATGGTGGTCAACGAGAGTGTCGAAAATGGTAAACAAAAAATGTAATGGCATATTTGCTAAGTGTTATTTATTTGATCGAATAGGAGTTTCTTAGTGCTTAGGGTGTCACGAGTGTTCCGATAAGTAGGAAACGTGACATCCCGGCAACTTTGAGAAAAAACATCGGAGTTGTGCCTGTTGTTTACACGCGTACCTGCCATCTCATTAGCTAGAATGTTCCCACCTGATCTTGCCTCCTCCCGACCGCATTCTAGTCTGAGTACCAGACTCTTTAGTTAACATTCCACGCCTTGCCACTCCTTGTCATTGCCAAAGAGACTGGCCTTTCGGGAATCTCAACATTCAACATGCGCTTGTATTTACGGCGGAGTTGCTCATTGGTTGATGGAAATAACGTTAATATTTCTACGACAACATGCGGAGCCTTGAAAATAGAATTTGAATTTATAATAAAGTCAAAAACAAAAATGTGGGAAAGTAATTTGTATTCTGAGGCTAAGATGTTGTGTGGTTGAAATTGCAGTATGTATTTCCTTTGAGAATTTCGACATGAGCTAACAAATTTTGACAGACTGGTTTCATCTGGACAAACAAAAATACCACAGTGTTCGGTGGAGAAAAAAAGTTCCAATATTTGCATAAGTTTTGTGATTGGAGGATAGCTGTGAGGGTGATCGAATCAGGATCAAATCCTCTGTTCTCCTCAAGCTCATTAATGATAGAATGTTCGTGTTTGAATATGGAAGAAAGGCCATTCTCTTTGGCACATGACATGGAGTACAGGGAGTGGATTAGGTAAAGAGACCGGTACCCAGGCTAACTGCCTTCCATTTTTGAAGACATTTCTTTTCACTGTTAGAGTGGCCTCGGAGCTGCATCATTAGTGGAGGTTGACGTTTACTGTTGACTTGTTTGATTTGAGTTAGATGGAAGTCAAAATTTCCTGGAGATAATTAAGGGGTTCCACATAAAAGACCCACTTAGTTTTAATTGCTTCCCAAGGCTTTGTGATCTTTTCTAGTTCCTTCTCGGAGCAATACCTTACCTGTAGTGAAGGATTTTGTTGTTTCACAGCCACAATCTTGGAGCTGCACTTTAAAATACAGATTCATGGTAATAGCACTGAGATGGCAGTGGTGGCATGGAACAATACCTCTTGCAGAATTTGTTAAGCTGAAAGTATTAATTTATTTCTGCGAAATTGTTATCCCCGACTTCAAAACTGTCACATGGATTAATTAAGGGTCAGGAATACACAAGTTGCAAAACAAACCCTTTACAAACCCTTTGCTGTTGGGCGAATAACTAATAATTTTTTTCTCATCTTTTTCATTCGTCAGTGCCAATACTAGCCGTAGGTGGCTGTTTCTATGTAAACAAACCCAAATCATAAGTTGTTGACTCTATGGGCCAATCAACCACTTTCATGGTAACTGAAGATGGACGTGATTTTGGTTAAACTTAGAAGTTTGGTTTGGTGCACTGTATATAAACTTCTGTAGTATTGAGGTTGATAGTGATTTTGTCAATATACAGTACATACAATTTAATTTGAATGATTATATTTGATTGATTGATTGATTCACTATCCATGTGTACTCATAGCCAATCAAAGCAATGACATTACTACCACATATCTACTATAGTGCCCAATGAAAAGGCACGGCAATGCATTGCAGTATCTATCCCTCTGCTGCTAACCTTGGTGCTGAGAAGGCTCCTGTGTTGGGGTCTGATGGAAAAGCTGGCCCAGTGCCCTGTGTTGGGGTGATCCCCACTGATGGGTTCATGATTACGAGGTCATGACTAGCCCAGCGCCCTGTGTTGGGGTGACCCCCACTGATGGAAAAGCTGGTCCAGTGCCCTGTGTTGGGGTGACCCCCACTGATGGAAAAGCTGGCCCAGTGCCCTGTGTTGGGGTGATCCCCACTGATGGAAAAGCTGGTGGTGACCCCCACTGATGGAAAAGCTGGTCCAGTGCCCTGTGTTGGGGTGACCCCCACTGATGGAAAAGCTGGTCCAGTGCCCTGTGTTGGGGTGACCCCCACTGATGGAAAAGCTGGCCCAGTGCCCTGTGTTGGGGTGATCCCCACTGATGGAAAAGCTAGTCCAGTGCCCTGTGTTGGGGTGATCCCCACTGATGGAAAAGCTGGTCCAGTGCCCTGTGTTGGGGTGACCCCCACTGATGGAAAAGCTGGTCCAGTCCTGTGTTGGGGTGTCCAGTGAAAAGCCCTCCAGTGCCCTGTGGGGTGACCCCCACTGATGGAAAAGCTGGTCCAGTGCCCTGTGTTGGGGTGACCCCCACTGATGGAAAAGCTGGTCCAGTGCCCTGTGTTGGGGTGACCCCCATTGGTGGCTAGGCTAGCCCAGTGATGTGGTGTATCAACAGCTTCCTCCTAGAACCCATTGGCAGCTTCTCATATAGCTCTCTGTCAGTGTGAGTTATTGTTCTGCGAGATCAACCATAGCAGCACAGGTACCCTAAGACCTTCCCCCCAGATCAGCCTCACTGAACTCCCTAGGACCCTCCCCCCGGGCCGGCCTCACTGAACTCCCTAGGACCCTCCCCCCGGGCCGGCCTCACTGAACTCCCTAGGACCCTCCCCCCGGGCCAGCCTCACTGAACTACCTACCCAAGATCCTCCCCCTGACCCGGCCTCACTGAACTCTCTAGGTCGCTCCCACAGTGCCGACCCCACTGAACCCTCTAGGACCCTCCCCCTGGGCCGGCCCCACTGAACTCTCTAGGACCCTCCCCCTGGGTCGACCCCACTGAACCCTCTAGGACCCTCCCCCTGGGCCGACCCCACTGAACCCTCTAGGACCCTCCCCCTGGGCCGACCCCACTGAACCCTCTAGGTCGCTCCTCCCAGGCCGGCCCCACTGAACTCTCTAGGTCGCTCCTCCTAGGCCGGCCTCACTGAACTCCCTAGGACCCTCCCCCCGGGCCGGCCTCACTGAACTCCCTAGGACCCTCCCCCTGGGCCAGCCTCACTGAACTACCTACCCAAGATCCTCACCCTGACCCGGCCTCACTGAACTCTCTAGGTCGCTCCCACAGTGCCGACCCCACTGAACCCTCTAGGACCCTCCCCCTGGGCCGGCCCCACTGAACTCTCTAGGACCCTCCCCCTGGGTCGACCCCACTGAACACTCTAGGACCCTCCCCCTGGGCCGACCCCACTGAACCCTCTAGGACCCTCCCCCTGGGCCGACCCCACTGAACCCTCTAGGTCGCTCCTCCCAGGCCGGCCCCACTGAACTCTCTAGGTCGCTCCTCCTAGTCCGGCCTCACTGAACTCTCTAGGACCCTCCCCCTGACCCAGCCTCACTGAAATCTCTAGGTCACTCCTCCTAGGCCGGCCCCACTGGATTCTCTACTGTAGGTCGCTCCACCCAGGCCGGCCCCACTGAACTCTCTACTGAAGGTCGCTCCACCAAGGCCGGCCCCACTGAACTCTCTACTGTAGGTCGCTCCACCCAGGCCGGCCCCACTGAACTCTCTACTGAAGGTCGCTCCACCCAGGACGGCCCCACTGGACTCTCTACTGTAGGTCGCTCCACCCAGGCCGGCCCACTGAACTCTCTACTGTAGGTCGCTCCACCAAGGCCGGCCCCACTGAACTCTCTACTGAAGGTCGCTCCACCCAGGCCGGCCCCACTGAACTCTCTACTGAAGGTCGCTCCACCCAGGACGGCCCCACTGAACTCTACTGTAGGTCACTCCACCCAGGCCGGCCCCACTGAACTCTCTACTGAAGGTCGCTCCACCCAGGCCGGCCCCACTGAACTCGCTACCAAGGTCGGCCCCACTGAACTCTCACCCTCCACCAAGGCCGGCCCCACTGAACTCTCTACTGTAGGTCGCTCCCACCAAGGCCGGCCCCACTGAACTCTCTACTGTAGGTCGCTCCACCAAGGCCGGCCCCACTGAACTCTCTACTGTGGGTCGCTCCACCAAGGCCGGCCCCACTGAACTCTCTACTGTGGGTCGCTCCACCCAGGCCGGCCCCCTGAACTCTCCTGTAGGTCGCTCCCCCACTGAACTCTCTAGGTCGCTCCACCCAGGCCGGCCCCACTGAACTCTCTACTGTAGGTCGCTCCACCCAGGCCGGCCCCACTGAACTCTCTACTGTAGGCTCCACCCAGGCCGCCCCACTCCACCCAGGCCGGCCCCACCCCACTGAACTCTCTACTAGGACCCTCCCCTGACCCAGCCTCACTGAACTCTCCAGGTCACTCCCCAGGCCGGCCCCACTGAACTCTCTACTGAAGGTCGCTCCACCCAGGCCGGCCCCACTGATTCTCTACTAGGGCTCCACCCAGGCCGGCCCCACTGAACTCTCTACTGAAGGTCGCTCCCCAGCCGGCCCCACTGAACTCTCTATAGGTCGCTCCACCCAGGCCGGCCCCACTGAACTCTCTACTGAAGGTCGCTCCACCCAGGCCGGCCCCACGGAACTCTCTACAGGTCGCTCCACCCAGGCCGGCCCCACTGAACTCTCTACTGAAGGCCGGCCCCACTGTCGCTCCACCCAGGCCGGCCCCACTGAACTCTCTACTGAAGGTCGCTCCACCCAGGCCGGCCCCACTGAACTCTCTACTGTAGGTCGCTCCACCCAGGCCGGCCCCACTGAACTCTCTACTGTAGGTCGCTCCACCCAGGCCGGCCCCACTGAACTCTCTACTGAAGGTCGCTCCACCCAGGCCGGCCCCACTGAACTGAAGGTCGCTCCACCCAGGCCGGCCCCACTGAACTCTACTGAAGGTCGGCCCCACTCCACTCCAGGCCAGGCCCCCACTGAACTCTCTACTGTAGGTCGCTCCACCCAGGCCGGCCCCACTGGACTCTCTACTGAAGGTCGCTCCACCCAGGCCGGCCCCACTGAACTCTCTACTGTAGGTCGCTCCACCAAGGCCGGCCCCACTGAACTCTCTACTGTAGGTCGCTCCACCAAGGCCGGCCCCACTGAACTCTCTACTGTAGGTCGCTCCACCAAGGCCGGCCCCACTGAACTCTCTACTGTAGGTCGCTCCACTCCAAGGCCGGCCCCACTGAACTCTCTACTGTGGGTCGCTCCACCCAGGCCGGCCCCACTGAACTCTCTAGGCTCCATCCCCGGCACCACTGAACCCCACTCCACCCAGGCCGGCCCCACTGAACTCTCTACTGTAGGGCTCCACCCAGGCCGGCCCCACTGAACTCTCTACTGAAGGTCGCTCCACCCAGGCCGGCCCCACTGCCGGCCCCACTGAACTCTACTGTAGGTCGCTCCACCCAGGCCGGCCCCACTGAACTCTCTACTGTCCAGGTCGAACTCTCCACCCAGGCCGGCCCCACTGAACTCTCTACTGGTCGCTCCACCCAGGCCGGTCGAACTCTCTACACCACCCAGGCCGCTCCACCCAGGCCGGCGCCACTGGACTCTCTACTGTAGGTCGCTCCACCCAGGCCGGCCCCACTGGACTCTCTACTGTAGGTCGCTCCACCAAGGCCGGCCCCACTGAACTCCGCACTCACACAAGAAAAGGTTGTCATGTCAATCCTGCCTTTAATGATTATGGCCATTCCTTCAGTTCATACAATATACAATACTATAATGGATTGTTTACTCTGTTACCATCTGGCAAGCAGTACCGGAGCATTGGGTCTAGGAACAACAGGCTCTGAGACAGCTTCTACCACCAGGCAATCAGACTGCTGAACATCTAACCCGAGCTGTCTCCTTGCACAGACCTGTACCTTAGAGACTATTTACACTGACTGTATGCACATGCAACTCTTGCACATGCACTCACACACACACACACACACACACAGCCATTTGATTACCTGTTCAAGAGTCTTATGGCTTGGGGGTAAAAACTTTTGAGAAGCCTTTTTGTCCTAGACTTGGCCCTCCGGTACCGCTTGCCATGCGGTAGTAGAGAGAACAGTATATGACCGGGGTGGCTGGGGTCTTTGACAATTTCAAAATCAAATCAAATTGTATTTGTCACATACACATGGTTAGCAGATGTTAATGCGAGTGTAGCGAAATGCTTGTGCTTCTAGTTCCGACAATGCAGTAATAACCAACGAGTAATTTAACCTAATAATTCCACAACAACTACCTTATACACACAGTGTAAAGGAATGAAAGAATATGTACATAAAAATATATGTATGAGTGATGGTACAGAACAGCATAGGCAAGATACAGTAGATGGTATTGAGTGCAGTATATACATATGAGATGAGTATGTTAACAAAGTGGCATAGTTAAAGTGGCTAGTGATACATGTATTACATAAGGATGCAGTAGATGATATAGAGTACAGTATATACGTATACATATGAGATGAATAATGTAGGGTATGTAAACATTATATTAGGTAGCATTGTTTAAAGTGGCTAGTGATATATTTTACATCATTTCCCATCAATTCCCATTATTAAAGTGGCTGGAGTTGAGTCAGTGTGTTGGCAGCAGCCACTCAATGTTAGTGGTTGCTGTTTAACAGTCTGATGGCCTTGAGATAGAAGCTATTTTTCAGTCTCTCGGTCCCAGCTTTGATACACCTGTACTGACCTCGCCTTCTGGATGATAACGGGGTGAACAGGCAGTGGCTCAGGTGGTTGTTGTCCTTGATGATCTTTATGGCCTTCCTGTAACATCGGGTGGTGTAGGTGTCCTGGAGGGCAGGTAGTTTGCCCCCGGTGATGCATTGTGCAGACCTCACTACCCTCTGGAGAGCCTTACGGTTGTGGGTGGAGCAGTTGCCGTACCAGGCGGTGATACAGCCCGCCAGGATGCTCTCGATTGTGCATCTGTAGAAGTTTGTGAGTAGTTTTGGTGACAAGCCGAATTTCTTCAGCCTCCTGAGGTTGAAGAGACGCTGCTGCGCCTTCTTCACGATGCTGTCTGTGTGAGTGGACCAATTCAGTTTGTCTGTGATGTGTATGCCGAGGAACTTAAAACTTACTACCCTCTCCACTACTGTTCCATCGATGTGGATAGGGGGCTGTTCCCTCTGCTGTTTCCTGAAGTCCACAATCATCTCCTTAGTTTTGTTGACGTTGAGTGTGTCACACGCGGACGTCCAGAGGGGGCTCTGTCGGTGCCGTCTTCCAGCACCCCCGCCCCGGAGCCCATGGAGTTGGTAGGGGCTGCGCGTAGGGAGGCTGGAGGAGGGGCCATCACGTGCACCATCTGTGGCCACAGAGGGCACACTAGTTTAGGGATCCCCATTATTCCTGTAGTTAGACCATTCCCGGTTCATGCTCTGGACAGTCCGGGCTAATCAGCGAAACCACCATCTCCGTGGCCATGGAGATGCAGCGGGGTCACGAGGAGAGAATCAGTCTCTTCCTCATTGACTGTCCTGCGTTTCCCGTGGTACTGGGCCTTCCCTGGTTGGCTCATCATAGCCCCACTATTTCCTGTCAACAGAGGGCTCTCACGGAGGGGTCGCGATAGTGCTCGGGGAGGTGTGTAAGGGTTTCCGTTGGTGCAGACCAGGTCTCCACCGTGCGCATCCTCCCAGAATATGCCGATTTGGCTCTCGCCTGTGTGACTCAATTACCACCTCATCGACCGATAAATCTCCTGGCAGACGCTGCGCTCCAGGAGTCACATGTATCCCCTGTCGCAAGCGGAGACAGTGGCTATGGAGACATATGTCTCTGAATCCCTGCATCAGGGATACATTCGGTCCTCCACTTCACCCACCTCCTCCAGTTTCTTTTCCGTGAAGAAGAAGGATGGAGGTCTATGCCCGTGCATTGACGATAGTGGTCTCAATCAAATCACGGTGAGTTACTCTTACCCGCTACCTCTTATTACCACAGCGATTGAGTCAATGCATGGGGCGCGCTTCTTCACGAAACTGGTTCTCAGGAGTGCTTATAACCTGGTGCGTATCCGGGAGGGAGACGGGTGGAAGACAGCTTTTAATACCACCTCAGGGCATTATGAGTACCTCGTCATGCCGTACGGGTTGGTGAATGCTCCATCAGTTTTCCAATCCTTTGTAGACGAGATTTTCAGGGACCTGCACGGGCAGGGTGTAGTGGTGTATACCGATGACATTCTGATATACTCCACTACACTCGCCGAGCATGTGTCTTTGGTGCGCAGGGTATTTGGATGCCTGTTGGAGCATGACAGGTACGTCAAGGCCGAGAAATGCCTGTTCTTTCAGCAGGCCATAACCTTCCTAGGGTATCACATTTCCACATCAAACGGTGGAGATGGAAAGTGACCATGGCATAGCAGCCGTGCGTAACTGGCCGACTACCACCACAGTAAAGGAGGTGCAGCAATTTTCAGGGTTTACCAATTACTACCAGATATTTATCCGGGGCTTTGGCCAGGTGGCTGCTCCCATTACCTCACTGCTGAAGGGGAGTTCTGTATGTCTGCAGTGGTCGGTTGAGGCGGACAGGGCTATTGGGCACCTGAGAGCTCGGTTTACCTCGGCTCCCGTGCTGGCCCATCCGAATCCCTCTTTGGCATTCATAGTGGAGATGGACGCATCAGAGTCTGGGATTGGAGCCGTGCTCTCTCAGCGCTCGAGCACGCCACCGAAGCTCTGCCCCTGTGTTTTCTTTTCAAAGAAACTCAGCCCGGCGGAGCGGAACGATGATGTGGGGGACCGGGAGTTGTTGGCTGTGTCTAAGGCTTTAAAGGCGTGGAGACATTGGCTTGAGGGGGCTAAACAGCATTTCCTCATCTAGACTGACCACCGCAACCTGGAGTACATCCAGGCAGCGAGGAGACTGAATCCTCTTTAGGCAAGGTGGGCCATGCTCTTTACCCGTTTTGTGTTTACCTTGTAAAAACAGACCAGGTTCCCAGAATACGAAGGCAGACGCACTGTCCCGGCTGTATGACACAGAGCAGCGGCCCATGGATCAGACTACCATACTCCCGGCCTCTTGCCTGGTAGCGCCGGTCATGTGGGAGCTGGGCGTGGACATTGAGCAGGCATGGCCCGCTCCCCTCCAGTGTCCCATCGGCGTATGTACGTTCCATCTGCTGTCCGTGACCAGTTGATCTATTGGGCCCACACGTCACCCTTCTCTGGTCATCTGGGGATCGGTCGGACGGTGCGCTGTCTGACTGGGAAGTACTGGTGGCCCACCTTGGCCAAGGACGTGAGGGTATATGTTTCCTCCTGCTCGGTGTGTGCCCAGTGTAAGGCTCCATGACACCTGCCCAGAGGTAAGCTACACCCCTTACCCATTCCACAACGGTCACACCTTGGTCACACTTGTCTGTGGATTTTTTAACCGATCTACCTCTTTCACAGGGAAACACTACGATCCTGGTCGTTGTGGATCGTTTCTCTAACTCATGTCGTCTCCTCCCTCTGCCTTCCTACGGCCCTACCGACTGCGGAAGCCCTGTCAACTCACATCTTCTGGCACAACGGGGTGCCTGAGGATATAGTGTCTGATCGGGGTCCCCAGTTCACATCGAGAGTCTGGAAGGGGTTCATGGAACTTCTGGGGGTCTCGATCAGCATTGCCTTGGGTTTTCACCCCGAGAGTAACGGGCAGGTAGAGAGAGTCAACCAGGATGTGGGCAGGTTTCTGTGGTCCTATTGCCAGGACCGGCCGGGGGAGTGGGCGGCGTTCGGGCCCTGGGCCGAGATGGCGCAGAACTCGCTTCGGCACTCCTCCACTAACCTCCCCCTTTCAATGCGTATTGGGGTACCAGCCGGTTCTGGTGCCATGGCATCAGGTTCAGACTGAGGCTCTTGCGGTGGACGACTGGCTGGTTCAGGGGAGCTGAGGAGACATGGGAGGCCGCCCATGTTCACCTCCAGCGAGCCGCGCTTCACCAAAAAGACCAGCGCAGACTGGTCTGACCAGGTCTGGCTCTCGACCCTCCACCTGCCCCTCCACCTGCCCTGCCAGAAGCTGGGTTCGCGGTTTGTGATGCCATTCTCAATGTCCTGAGGAGGTTGAACGAGGTGTGTTCCATCTTTCCTCTGATTACCGTATTAACCCCTTAATCCCTAAAGAGCTTGCCCAGCTCCCATGTCTCGGCCGGTTCGCCCAGGTGGAACGCCGGGTACTGTCACGTCTGCTCCCGCTCTTCCCACCCCCTGGCACTTGAGGGCGCCATATTACCCTGCATCACACGCTCCTGCCATCATCACTCACACCTGCCTTCCCTCGTCACTCTCATCAGCGTTAGTGGACTCACCTGGACTCACTTGTCGTGACATCAAGTAACATTCTAATATAATATCAAGCAACATTCTAATATAATATCAAGCAACATTTTAATATATAATCAAGCAACATTCTAATATAATATCAAGTAACATTCTAATATAATATCAAGCAACATTTGAATATAATATGAAGCAACATTCTAATATAATATCAAGCAACATTTGAATATAATATCAAGCAACATTCTAATATAAAATCAAGCAACATTCGAATATAATATCAAGCAACATTCAAATATACTATCAAGCAACATTCTAATCTACTATCAAGCAACATTTGAATATAATATCAAGCAACATTCGAATATAGTATCAAGCAACATTCTAATCTACTGTCAAGTGACATTCTATTATAATATCAAGCAACATTCTATTCTAATGTCAAGCAACATTCTATTCTAATATCAAGCAAAGTTGCTGAATGGATTTTTTTTATTTAACATGCTTTTATGTATTTTCACCCACCCAATAAGACACTTATTAGCGGAGAAATTATGATGAAATAATTTGTAATTAAACCGTTTTCCATCTGTTTAATCAAAATCAAAAACATGTCTGGAAGGCTGTATCCGGTCACACCGCCCACCCAGATTTGAGTGAGTGCACCGAGCGTGAACCTCAAAACACATCACTCTCGATTTTCATTTTTAATCAAATGCTATTGATTCGCTTAAGGGTTGAATTGATTGATGTGACACCCAAACCTGAGATATTCAGAGTGTGATGGCAAGTGCAGGCTTTATTGAGCAGAAGGAATTGTCTTTTATTCTGCTGAGAGCAAGTTAATCCTTTAAAACCTATACAGTGGATCAGGGCAATTGATAGGCAGCACGACTTATTCCCGTCTACTGAATAAAGCCTTTTCATATAATGATCGTGGCAAGGTTATTCACCTCCCTGGTTATTCTCCAGTTTTCAGCTTCTTCCTGACCTGACTCGGCCCTAGATGAACTAGATATTTATTAGATTGTTGATGTATGAAGTTGTTATTTATATGTGTTCCATTTTGAAGCAACTTTAATTAATAACCCACAGTGAAGCCCTCCCTCAAGTATTATTGTAAAAATAAAACATACTATGACAAGTATAATTCACCATGATTATTGTAAAGAGAAGTGCGGTGCTATCGCTCCCTCCGGGCTGGCCCCTACTCTGATAGGTTGAAAACACCCAGGGCTCTCTTTTTTAAGCAAACACAATTGTCAAACGCACGCTTGTTTGCAATTTGGACCTTGTTAAATTAGTGGATTCGGATACTGTAGCCACATCCGTTGCTAACAGGTGTATAAAATCGAGCACACTGCCATGCAATCTCCATAGACAAACACTCACAGGATAACGGTCTGTACTGAAGAGCTCAGTTGACTTTCAACGTGGCACCTTCATAGGACGCCACCTTAACAAACAAGTAAGTTCGTCAAATTTCTGCCCCCACTATATACCGTGTAGCCGATGCTATTTAATAAACTGTATCAAGCCACAATAGACCAGGAAGAGAATATTCCGTGCCCCCAGCCCAATTGGAGTTAATGACAACGCAAAGACCATCTAAGACACTGCATCTCTGTGCAAAAGGCATCACTACCGTCCCTGGTTCAAATGCAGGCTGTGTCACATCCGGCCATGATTGGGAGTCCCGTAGGGCGGTGCACAATTGGCCCAGCATTGTCCAAGTTTGGCTGTGGTAGGCCGTCATTGTAAATAAGAACTTGTTCTTAACTGACTTGCCTAGTAAAAAAGAGATAAAATGAAGCCATGAAATGCATTGATTGGCCAGTGAGTGGCCAAGCCCTTGTCATAGCTATTAATCAAAACCCAGCCTTTTAGTGCACTGCCAGCTCTTTGTGCCCCTAATTCCTTCAGTGAAAAAGGAAGCAGAAGGTTGTGTTAAAATAGAGCCCACAATGTCAGAGTAGTGTTTTTAAGTTTCAAGAGATGATTAATAAGCACCCTCTGAAATACTCAAATGAGATCAGAACAATATCTACGTTCCAGAACCGGAGATGACAGGAGGACAGAGACAATGCAAGACAAGTTCAGGAGTCAGTTGTCCTCTCATAGCAAATCCCTGACATAATGTTTTAACAAAAGGCCCCGAGTCTTGAGTGGATGGACAGTGGGATTGGCACATTCAAAGGGAAAGAGTAGTATCACAGCCAGACTTCAGCGGCAGGAGAAAACAATCGTGTGACTGAGAGAATCCAAGGAGTGTGTGTACTGAGGCAGAAGTCAAACAGACAGAGAGACAGAACCTGTCATTTTACCCCATACAGTCTCCAGTTGAAGTGTAATGACTTGGAGGTCCTCTAGTAAAATGTCCACTTTTCCTTTCCTTCTGATAAAACAATCCAAAAGACAAATGGAACCACCTTGTCTCATACCTTTATGATAAATCAATCCAAAAGACAAATGGAACCACCTTGTCTCATACATTTATGATAAAACAACCCAGAAGACAAATGGAACCACCTTGTATCGTACATTTTATGTTATAAACCAAGCATGTCAAACAATACTAGCTAACACTTTACAGTTGAAAGGGGTGAGAGGTACAATTTAGAAAAAAGTAAACAAAACAATTCTGTCTTTGCAGGCATCCACGGTACACTCGTAGGGTTCTTCGGCTGTTCCCATAGGATAACCATTTGAAGAACACTTTTTGGGTTCCAGGTAGAACCCTTTCAGTTCCAGGTAGAACCCCTTCGGGTTCCTTGTAAAAGCCCTTTCCACAGAGGGTTCTACATGGAACCCAAAAGGATTCTACCCGGAACCAAAAAATGGTTATCCAATGGGGGCAGCCGAAGAAGCCCTTTGGAAGCCTTTTTTCTAAGAGTTTGGGTGGCTATGGGAGGGAACGTTTCTGAATCCACGGGATGGGTCTGCCATGTGTTCTCCCATGCTTAGCCTTCACCATCTTTTGTAGCCCTTTCCTGCTGGAAATGACCAAAAGTGCCCTCTTTGGGTAGAATGTTATTCATATTTTACATAACTTCATTATTAAAATAGATGATAAAAAATAAAATAAAAGATGAAAATCCTGTGTTTCCATATTAAATGTTGTTTTTTTCTTGTTTTTCTCCCCCTTCATGTTTCAGTCTTCTGTGATGTATATAACATATCGTATTGGGATGGAAACACAATTGAATACATTTCTTTATATCTGACATGGTATGGATGTCTTCTCTTGTTTAAACCCATATCCATGTCTGTGAGGTGTATATTTTGGTTTCAAAGTGGATTTGTTTAAGGCTATGAATAATCACTCTGTTTGACCCTGATTTTAGCCCACTGCAGTAAAAGGTAATCAACGCTTCGCTGCCGGAGAGATTTACAACGTCTTTCATCAGTAAATGGTGAATACTTCTTCTCTACCCTCCCTACTGGAAATTTACCTCACTTTACCTTATCTTTATGGTAACGGCCAAGTCGGGCAAGTCTCACGCTTATAAAAAAATATATAAAAAAATCTGAGGATTGCGATCTGTTAGAGAATGTCAATAAGGAAAAGACCTTTACCGCTTCAGCACAGCCTTTGCTAATATTCCTTAGACATTTGAAAGTATTCAAAGGGTTTCGGCTTAAATTTATTGCATTACACATTGATTTGGGAGAATAACTTGAGCTCCTTGACCTTACTGTGCAAACAGCCAGATGACATTGGCGACACTATTCTAATAAATCTCTGCAGTGTAAAAGTAGTAGACAATGAAGAAAAGGTCCCCCCCCCCCAGTGACTTCGCACTCTGCTGTATGAGCTTCTGGCCCATATTAACACATAACAATCGTAGATCATCAATGTCGAGGCAAAAAAGTCACCAGGTACATGGGAACAATTCTCTTGACCTTACACAATGAGATTTGTTACAGTCATCCAGAGGTTTTGTTGGAAATACACACACATTTGACATGCACTGATAGCTCTGTTTACATATCAATCTTAATGTTAATATACTATAACATGAATGAAAATGACATATATATGGATGTTGCCGTAAAAAAATGATTGGTAAATGTTGAATTAATATGGAAATTACGAAAAGTAACTCCACTACATGTAACTGTTATTCTATGAGTTTAGAGATTTGGTTTGCTGTTACTACAAGTTCAACTAAAGAGTTGGGGATCATCTGAATGTGAACATGCTTATCTGTAAAATGGGCTACTAAGGAGGATTAGTTGACTTGTGTAGCGGTCTTCATGCGGTGAAGGAGAGTCGGACCAAAATGCAGCGTGTAGATTGCGATCCATGTTTAATGAACAAACGTAAACACGAATCAATACAAATACTACAAAACAAAAGAACGTAATGAAAACCGAAACAGCCTATACTAGTGTAAACTAACACAGATACAGGAACAAGGACACTAAGGACAATCACCCACGAAACACACAAAGAATATGGCTAACTAAATATGGTTCCCAATCCGAGACAACGATAATCACCTGACTCTGATTGAGAACCGCCTCAGGCAGCCATAGACTATGCTATACACCCCACACAACCCCAAGATGAAACACACCACAAATAAACCCATGTCACACCCTGGCCTGACCCAATACATGAAGATAAACATAATAAATATAGACCAGGGCGTGACAACTTGTGGAAAACATCAGCCATAGATAGGTGATCAACAGTCTTCAGCACCCTGGGGGAAATGTCTCCCACACCCTCAGTGGGAACATGACACCTCTATCCTCCATACAGGTGTGTGTCTGACATCATAGCTGATGTCAGCCAACGTCTTTTTCCTTCTCTTTAGGTCAGAGTGGCAATAAAGCCAGATACAGATACGAAAAACCATTTCAATTCCCGTCCCACAGCTCTGTGCCCCACTACATTCACAACTGAGTGTAACAATTTTCCTGGAATCTCTTCTCGGGTCGAACTTTACATTAAATTGCACTTAAAATAGACGCCATGTTACATGGAAGTGTTTTTGCAACTAGTAGACCTACCAGCCTTTCCGTTCAAGGCCAGTTTCCTTCCATTTAAATACGGCCACGTCAAGCAATTGTTTCAAGTGTGGTGTCCTATGCATAGTTCCCATGTACACCTGAGTGACTGCATCGTAGTTACCAAAGCAGTTACCAAGCAACAATTTTTAAGTATTGCCCTCCCTTCTTTTCATCTGTTCATGTGACTCAAACCAGTGCTTTTACTGCATAGAGACAAAATAAATTGCGCCTAAATTGCAATATTACATTATGGCCTTTCTCTTGCATTTCAAAGATGACGGAACAACAACAACAACATAGAATAGAAAACACACTTTTATCTGTTTGTATTATATTTTTCCGGATCTAATTTTTTATATTAGCCTACATTATCCTACATTCATTCCACAAAGTGTTTCCTTTCAAATGGTATCAAGAATATGCATGTCCTTACTTCGTGCGCTGAGCTTCAGGCAGTTAGATTTGGGTATCTCATTTTAGGATAACATTTTTAAAAAGGGTTCAATGTGTTCACTTATTTTTGCACCAGCATTAATTTCTTTTCATTTTGTTTTTCTACTACGTGCATGATTTCCTCTACACCAACATATGGTATTGCTAAATACAAACCTGTTATGTCAGATCAAAAGACTGGTTCTGATTAAATGAAGAGTTCATGGTAAAAACCTAAGAAATTGGTAATTTCACATACTTTCAAGAAGCACTGTGTGTATATAGTGCTTTTCAAGGACCCAATCTTGCCACAACTAAATTGATTGTTATTGCTTGAGACTTTCTTATTGCAGACTCCATTCAAGGTATTCTCCACAATGCTTGTCTGGAAAATGATCTGGCGGCGTACATAAATTGTATTCGCCAAGGGAGAGAGGGGAAAAGCAGACAGAATCCACCCAGCAGGGACTTCAAAGTTTAGAAGGCAGCAGTCGAAACACGGTAACACTTTGTAACTTACTATCTCCATGTGAAGCGGACTCTAAAATATTGAGAAATCGATAGATGTGTTATTGGGTGTATCATCTTCTGTGTCAGATGTACTATTACAACAGAAATGGAAAACTTCAAATCCTATTTCATTTTTGTATTTTGTTTTATTTAATGAGGAAATGTGATCCTGTCGGTGTAGTTTGTATCAGTATCGGTCTGTGCATGTTAACAATCTGCTTTAAATGACGCTCAGCTTATAAAGGCTTCGTACAGCCTTCATAATACCTTCATAAGCACTACATAAATGTGTTACAATTAAGTATCTATAACTGTATGTCATGTTCTATAAAGGGTTCATAAATGTGGCATAACTGTGTGACATAATCACCACTGTCAAATGTGACATAACCCATTATGTCGAATATGATATAATCATGTGACCTGTTGTGCTGAAGGATGGCAGGATGGCTCTGAGGTGATGTCATGTCAGTCACATTACACCTAATCTCGTTCCCAGACACCAACGCATCAAAATTGGCCTTCATTAGTTAGGGTTAGATTTAAAATCACAGTTTAAGAAGATACATTGCGGAAATGGGCAAGGTTTAGATATAATTATGACTTTATCACTGTGTTAAGTAGTGACGATGACAAATACTTTACTCAGTAAGGTCACTCCTATAGAACTCTATGGTCACTCCCTCTAAGGCCATCTCTGAATGGTTGGTATCCCAGGATAATATGTGCTGTGTGTTCAATAGCCTGGGGGACGCCGTTGCACCAAGAAACACTGACCCAACCTAAATATGTTTAAAGTAACAAGTCACATGTTCTTCAATACACAAACACAACAATCTGACGAGCCGTACCGTGGGGTGCTGGGCCCAGGCAGGTCTTTGACACGTTCACCCACTGAAAGATCAGCCACAACATATTGGCACCGTTGTAGTCGATTGTAATCAAGCCCTGGTCTCCAGCAACAGAAGAGGAATAACTGGTGTCGTAGACTCAGATTGGACTACTCCAAATCATCTTGGTTCTGACACACACACGCACGCACACGCATGCATGCACGCACACTCACACACACACACAAGCTTTGCAGGCAGGTCTATCAACACGTTTAAATACCTCTCACATACTACAGTAATCTGTGGATCATGAGAGAACCGTCATAAATCAACAGGACGTGACACGTTTATTGACACTTATTTTGGCAATAAATAAAGGTTAACTAACTTTTTTTTCCTGTCCATTGGCAGCACAAGTGGGCATTTCAATTGCAAAAAAACTAAGTACAGTACATGGTCAGAAGTATGTGGACACCTGCTCGTCGAACATCTCATTCCAAAAACATGGGCATTAATATAGAATTGGTCCTCCCTTTGCTGCTACAACAGCCTCCACTCTTCTGGGAAGGCTTTCCACTAGATGTTGGAACATTGCTGCTACAACAGCCTCCACTCTTCTGGGAAGGCTTTCCACTAGATGTTGGAACATTGCTGCTATAACAGCCTCCACTCTCCTGGGAAGGCTTTCCACAAGATGTTGGAACATTGCTGCTATAACAGCCTCCACTCTTCTGGGAAGGCTTTCCACTAGATGTTGGAACATTGCTGCGGAAACTTGCTTCCATTCAGGCACAAAAACATTATTGACGTCGGACACTTATATTGGGCGATGAGGCCTGGCTGGCAGTCGGCGTTCTATTTCATCCCAAATGTGTTTCGTTGGGGTTGAGGTCAGGGCTCTGTGCAGTTCTCCCACACCGATTTCGACCAACCATTTCTGTATGGACCTCACTTTAAGCACGGGGGCATTGTCATGCGGAAACAGGAAAGGGTCTTCCCCAAACTGTGACCACAAAGTTGGAAGCTCAGAATTGTCTAGAATGTCATTGTTTGCTGTAGCATTAAGATAACACCACTTACTGTTGACCAGGGCAGCTCTAGCAGGGCAAAAAAATTGGACGAACTGACTAGTTGGAAAGGTGGCATCCTATGATGGTGTCACGTTGAAAGTCACTAAGCTCTTTAGTAAGGCCATTCTGCTGCCAATGTTTGTCTATGGAGATTGCATGGCTGTGTGCTCAATTTTATACAACATGTGAGTCTAATACTGAATGCTGATTGTTTAAAACCACATTCCAGCCGTTGTCTATTCCACAAGTTGCCACCGGCTAACTCTTTAAAATGCCGACTCTGTTCCATCTGACTGAGCAATCCACTGTCTCATCAGCCCAGCCAGGCAATTTATAAACTTGATCTCCACTATGAAAAGCATCTAGACATTATCTCACATTTCTTTTAGACATTTAGTTTTCAACAGCCGAGATTTGTATAAACCTTGCAGTCTTTTTCTCTGACATTTGCAACAATTGTTTCAATATTCAAATTCGATCTCCAGAAGTCCCATAGTAATGAACGTGTCGGGAGTCGGGATGAGACAGACAGGCAGCTTTTCTCAGCCAGTCGAAATCATGAATCAACATAATTTACATGGATATACAGAAAGAACTGTCAATAGTATATACAAATAAATATCAATTTGGCTCGCTAGAGGTGCAGCGGTCTAAGGCACGGCAGCTTAGTGCAAGAGGTATCACTACAGTCCCTGGTTCGAATCCAGGCTGTATCACATCTGGCTTTGATTGGGCGTCCCATAGGGGTGCCCACAATTGGCTCAGTGTCGTCTGGGTTTTGCCATTGTAGGCCATCATTGTAAATAAGATTTTGTTCTTAACTGACTTGCCTCGTTAAATAAAGGTTCAATTTAAAATATATATCACAATAATAGAAAACAGGTCAAACTAAGTGCAGCTAGATGTCTTTCCAGCTTCAGTTTGAAATGATTGTCTTAGCTGTGCTGTTGGCCAGCTCCTCTAAACAAGCATCCTGACGAGAGAGCACATTTTCTGTGCCAGGATAAATCACGCATCATTACATTGTTGTGGATGTATCCAAAAAAATGCACCTGTCAGCAAAGGGTGTGGCTGAAATTGCAAAATCCACTAATTTGAAGGGTGTCCCTTTACCTTTGTATATGCAGTGCCTTCAGGAAGTATTCACACCCCTAGACTTTTTCCACAATTTGTTGCGTTACAGCCTGAATTTTAGATTTAGATTGTGCACCTGGCCTACACACAATACCCCATAATGTCGAAGTGGAATTATGTTTTTAGAGATTTGTACAAATTAATTAAAAGTTAAACACTGAAATGTCTTGAGTCAATAAGTATTTGACTCCTTTGTTATAGCAAGCCTAAATAAGTTCAGGAGTAAACATGTGCTTAACTAGTCACATAATAAGTTGTAAGGACTCCCTCTGAGAGCAATAATAGTGTTTAACATGATTTTTGAATGACAAGTGTTCCCAACACATACAATTATCTGCAAGGTCCCTCATTCAAGCTGTCATGGCAGATTTCCTCCTCTTCGTCTGAAGAGGAGTAAGGATCGGACCAAGATGCGGCGTGGTAAGTGTTCATGACGATTTTAATAAGAAAAGCACTGAACACTATGAAATACAAAAAACATAAACAAATACGTGAAATAACCAAACCAAAACTGTACTGTGTGGCGACAAACACACACACATGGAAACAAATACCCACAAACCAACAGTGAAACCCAGGCTACCTAAGTATGATTCTCAATCAGAGACAACTAATGACACCTGCCCCATACTAGGCCGAAACAGAAACCAAGCATAGAAACACAAAACATAGACTGCCCACCCAACTCACGCCCTGACCATACTAAATAAAGACAAAACAAAGGAAATAAAGGTCAGAACTTGACACGAGCAGTGAATTTCAAACACAAAATCAACCGCAAAGACCAGGGAGTTTTTCCAGTGTCTCACATGGGCACCTATTAGTAGTAAAAATGTCAAAAGACATTGAATATCCCTTTGAGGATGTTGAAGTTAATAATTACACTTTGGATGGTTTATCAACACACCCAGTCACTTCAAAGATACAGGCGTCCTTCCTAACTCAGTTGCCGTAGAGTAAGGAAACTGCTAAAGGATTTCACCATGAGGGCAATGGTGACTTTAAAACAGTTAGAGTTTAATGGCTGTGATAGGAGAAAACTGAGGATGGATCCACATTATTTGTAAGGGATTTCCTCTTCTTCCGAAGAGGAGAGGCGAAAAGGATCGGAGGACCAATATGCGGCGTGGTAAGTGTCCATGGTTCTTTTAATAAGAAATAGTACACATGAACAACTGAATACAAAAACAATAAACGTGGAATGAACGAAACCCAAAACAGTACCGTGTGGTGAAAAACACAGACACGGAAACAAATACCCACAAACCAACAGTGAAACCCAGGCTACCTAAGTCTATGATTCTCAATCAGAGACAACAGAATGACACCTGCCTCTGATTGAGAACCATACAAAAATGGCAAATCCAAACATCGAAATCCCCAACTCATAGAAAAACAAACATAGACTGCCCACCCCAACTCACGCCCTGACCATACTAAATAATGACAAAACAAAGGAAATAAAAGTCAGAACGTCACATTACTAGTATTGTATTACTCCACAATACTAACTTAATAGTCAGAGTGAAACCAAGGAATACTGTATAGAATACAAATATTCCACAACATCCCATCCTGTTTTCAACAATTCACTAAAGTAATTCTGAAAAAAATGTTGCAAAGCAATTCACTTTTTTACAAAGTGTTATGATTGGGTAAAATCCAATACATTATGGAATATTACTCTCCATATTTTCAAGCTTAATGGTGGCTGCATCATGTAATGGGTATGCTTGTGATCTTTAAGGACTGGGGAGTTTTTCAGGATAAAAATTAAACGGAATGGAGCTAAGCACAGGAACAATCCTAGAGGTAAACCTGCTTTCTACCAGAAACGGAGAAATTAATTCACCTTTCAAAGGGACAATAACCTAAAACACAAGGCGAACTCTACACTTGATTTGCTTACCAAGAAGACAGTGAATTTTCCTGAGTGGCTGAGATACAGTTTTGACTTACATCTGCTTGAAAATATCAGGCAAGAACAAAAAATGGTTTTCTAGCAATGACCAACAACTATTTTGAAAGAGCTTTAAGAATTTGGAAAAGCATAACGGGCAAATGTAGCGCAATGCAGATGTGGAAAGCTCTTAGAGATTTACCCAGAAAGACTCACAGCTATAATTGCTGTCAAAAGGTGCTTATACAAAGTATTGACTCAGGTGTGTGAATACTTACAGTATGTATATTAAATCTATTTAATAACATTTTCAGGCTGTAACACAACAAGATGTGGAATAAGTCAAGGGGTGTGAATACTTTCTGTAGGCCCTGTATCAGGGTCTAATCATTCATACACACAGGACATGTCAGAAGTGGCATCTTTATTTTTTTGAGAGGTAATGTTGAGCAGCAACTACTTCCTGTGGCTTGAGAGGAATATGATACGTGTTTGTCTTGTGTGGGCCACCCCTCTCTCTACGTTCTCTGTCCTGTCTGCTCCTCTCTCTATGTTCTGCCGTGTTCTCTCTCTGGCCTGTCTGCTCCTCTCTCTATGTTCTCCTGTGTTCTCGCTCTGGCCTGTCTGCTCCTCTATGTTCTGCTGTTCTCTCTCTGGCCTGTCTGCTCCTCTCTCTATGTTATCCTGTGTTCTCTCTCCGCTCCTTCCCTGTCATGTGCTCCTCCTGGACAGCCTCTATGTTCTCCTGTGTTTCTCTCTCTGGCCTGTCTGCTCCTCTCTCTATGTTCTCCTGTGTTCTCAAATCCTCTGGCCTGTCTGCTCTCTCTCTATGTTCTGCTGTGTTCTCTCTCTGGCCTGTCTGCTCCTCTCTCTATGTTCTCCTGTGTTCTCGTTTCTGGCCTGTCTGCTCCTCTATGTTCTGCTGTGTTCTCTCTCTGGCCTGTCTGCTCCTCTATGTTCTGCTGTGTTCTCTCTCTGGCCTGTCTGTCTCCTCTCTCTATGTTCTCCTGTGTTCTCTCAGGCTCGGCCTGTCTGCTCCTCTATGTTCTGATGGTTCTCTTCTCGCTCATGTTCTGCTGTGTTCTTCTCGTTCCCTGTCTGCTCCTCTCTCTATGTTCTCCTGTGTTCTCGCTCTGGCCTGTCTGCTCTTCTCTCTATGTTCTCCTGGGTTCTCGCTCTGGCCTGTCTGTATCCTCTCTCTATGTTCTCCTGTGTTCTCTCTCTGGCCTGTCTGCTCCTCTCTCTATGTTCTCCTGTGTTCTCGCTCTGGCCTGTCTGCTCTTCTCTCTATGTTCTCCTGTGTTCCCCAAGGCTCTGGACTGTCTGCTCCTCTCTCTATGTTCTCCTGTGTTCTCGCGTAAGTTCTGGCCTGTCTGCTCCCCTTTCTTGCTTGCTGTCTGAAGTTCTGATTTCCTGGATCTCCTATATTATTACAGAGATGGTACGGTATCAGTGTCATAGCAAAATGGAGTATTCTGAACAGACAAACACACAGAGAAGCAATATGAACAGGCAAATCCTTTCACTTACTCTGGCAAATGCAACAACCATCTCTTTGTTTCCTGAGCTGCATCGTTTGTCCTCTTTCTCAAGAAGAAATTGAGTATGTCCATATTCTATAAGTTGGAAAAACAATGTTAACTCAGCTATCCAGCTTTGTTTTCTCAACAGATAGCAAGTTATTTGAGCTCACGTTACCAAAAGTAGCTAACGTCATGTTAAAGTTAGCTAGCTAACTTTATTAGCATTATTTAGCATATTTGGATAGTATTTGATTAGATAGTAATTTGTTAGATAGTGATACTTTTCAGGTGATGAACAGAGCTCCAGCAGTTGGATTCAGTGTCCAGATAGCTAATCAATTACTGTCAAAACCTTGTTCATAAAATTTGCTCGTTAGCTAATGTTAGTAGCACTACTATCTAGTCTGTGTGGTCACTGACGTTATTTAGCTAGCTTAACATTATCTGTCAGCGTAGCTTTTGAGTCAACATGTTGGATTGTAAGTTACTTGAATCTGGCTTACTGTGAGGTCAATAACACTGAATAGCATCATCAAATAATAATAACACAGTGGTTGTAGAGAGTGCAACAGGTCAGCACCTCAGGAGTAAATGTCAGTTGGCTTTTCATAGCCGAGCATTCGGAGTCAGAGACAGCAGGTGTGATAGAGAGAGTTAAAACAGCAGGTCTGGTGAACAGGTCAGCATTCCATAGCCGCAGGCAGAACAGTTGAAACTGGAGCAGCAGCATGACCCGGTGGACTGGGGACAGTAAGGAGTCATCAGGCCAGGTAGTCCTGAGGCATGGTCCTAGGGCTCAGATCCTCCGGGAGGGGAGGGGAGAGAGAGAATTAGAGGGAGCAAACTTAAATTCACACAGGACACCGGATAAGACAGGAGAAATACTCCAGATAAAACAGACTGACACATCGTTTTGGGCTAGCAAAACGTGCTAACTATAGTAGTAGCAAGCTAACAAAGTTTACCTACAGTTCTCCTTCTCATCTTTGCTCTCTCTCAGAATGAACAGTCGCCATGTAAGTATGAGCCTAAATATAATTTATTAGGATGAATCAAAAAAGACTTTGGAAAACCTCCTAAAGAGACATCTTACACAGAAATGATATGTTCAGGCAGGATTAAAAAGGCAGGGCAGGCAAAGGCAGTGTAGATCAGTTTGTTTTACACCATCCCAGCAGAACAAAGGTTTTCGAGATAAAATCATCCCTGAAATTCAGGGACTGGTGATGTTAATGCTGAGTGCTATGGGGTGGTAGTCATTGTGGCATGAAGCCTTAAGAGTTCTTAGGAACAGTAATGATGGTTGTGATGATGGTTGTCAGTGGGGATTAGACTGGGACAAGGAAAGGTTGAAAAGGATTGGGAATATGCCTGCCAGGTGTTCTGTGCGAGAACCTCTCTCTCTGAGAACCTGCGGCCTTGAAAGTATTGACATGATTAAAGACCTTACTCACATAGGTCTCAGAGAGTGAGATCCCCCAGGCCCATGCCTCATGCGGAGGGCGTCAAAGCCTGTTAATTATGTTTTATGTTCTTTTTTAACCAGGCAAGTCAGTTAAGAACAAATTCTTATGTACAATGTTCTCTGTGTTCTCATTCCTGTCTCTCTCTATGTTCTCCTGTGTTCGGCCTACCCCAGACAACGCTGGGTAAATTGCGCTCCGTTCCCTATGGGACACCCAATCACGGCCGGATGTGATGCAGCCTGGATTTGAACTAGGGACTGCAGTGATGCCTCTTGCACTGAGATGCAGTGCCTTAGACTCTGGCCTGTCGCCACTATGATTCCAGCTCATTCCTATATTGTCCTTTTCTCTCATTTAATAGCTCTATCCTTGTTCTGGGACTTCTTGTACTTGTTCATGTCCTCAGCCGTAGCCTCAGGGTTGTCTGCGATAGCCCTATATGTGGTAGCCCTGTCCTTTAACTTAGCGCAAACCTCAGTGTTGATCCAGGTTTTTGATTAGGGAAGCAGCAAACCTCAGTGTTGATCCAGGGCTTTTGATTGGGGAAGCAGCAAACCTCAGTGTTGATCCAGGGCTTTTGTTTGGGAAGCGGCAAACCTCAGTGTTGATGCAGGGCTTTTGATTGGGGAAGCAGCAAACCTCTGTGTTGATCCAGGGCTTTTGATTGGGGAAGCAGCAAACCTCAGTGTTGATCCAGGGCTTTTGATTGGGGAAGCAGCAAACCTCAGTGTTGATCCAGGGCTTTTGATTGGGAAGCAGCAAACCTTCATCGTGGGGACAACGTCCCCGATGCATTTCCTAACAAAGCCGGTGAAGGAAGTGGAAAGCTTTCTGCTTGCGTTATCGGAGCTGTCTTGGAACATATTCCAATCAGGTCTAGCAAAGCAGTCCTGTAGTATATTCCCTGACTCTGATGATCATTTCTCAGCGGAGCAAGACACGGGTACTTCCCTGTTTTGAGCTTCTGCTTGTAAACAGAAGCAGGAGTATGGATTCATGATCTGATTTGCCGAATGGGGAACGAGGAGGGCCTTGAATACTTGCTTGTGGGTAGAGTAACAGTGGTCTAGAACGTTTTCATTACTCCTAGTGGCGAAGGAGACATGATAATGAAGATTAGGTATCACGTGGCTAAATGGACGTGGAATAAAAATCACCAGCAACAAGAAAATCGCAATACTAATCTGTGTGGTCCCTGTTATTTACCTTACTGTCAGTGCAAAACTTTTCCTGACTTTTCCTGACGTTTTTTATATCCTTATACAGTTTGTTAAGTGCCAAGCTTGTTATTTTTCTTGTCCTGTGGTGGAATGTAAACAACAGTCCCGATAACATCTGAAAACTCCTCGTGAGGTAGAAGGGCTTTTCGGCATTTGACCATCAGGTATTCCAAGACGGGTAAACAGTGGGTCGACTCTTCCACCGTGCTCAATACCATTTGTTGTTGATGAAGAGGCAAACCCCTCCCCCTTTCGATTTCCCTGACTCCACTGTCCTGTCTGCTCGGTGAATGGAGAATCCATTGTGTTAGGTACACATGTGGAGTATCTTGTCCGGAAGCCATGTTTCAGAAAAGCAGAGAATATTGCAGTTATAAGAGTCCAGTTGGTAGCAAATCCACAATCAGAGGTCATCCATGTTATTATCAATAGAATGAAAAAAATGGCCGGGTTTTCCCTTAGCCTTAATCTGGGTAGGATTCCCAATCTCTTGGCTATGTAACATTGCCATTTCCTCTTGGATGCCTGAAAATTACAGTACGGCACCATCTTGATTTAAATTCCATCCTCATTATAGGCCAGAACTTACAGAACGGCACCATCTTGATTTAAATTCCAGCCTCATTATAGTCTGGAACATACAGTACTGCACCATCTTGATTTAAATTCCAGCCCCATTATAGGAACATAGAGATAGAGAGGTTATATTGTTTCAGGAGAAGTATTGTAAATGAATCAATCCTTTAGGACACAACCACATTAAGTCTCCTTCCTTGGTGCTCTCACACAGACAGACACACTAACACTCTCTGTCTCCTTCCCTCATGCTCTCACACAGACAGACACACTAACACTCTCTGTCTCCTTCCTTGGTGCTCTCACACAGACAGACACACAGACACTCTCTGTCTCCTTCCCTCGTGCTCTCACACAGACAGACACACTAACACTCTCTGTCTCCTTCCCTCGTGCTCTCACACAGACAGACACACTAACACTCTCTGTCTCCTTCCCTCGTGCTCTCACACAGACAGACACACTAACACTCTCTGTCTCCTTCCCTCGTGCTCTCACACAGACAGACACACTAACACTCTCTGTCTCCTTCCCTCGTGCTCTCACACAGACAGACACACTAACACTCTCTGTCTCCTTCCCTCGTGCTCTCACACAGACAGACACAGTAACACTCTCTGTCTCCTTCCCTCGTGCTCTCACACAGACAGACACACTAACACTCTCTGTCTCCTTCCCTCGTGCTCTCATACAGACAGACACACTAACACTCTCTGTCTCCTTCCCTCGTTCTCTCACACAGACAGACACACTAACACTCTCTGTCTCCTTCCCTCGTGCTCTCACACAGACAGACACACTAACACTCTCTGTCTCCTTCCCAGTTTCGTGCTTGTTATTTTTCTTGTCTCACACAGACAGACACACTAACACTCTCTGTCTCCTTCCTGAGGTGGTGCTCTCACACAGACAGACACACTAACACATTTCTCTGTCTCCTTCCCCATTGTGTTAGGTACACATGGAGTATCTTGTCCGGAAGCCATGTTTCGTGCTCTCACACAGACAGACACACTAACACTCTCTGTCTCCTTCCCTCGTGCTCTCACACAGACAGACACACTAACACTCTCTGTCTCCTTCCTTGGTGCTCTCACACAGACAGACACACAGACACTCTCTGTCTCCTTTCGTGCTCTCACACAGACAGACACACTAACACTCTCTGTCTCCTTCCAGCCCATTATAGTCTGCTCTCACACAGACAGACACACTAACAGCCCCATTATAGGAACATAGAGATCCTTCCCTATTGTCTCAGGACAGTATTGTACAGAATCATCCTTCTAAGTCTCCTTCCTTGGTGCTCTCACACAGACAGACACACTAACACTCTCTGTCTCCTTCCCTCGTGCTCTCACACAGACAGACACACTAACACTCTCTGTCTCCTTCCTGGTGCTCTCACACAGACAGACACACAACACTCTCTGTCTCCCTTCCCTCGTGCTCTCACACAGACAGACACACTAACACTCTCTGTCTCCTTCCCTCGTGCTCTCACACAGACAGACACACTAACACTCTCTGTCTCCTTCCCTCGTGCTCTCACACAGACAGACACACTAACACTCTCTGTCTCCTTCCCTCGTGCTCTCACACAGACAGACACACTAACACTCTCTGTCTCCTTCCCTCGTGCTCTCACACAGACAGACACACTAACACTCTCTGTCTCCTTCCCTCGTGCTCTCACACAGACAGACACACTAACACTCTCTGTCTCCTTCCCTCGTGCTCTCACACAGACAGACACACTAACACTCTCTGTCTCCTTCCCTCGTGCTCTCACACAGACAGACACACTAACACTCTCTGTCTCCTTCCCTCGTGCTCTCACACAGACAGACACACTAACACTCTCTGTCTCCTTCCCTCGTGCTCTCACACAGACAGTAACACTCTCTGTCTCCTTCCCTCGTGCTCTCACACAGACAGACACACTAACACTCTCTGTCTCCTTCCCTCGTGCTCTCACACAGACAGACACACTAACACTCTCTGTCTCCTTCCCTCGTGCTCTCACACAGACAGACACACTAACACTCTCTGTCTCCTTCCCTCGTGCTCTCACACAGACAGACACACTAACACTCTCTGTCTCCTCCCTCTGTCACACAGACAGACACACTAACACTCTCTGTTCCTTCCCTCGCTCACACAGACAGACACACTAACACTCTGTCTCCTAACCTCGTGCTCTCACACAGACAGACACACTAACACTCTCTGTCTCCTTCCCTCGTGCTCTCACACAGACAGACACACTAACACTCTCTGTCTCCTTCCCTCGTGCTCTCATACAGACAGACACACTAACACTCTCTGTCTCCTTCCCTCGTGCTCTCACACAGACAGACACACTAACACTCTATGTCTCCTTCCCTCGTGCTCTCACACAGACAGACACACTAACACTCTCTGTCTCCTTCCCTCGTGCTCTCACACACAGACAGGCACACAATGCCTTGTGAAAAAGCTTCCACGTGAAACTGACCAAATAGTAGTACTTTTACGCTGATTTCGCTCACTGCTGGGCAACAACATCAAAACTGGATAATAACTCAAAAACAACTTGTAAGGCTAGAGATTTTTATAGACAAACACTATCACAACAGACATGGGGGAGCATAAACACAGAAAGAATGGAGAATAGTAATAAGAGGCTGATACAGATGACCTATTTTCATCACCCTGTACGGTAAGCGTGGAGACCGAACTGCTAAAAATCTATCAATTATAAATTAGGCGTACTTGAGATAATACGTGAAGATATACATGAGATGGAATGAGTGATGAGAAAGCAGCGACACTGGAAAAAATCAACTAAAAAGCTGAAGGGTACAGTCAACGTTATAGAATCTGACATTAATGAACTTAATAAAAGAGAGAACAAGTTGTTCAGAGAATCAACACTTGATATACAGACTAGATCAATGCACGAAAATCTGGTGCTTACCGGACTTAAAGAGGATGAAGGTGATGATTCAGTGAGGGTGGTGAAAGATTTCATTGTTGAAGCAGATCCCAGGTGACACTATCGACCAAATTAAACTTGAATGTGTACATCGTTTTCGGACAGAGAGGACAGCGATACGAACGCCCGATCGTTGCCAAATTTGCATATTCTTTAAAGATAAAATAATGGTTAAAAGCCTGGGAAAAACACTTGCCGGCTTTAAAATAGGAACGATCCATTCCCAACGGAAATCGCAGAACGAGGCAAAGTACTGTATGCACTCTTCCAAGACAGACTAAATCGGAGACGTGTAATGTAGCTCTCGTAGTCGATAATCTATACATTGATAACCAACTGTTCCGAGACACCAAGACCAGTCCATGGCTCTTTCAAAAATCAAATGGAACATCCAACACTATTAATGGTAAGGATTGTAATATAAAACTATATAGCTACACTGTACTATTCAAGTCAGGGAATATTCTGGAACACAGGAACTGGAATACAGAAGTACCCCAGGCCTGACATTTGTCAGGAATCAACAAGGTAGAAATAAAACCATGACAAACAGAGGACATAAAAGGCAGAATATGTGGTTATGTATGGAGTGTATCTGTGAGGGGAGAGTGGGTATGTAGGAAGATTGGGTGCCCATTGTTTAATGTGTTTGGGAAAGTGTGATGAGTTAATTGAGATATGGAAGGAAATAGTTGCAAATGCCATCTGTGTTTTCACTCTTGCGCAGATATGGGATGTACATTTCACAATTAAAGCAAAAATATATAGTTAATTTATTTTTGTCCTATCATGATGGAACAGTGCTAACCCTATATCATAGACACCGACCTGAGCAACCCACCCACTAAGGAGAAGTCCTTATCCGTTTTATTGGCCTATGGCAAGTGGCCTATGCAGGGATGACAGAAAAGTGAATGCTGTCAGAGACCCGCTAAAGCCCCTTCAAGAGTCTGAGTGTCACACCCTGACCATAGTTTGCTTTGTATGTTTCTATGTTTTGTTTGGTCAGGGTGTGATCTGAGTGGGCATTCTATGTTGTGTGTCTAGTTTGTAAGTTTCTGTGTTTGGCCTGATATGGTTCTCAATCAGAGGCAGGTGTTAGTCATTGTCTCTGATTGGGAACCATATTTAGGTAGCCTGTTTTGTGTTGGCTTTTGTGGGTGATTGTTCCTGTCTTTGTGTTTGTTACACCAGATAGGGCTGTTTTTGACGGTTTATTTATTTATTTATTATTTTGGGGTATATTGTTCTATTTTCATCTTTATTAAAGATGTATCACAATAACCACGCTGCGTTTTGGTCCGCCTCTCCTTCAACAGAAGAATCCCGTGACACTGAGCCTGTCTAGCAGAGTACTGTATGTCCAAAAGCCAAAGCTCCTGGATGGGTGAGCATAAAATACAATATAAGGATTTTCTCAAAGCTGCTAATGAGAACCTTGACGACCCCATACCTAGGCGGGAGGAACCTTGACGACCTCATACCTAGGCGGGAGGAACCTTGACGACCTCATACCTAGGCGGGAGGAATGACGACCCATACCTAGGCGGGAGGAACCTTGACGACCTCATACCTAGGCGGGAGGAACCTTGACGACCTCATACCTAGGCGGGAGGAACCTTGATGACCTCATACCTAGGCGGGAGGAACCTTGACGACCTCATACCTGGGCGGGAGGAACCTTGACGACCTCATACCTAGGCGGGAGGAACCTTGACGACCTCATACCTGGGCGGGAGGAACCTTGACGACCTCATACCTAGGCGGGAGGAACCTTGACGACCTCATACCTGGGCGGGAGGAACCTTGACGACCTCATACCTAGGCGGGAGGAACCTTGACGACCTCATACCTAGGCGGGAGGAACCTTGACGACCTCATGCCTAGGCGGGAGGAACCTTGACGACCCCATACCTAGGCGGGAGGAACCTTGACGACCTCATACCTAGGCGGGAGGAACCTTGACGACCTCATACCTAGGCGGGAGGAACCTTGACGACCTCATACCTAGGCGGGAGGAACCTTGACGACCTCATACCTAGGCGGGAGGAACCTTGACGACCTCATACCTAGGCGGAAGGAACCTTGACGACCTCATACCTAGGCGGGAGGAACCTTGACGACCTCATACCTAGGCGGGAGGAACCTTGACGACCTCATACCTAGGCGGGAGGAACCTTGACGACCTCATACCGGGAGGAAGTCCAGTGGAATGACAGTGGGAGTGTTGGTATCACTGGATGCAGTAACCCATTGGGAGGGAGTCGATAATAATAATTTTGCATGCCCAATTTTTCAGTTTTTGATATGTTAAAAAAGTTTGAAATATCCAATAAATGTCCCACTTGATGATTGTGTCCCACTTGTTGTTGATTCTTCACAAAAAAAATACAGTTTTATATCTTTATGTTTGAAGCCTGAAATATGGCAAAAGTTCGCAAAGTTCAAGGAGGCCGAATACTTTCGCAAGGCACTGTATATTGTGTGATCCTGTTTGTAAAGCAGGTCAGGTTTTTTGAGTATGGATTCAGGTCCACCAAGGATAGCCAACCCAGGACATCGATAAGAACATTTGCATGCGAAGATTTCTTTTCCTTGGAGGTCACTGAATTTGCACTGCCATACTACGGTGTGGTAGGATTCTTTGTTGCAAGACATCATTGCACCCTACATTGCAGTGAGGCAGTTATAAGAACACACCACATTTACACACCTGACCGTGTTTAATGATAGGCAGGGTCACTTACATTCCATCTCATAGTGGTTTATAAGTCAGTATTTGTGAATTGGGTTGTGTTTTTCTATTCTATTGAGCTTTGAACATCAAAGAGAGTTTGTTACACCCTAGGAAACTATGGGCAGGATATATAGCTGATATCTAAGTCTATTATACTGTTTATGTATTTAATTCATATTGAGCTCATTGTACAAATTTCACATATCAATATTTACTTATAGTGATTATTTTTTGTTGTTGTAAGAATTTGTATTTACCAAATACAAGCCGGCATTCTTTTCCTAAATGATTCATTTGTGTGGTTTTCATTTCTCCCGACCTGGTCCAATAGAGGTTCATCTTAAACATACAGAAGCCCATAGTGTTAAGCAATTGTTAAAAGGGGCCTTTCCAAATCATGTAAATAAGATATTTCTGTTTTTTAAAGGATGGACCCCCATGTGTTAAAGGCCCTACGGTCCATGTGCTATTTTTAACGGATGGACCCCTATGTGTTAAAGGCCCTAGGGTCCATGTGTACAGGGATGGTCAGCCAGTCACTGGGACATACAACCCAACTTGGGATGAGGAGAGGTTTTAGCAGGTGAAATATTGTTAATAGTAATTAGATAATTAGATAATAGATAATTAGAGGTTTACTTAGTCACAGTTTCAGTATGCTTAACGGTGCAAATATCATGGTACAGCTATATGGACACTTAATTATCACAGTACTTGTTAATGGTAAGTTTATAAACATATATTATGGTAAGTATAATTAAAACTTGTATCTCATGATGGTAAGCGGTCAAATAAGTATAGCTCGTTACAATTTGTAATGGCTTAGCAGATAATAAAAAAAGACGACCGGTCTTTACCTGGCTGAAAGAAAAAGGAATATAATATCTATTGTTTACAGGAAACTCATTCTACACATTTAGACGCAATTGTATGGAAAAGGGACTGGTGGGACGAAATGCATGTCTCCCATGGGCAAAGACACTGAACAATCACTTTGATCCCAATGTGTAAACTGCTCAATCAAAACCACAAGGAAGGTGGATTTTTTAAAATTATCCATTGGACCATAAACATAATTGGCTCATTAATCTATACGGTCAAAATCTTGATATTGGTCCATGCTTCTTTGAATATATATTATATATATAAATTCATATAAAAAATCCTACAATGTGATTTTCTGGATTTTTTTCCCCCTCATTTTGTCTGTCATAGTTGAAGTGTACCTATGATGAAAATTACAGGCTTCTCTCATCTTTTTAAGTGGGAGAACTTGCACAATTGGTGCCTGTCACGCCCTGGTCTATATTTATTATGTTATCTTCATTTATTGGGTCAGGCCAGGGTGTGACATGGGTTTTTTGTGGTGTGTTTCATCTTGGGGTTGTGTGGGGTGTACAGATTAGTCTATGGCTGCCTGAGGCGGTTCTCAATCAGAGTCAGGTGATTATCGTTGTCTCTGATTGGGAACCATATTTAGGTAGCCTGGGTTTCACTGTGTGTTTGTGGGTGATTATTCCTGTCCCTGGCTAGTCAACCAGACTCTTCCAGATCTGCTAGTCAACCAGACTCTTCGAGATCCGCCAGTCAGCCAGGATCTGCCAGAACTGCCAGCCAGCCAGGATCTGCCGGATTCAACTCCCTGGCTGGGCTTCCTCTCAGTGCTGGGCTTCCTCTCAGTGCTGGGCTTCCTCTCAGTGTTGGGCTTCCTCTGTCCCGAGCTGCCTCTCTGTCCCGAGCTGCCCCTTTGTCCAGTGGGGTTCTGGGTGAGGACTACTAGGCCATGGTCGGCGGCGAGGGTGGACAATCCTAGGACGCGAGGAGGGGGGACTAAGACATTCATAGAGTGGGTTCCACGTCCCGAGCCGGAGCCGCCACCATGGACAGACGCCCACCCGGACCCTCCCTATTGTTTTTGTTGTGCGTCCGGGAGTCCGCACCTTGGGGGGGGGGGTTCTGTCACGCCCTGGTCTATATTTATTATGTTATCTTCATTTATTGGGTCAGGCCAGGGTGTGACTTGGGTTTATTTGTAGTGTGTTTCGTCTTGGGGTTGTGTGGGGTGTACAGATTGGTCTATGGCTGCCTGAGGCGGTTCTCAATCAGAGTCAGGTGATTATCGTTGTCTCGGATTGGGAACCATATTTCGGTAGCCTGGGTTTCACTGTGTGTTTGAGGGTGATTGTTCCTGTCTCTGTGTTTGTTACACCAGTCAGGGCTGTTTCGGTTTTCGACGTTTGTTGTTTTGTATTATTCGTGTTCTTCATCATTAAAGATGTATCAAATGAACCACGTTGCATTTTGGTCCGATCCTTATTCCACCAGAGGAGGAGTTGGAAGAAACCCGTTACAGTGGCTGACTAAATACTTTTTTGCCCCACTGTATGTATGTGTATCTCTCTCTCTCTCGCTCTCTCTCTCTCTCTCTCTCTCTCTCTCTCTCTCTCTCGAGTTTACAGGTAATGCATGACTCAGTTATTATGGTGGGAAATGATGCTACGGTTCTACGTACCTCAGTGGACCGTAAAGGAAAACACTACAAACCATCACCATCATACACTTAATGAAATGACGAGTATTATGGATATATTGGAACTAGCTGAAATATCCTGACCTACTGATATATACTGCACATGGAGGATGCTTAATCAACCTATTCGTCTTGACTACATTCTTATGTCGTTTTCACTGGGACCAAAAGTTACTTTTACAGAATTTCCGCGAGGATTTTGGAATTTTAATCAAAGTCTACTGGATGATAACTTGATTTTAACCATGACAGACGATCTATAACGGACATTTTCCCACATAACATAGGCACAGCAGATCCCCTTATTGTATGGGAGACTTTTAAATGTGCCTCTAGAGGCCATGCAATTCAATAAAAAATATATATATTTAGGTCAAAAGAGTTTGTGCTCAAAAAGGACATAGAGGAACTAACAGTACAGATAGATAGTAATAAAAACTGTGACATAGTTCCACTAACAGTACAGATAGTAAAAAACTGTGACATAGTAATAAAAACTAACAGTACAGATTGCAATAAAACTGTGACATAGAGGAACTAACAGGACAGATAGAGAACAATAAAAACTGTGACATAAGTTAGAGGAAAATCCCAAAGGAATGGAGGAACTAAAACGAACTGGATGGCAATATGGGGAAAAAATACACCAAATCTTCAAAATAGAAACGCTACCAACAAGAATTTACAGAAAATTGTTACAAATGACAGAGATTCATCCATGATTCCAACATGTAGTGGAACACGTTGAGAGCTTCAAGTTCCTTGGTGTCTACATTACCAACAAACTATCACGGTTCAAACACACAAAGGCAGTCGTGAAGACGGCATGACGAAGCCGATTCCCCCCCAGGAGACTGAAAAGACTTGGTTCCTCAGATCCGCAAGGTTCTACAGCTGCACCATCGACTGTCATCCTGACTGGTTGCATCACTGCCTGGTATGGCAACTGCTCGGCCTCCGACCACAAGGTGCTACAGAGGGTAGTGCGTACGGCCCAGTACATCACTGGGGTCAAACTTCCTGCCATCCAGAACCTCTATACCAGGCGGTGTCAGAGTAAGACCCTAAAAAATCTCAAACACTCCAGCCCCCCTAGGCATAGACTGTTCTCTCTGCTCCTGCACGGCAAGCAGTACCAGAGTACCAAGTCAATGTCCAAAAGGCTTCTTAACATCTTCTACCCCCAAGACATAAGACTCCTGAACATCTAATCAAATGGCTACTCAGACCCCTTGTTTATGCTGCTGCTACTCTCTGTTTATGATATATGCATAGTAATTTTAACTCTAACTACATGTACATATGACCTCAATTACATCAACTAACCAGTGCCCCCGCAAATTAACTCTGTACTGGTACCCCCTGTATACAGCCTCACTTGTTATTTTGTTATTTTACTGCTGATGTTTAATTATTTGTTACTTTTATTTTCTATTTTTTACAGATCTATTTTTTACTGATCTATGTTTTACCGATCTATTTTTCCGGGACTGGTCTGACAGGGGATGACAAAAGTGAAAACTAGCTTTTTATTGGAAAAGAGGTTCGGAACTCTCTTCCTTGTTGGTCTGATATCACCAGGCAGGCCAAAACACCATCCCACCAAAAACAGGCTGAAACTACAGGCAATCTTTTTGAAACATCTCTTACACTAAAAGGGCATTATTATACTTTTCATAATTTCACAGTATTATTCCAACCTCATAGTGTGGAATCAGACCCCTCGTTTATGCTGCTGCTACTCTCTGTTTATAATATATGCATAGTAATTTGAACTCGAACTACATGTACATATGACCTCAATTACATCAACTAACCAGCCTATATATATATAACACAATAGCTCTAAGTATCTCCTGTCAAGTGGACCAGGTACGGAGGGGAAGGTGGTTAGTCGACCAATAGAGAAATGATAAACCAGGGGTAGGCTACCTGGTAGCTGATGAATACATGGTTAGGGGGTAGAGGAGGGGAGAGGCTCATTTCCGCCTGCCACACCACCAGGAGCATCCGTTTAGAGACAGGAACCACGTGTGCGCTGGTTGAGATGCTGCTCCAGTGGTGTTCTCCCTGTCCAGAATAGCCTGTTATCTCAACCAGAGGATGCTGATTACAAAGGCTCTAAACAAAGCCTGGCACCGTATGACTACACCTTACTTGCATATTGTGCTTTTTGGATGTATATTCTTATCTAAATACCAAGGCCAGAAGCCTGTAGCTTGCCGCAAGCTGTTCTGACTTTGAGTAACTGAGTCCCTGGATGAACCGTAGTACCTTTCTAGGCGGCAGGGTAGCCTAGTGGTTAGAGTGGAGGGGCGGCAGGGTAGCCTAGTGGTTAGAGTGGAGGGGCGGCAGGGTAGCCTAGTGGTTAGAGTGTAGGGGCGGCAGGGTAGCCTAGTGGTTAGAGTGTAGGGGCGACAGGTAGCCTAGTGGTTAGAGTGTAGGGGCGGCAGGGTAGCCTAGTGGTTAGAGTGGAGGGGCGGCAGGGTAGCCTAGTGGTTAGAGTGGAGGGGTGGCAGGGTAGCCTAGTGGTTAGAGCGTAACCGGAAGGTTGCGAGTTCAAACCCCCGAGCTGACAAGGTGGTTAGAGTGGAGGGGCGGCAGGGTAGCCTAGTGGTTAGAGTGTAACCGGAAGGTTGCGAGTTCAAACCACCGAGCTGACAAGGTACAAATCTGTTGTTCTGCCCCTGAACAGGCAGTTAACCCACTGTTCCCAGGCCGTCATTGAAAATAAGAATTTGTTCTTAACTCACTTGCCTGGTTAAATAAAGGTAAAAAAAAAAATAGTATTATATCTAACAAGATATCGGTTTATTGACCTGGGCTGCAGTAAATCTGCTCCTCAAACACGATCCGGGAGTGACACATATTTATATTTGTATCTATGTAAACAACTTGATTTGCAGCAGTTGGGCACAATCGCCTATGGCTGGTACAGATAGGCTGATTTTGTTTGGGGGTCCTAATATGTAGTCGTGACTCACCAAGGGCCTAATCCCAACTTTAAATGCATGTCTGTAGCTCTAAACGTTTTGGAGTAGATTATGCATCACTAGCTATGTTTTTATCCAATTAGCGACAGATTGTCATGGGAATATTCTGATATCAACATAAAGACAATAAGCACATTTTCCCACCAGTGAGTTGCCACCAAACGGACTTGTTACGGATAACAATCATTGCGCGATGAGGAAGTGCAACACAAAATGTACTTTTTTTTGCTTCAGTTTTTTAATGTAGCGAATGTTTAACTCTACCTATAGGCTTGTCACAAAAACTGTTGTGTTAAATAGCAAACTCTGGTTTTGGCACAGTGAGCACTAGCCAACAGCGCTTAGATACTGTGTAGATAAGCATTGCAGGTAGGCTAGTCTACATGATGAGATTATTATGGATTATGGCAGTCAAGCATCGATCATCATGTCACCACAATAAGACCCTCAATATTCATTGGAAAGGAGCATCAAGCTCATCACCGTGCACTTTCACCACCCTGTGAAGTTCCTCATAAATGATTGAACCTGGAGCCTAATAAACTGCATGGTTTCCGAGTCATAGTTGGAGGACCACACACCATATCATCACGTGACTCCAAATTGACTTCAATATGATGGATACTATACCAATATTTGCACAAAAAGGCATTTCCACCGCCATCTCTTGCTAAATTAATTTTACGAACACAGAGCTAACTAAATATAAAAAACAAGAGCTAATGTTAACCTACTGTATGATGTTTCCTAAGCTTGTTACGCTGAAGCAGAGAGAGAGAGATTCTTGTGAGGAAATAGCTAAGCAATGAAGAAAAAAAATCAGAAATTATATCTAACAAGATATCGGTTTATTGACCTGGGTTCTGCCTAGAAGACTGCTCCTCAAAAGGGTTCTGCCTAGAAGACTCTATGAATTTGTTCTGCCTAAACAACTCTATTTGAAGGGTTCTGCCTAGAAGACTCTATGAAGGGTTCTGCCTAGAAGACTCTTTGAAGGGTTCTCCTAAAGACTCGTGATCACCAAGGGCCTAATCCCAACTTTAAATGCATGTCTGAAGACTCTAAAGGGTTTTGGAGTAGATCTATGAAGGGTTCACTAGACTCTATGTTTTTCTGCCTAGAAGACTCTATGACAGGGTTCTCATGGGAATATTCTGATATCAACATAAAGACTATGAAGGGTTTGCCTAGAAGACTCTAGTGAGGGTTCTGCCAAACGGACTCTATGAAGGATAACAATCTAGAAGCTCTATGAGGGTTCTGCACAAAAGACTCTATTTTCTGCCTTCAGACTTTTTGAATGTTCTGCGAATGTTTAACTCTATGAAGGGTTCTGCCTAGAAGACTCTATGTGTTAAATAGCAAGACTCTGGTTCTGCCTGAAGATTCTATGAAGGGTTCTGCCTAGATACTCTATGCATTGCAGGTAGGCTGTCTACATGAGAGATTATTATGGATTATGGCAGTCAAGCATCGATGACATGTCACCACAGATAAGTTCTGCCTAGAAGACTCAATATTCATTGAAAGGAGCATCAAGCTCATCAGGGTTCTGCCTAGAAGTTCCTCTAAATGATTGAAGGGTTCTGCCTAGAACACTGCATGGTTTGCCTAGAGTCATGAAGGGTTCTGACCTAGAAGACTCTATCACGTGACTCCAAATTGACTTCAAGGGTTCTGATAGATACTATATCAATATTTGCTAGAAGAAAAGGGCATTTCTGCCTAGAAGCTAAATTAATTCTGCCTAGAACACAGAGCTAACTAAATATGAAGGGTTCTGCCTAAGAAGATTCTACTGTATGATGTTTGCCTAAGACTCTATTACGCTAGAAGACTCTATGAAGGGTTCTGCCTAGAAGAGGAAGGGTTCTAGCTATGCAAGGGTTCTGCCATAGAAGACTCTATGAAGGGTTCTGCCTAGAAGACTCTCTGAAGGGTTCTGCCTAGAAGACTCTATGAAGGGTTCTGCCTAGAAGACTCTATGAAGGGTTCTGCCTAGAAGACTCTATGAAGGGTTCTGCCTAGAAGACTCTATGAAGGGTTCTGCCTAGAAGACTCTATGAAGGGTTCTGCCTAGAAGACTCTATGAAGGGTTCTGCCTAGAAGACTCTATGAAGGGTTCTGCCTAGAAGACTCTATGAAGGGTTCTGCCTAGAAGACTCTATGAAGGGTTCTGCCTAGAAGACTCTATGAAGGGTTCTGCCTAGAAGACTCTATGAAGGGTTCTGCCTAGAAGACTCTATGAAGGGTTCTGCCTAGAAGACTCTATGAAGGGTTCTGCCTAGAAGACTCTATGAAGGGTTCTGCCTAGAAGACTCTATGAAGGGTTCTGCCTAGAAGACTCTATGAAGGGTTCTGCCTAGAAGACTCTATGAAGGGTTCTGCCTAGAAGACTCTATGAAGGGTTCTGCCTAGAAGAAGACTCTGCCTGAAGACTCTATGAAGGGTTCTGCCTAGAAGACTCTATGAAGGGTTCTGCCTAGAAGACTCTCTGAAGGGTTCTGCCTAGAAGACTCTCTGAAGGGTTCTGCCTAGAAGACTCTATGAAGGGTTCTGCCTAGAAGACTCTATGAAGGGTTCTGCCTAGAAGACTCTCTGAAGGGTTCTGCCTAGAAGACTCTATGAAGGGTTCTGCCTAGAAGACTCTCTGAAGGGTTCTGCCTAGAAGACTCTATGAAGGGTTCTGCCTAGAAGACTCTATGAAGGGTTCTGCCTAGAAGACTCTATGAAGGGTTCTGCCTAGAAGACTCTATGAAGGGTTCTGCCTAGAAGACTCTATGAAGGGTTCTGCCTAGAAGACTCTATGAAGGGTTCTGCCTAGAAGACTCTATGAAGGGTTCTGCCTAGAAGACTCTATGAAGGGTTCTGCCTAGAAGACTCTATGAAGGGTTCTGCCTAGAAGACTCTATGAAGGGTTCTGCCTAGAAGACTCTATGAAGGGTTCTGCCTAGAAGACTATGAGAGAGAGAGAGAGAGAGAGAGAATACCAGAATACACTCCCAGGAATCCCAGTTCCACAATAAATGCTTGATTTGTTCGATAAAGTCCATAATTTATGTCCAAATACCTCCTTTTTATTCACGCGTTTAGTACACAAACTCACGGCGCGCGGGCAAGTCCAGGCAAAAGTTCAGACGAAAAGGCATATTACAGTTCGTAGAAACATGTCAAGCGAAGTATAGAATCAATCTTTAGGATGTTTTTATCATAAATCTTCAATAATGTTTCAACCTGAGAATTCCTTTGTCTGTAATGCAATGGAACAGAGCTAACTCTCACGTGAGCGAGCATGATCAGCTCATGCCACTCTGGCAGAGCCATGACTCATTCAGCTCTCATTAGTCCCCACTTCACAGTAGAATCCTCAAACAAGGTTATAAAGACTGTTGACATCTAGTGGAAGCCTTAGGAAGCGCAATATGACCCCATAGACACTGTATATTGGATAGGCAAACCTACAAACCTCAGATTTCCCACTTCCTGGTTGGATTTTTTTCTCCGGTTCTGTTATACTCACAGACATCATTCAAACAGTTTTTGAAACTTCAGAGTGTTTAATAATATTCATATATTAGCAACTGGCCTGAGTAGCAGGCAGTTTACTCTGGGCACCTTATTCATCCAAGCTACTCAATACTGCCCCAGCCATAGGAAGTTAAGGAGAAGTGGATCTATAATACCATCTTTAACACTTGTATTTTCAACAACATTTATGATGAGTATTTCTGTGAATTGATGTGACTCACTACAAAATCACCGGATGTTTTAGAAGCAAAACATTACTGACCATAACGCGTCAATATAAACTGAGATTTTTTGGATATAAATATGAACTTTATCGAACAAAACATACATGTACTGTGTAACATGAAGTCCTATGAGTGTCATCTGATGAAGATCATCAAAGGTTAGTGATTAATATTATCTCTATTTCTGCTTTTTGTGACTCCTCTCTTTGGCTGGACAAATGGCTGTGTTTTTCTGTGACTAGTTGCTGAACTTACATCATCGTTTGGTGTGCTTTCGTCGTAAAGCCTTTTTGGTTCATCTTAAGTTTATCTTTAAAATGGTGTAAAATACTTGTATGTTTGAGGAATTTTAATCATGAGATTTATGTTGTTTGAATTTGGCGACCTGCACTTCCACTGGCTGTTGTCATATCGATCCCGTTAGTGGGATTTCAGGCGTACAAAGTTTATTAGCCTTTAACATGTAATTCTTTATGACAATTCATACATCTCAGAAGGCCTTTCTTTGAGGGCCTAATTAAACTCTAATACTGGGGTGTTAGGAAACTCCTGGTTTACAGGTCACATCAGGCCTGCAACTCACATTTTACAGGCTTGCAAAGTTATGCGTAATTCTTCATGAGGACCTACGCTGGACTCCTGTAAGGATCTTCAGCAAATGAATGTCCAAGGCAAGGTAAGCTGTTGAATATGCCTCTGGGATTGTGGCAGGCCGGAGGAGAATGTATCAGAGAGTGCTTGGTCTCAGCCCCTCAAATATCGATGCCTGCGTGAAGGCCACATGTGTTCTCCACACCTGCGGAGGGCATCCCATGAGTTGTTTCTGGTGGAGATGGGCACACCAAATGGTCACCTACCTGATATTACCAGTGTAGGGGCCAACAACGCCCCAGACAGGCACTCCAGGTGAGGGAGAAGCTGAACACCTACTTGATGCCCCCAGACAGGCACTCCAGGTGAGGGAGAAGCTGAACTTGATGCCCCCCAGGCACTCCAGGTGATGCCCCCAGACAGGCACTCCAGGTGAGGGAGAAGCTGAACACCTGCCCCCAGACAGGCACTTGATGACCACCCCCCAGACAGGCACTCCAGGTGAGGAGAGCTGAACACCTACTTGATGCCCCCAGACAGGCACTCCAGGTGAGGGAGAAGCTGAACACCTACTTGATGCCCCAGACAGGCCTGAGCTGAACACCTACTTGATGCCCCCAGACAGGCACTCCAGGTGAGGGAGAAGCTGACCACCTACTTGATGCCCCCAGACACAGGCTGATGACCACCTACTTGATGCCCCCAGACAGGCACTCCAGGTGAGGGAGAAGCTGACCACCTGCCCCCAGACAGGCACTCCAGCTGGTGCCCCCACAGGCACTCCAGGTGAGGGAGAAGCTGACCACCAGACAGACAGGCACTCCAGGTGAGGGAGAAGCTGAACACCTACTTGATGCCCCCAGACAGGCACTCCAGGTGAGGGAAGCTGAACAACTTGATGCCCCCAGACAGGCACTCCAGGTGAGAAGCTGAACACCTACTTGATGCCCCCAGACAGGCACTCCAGGTGAGGGAGAAGCTGAACACCTACTTGATGCCCCCAGACAGGCACTCCAGGTGAGGGAGAAGCTGAACACCTACTTGATGCCCCCAGACAGGCACTCCAGGTGAGGGAGAAGCTGAACACCTACTTGATGCCCCCAGACAGGCACTCCAGGTGAGGGAGAAGCTGACCACCTACTTGATGCCCCCAGACAGGCACTCCAGGTGAGGGAGAAGCTGACCACCTACTTGATGCCCCCAGACAGGCACTCCAGGTGAGGGAGAAGCTGACCACCTACTTGATGCCCCCAGACAGGCACTCCAGGTGAGGGAGAAGATCCCATGATGCCCCCAGACAGGCACTCCACTGACCAGGTGCCCCGACAGGCACTCCAGGTGAGGGAGAAGCTGACCACCTACTTGATGCCCCCAGACAGGCACTCCAGGTGAGGGAGAAGCACCTACTAAGTCCCATGGCAGCATGCCGTGGAGTGAAACAACTATTTTAAGAGCCCCCTAACACCAAGGTTATTTTAAGAACCTTCCATCGCTGTTCATGAATTACCCTTTTTCTGATTATTTTCTTTCTCATTGTCTCTCTTCATTTGGAAGTCATTTTTATTAACATTTTGGAGTAAAGACCACACCTTAAATCCCCTTCCCTCTCCCATTAACATCAGTATTATACCCACCTGGCATGTTTTTGTATGTATATATTTATTTATTTATTTACTTATTTATTTATTTAATTATTATTTATTTATTTATTTATTTATTTACTTATTCATTTATTTACTTACTTATTTATTTATTTATTTACTTATTTATTTATTTATTTACTTATTTATGTATTTATTTATTTACTTATTCATTTATTTATTTACTTACTTATTTATTTACTTATTTATTTATTTATTTACTTATTTATTTATTTTCTTATTTATTTATTTATTTACTTACTTATTTATTTATTTATTTATTTATTTATTTACTTATTTATTTATTTATTTACTTATTCATTTATTTACTTACTTATTTATTTACTTATTTATTTACTTACAACTGTGACCTGGCCAAGATAAAGCAAAGCAGTGCGACAAAAACAACAACACAGAGTTACACCTAAACAAACATACAGTCAATAACACAATAGAAAAGTATATATACGGTGTGTGCAAATGAGGTAAGATAAGGGAGGTAAGGCAATAAATAGGCCACAGTGGCGAAATAATTACAATTTAGTTTATGAAAATAGCAGATCCATACCACATTGGGTGAGGTGGGTTGTATGTTGGAGTTGCCGTTTAAAAAATATTTGAAAAAATATATGCGAGGAAAAAATATATATACACGGGACACGACAAGACGAAGACGAAGACGAAACGAAGACGCCTGACTGCTATGCCATCTTGGATTTTATGGTACCTCGGGTGAACAGGAGCTCTAAATAATGTTTTCGACACAGAGTTAGTATGATAACAATGGGTAACCTACTGCAGGGGCCATACAAATGAATGGTTTTCCACCATCTTCACTGGTCTGACAAAATACAGGTGGAAAGAATACCAATTAGGAAGAGAATCTGTTTTCACTTTCATCTTGTCTTAGATCTGCAATGGTGTAGACAGGAAATAAGGAGATTATTAAAATGTAAATGAGATACTAATAATAAACAAATTAAACTGACCATGAGTAATAAGTATTCAAGTATAGGAAAGAACATGACATGTATGTGTGTATTGAAGGAGTGTGTGTGTGTGTGTGCATATAAAAATACAAACATTTACTCATAGCTAGTCACCTATAATCGCACAAATGACCTATAATCTTGAAGAAAAGAACATAAGCATGTATTTTTGGCAAAACTGCGGACAGATACAGGGACCATAAGTAACAGGGGACTTCAGACATAAAGAGAGACAGAGAGGTGGGGCAGGGCACTGGAGATCTGATGTGCAGAGATGAGTGGAGGAGAGGTGTGTGTGTCTGAGAAAACCCCAACTATCCACAATCCAGGTAAACACACATTTCACCTTTTAGTTGTTGTAAAAGAACAACAAGACCATCTGAATTCTCCGGTGTTTGAGTTTCAATTGAGTACATTTTCATGCAATCTTTTTACAACTAATAATGAATTTGATCGTAAGTATTGACTAATTATTTACTTTATGAATTCAATTAATTTTACACTCAAAAAAGCTACTAACAAGGACATTTTAAACTGAAAAAGGACAGTTGGAAAATCTCAATTGAGGACGATTAAAAATTCTCAGTTTCATTTCCTTGATTCCTCACGTCCTCTCTCCTCACCTCTCGCTCAAAACCCACTGGAGGAGAAGGTCAGCGTGAAGGAACCTGACATTAGGTTTCTCTGACCTTCTCCTCCAATGGGCTTTGAGAAGGAGGCGAGGAGAGAGAACGTGAGGAGTCAAGGAAATACAGTTAAGATTCTACCATGGAGAGAGAAAGTACTACATTCAACCCACCCCCTCACCAGTCTGCCTGCTTTCTCCCCTCTATCTGGCTCTGCTCCATCCCTATGTTTAGTCCCCACCATTCATATCGACAGCCTCCTCAGGCAGAAGGAGATAAAAATGTGGGGCACCGGAAATGTGAGGTGCCTCGAGTAGAAGAGCAGTGTGTGTGTGTGTGTCTCTGTCTCTGAATGTGTATCCATAACACAGCTAAACAAACAAATGGCCCCTGGACGTAATGGACCAGTCGATGGAACATAACTTCACAAAAAGGTTTTCTGGTGGTTTTAAATGAAATAGATATAGACCAAGAAGAGCATCTGTGAATTCTCTGTTGTGTGAGCTTCAATTCAGTCAAATCAGAAATCTATGTAGCACAAATAATGAATGCTATCCTAAGACATTAGTGACAATTTACTTGATGAATTGACTGGACTTAAATGGAATTGACAGGAAAGGTACAATGAGGAAGGTCAAAACAACAACCAGACAATTCTCCTCTTCCTGTCCTTCCTGTGAGCTGGCTCTCCATTTCCTCTCCTTCCTGTGAGCTGGCTCTCCTCTTCCTCTCCTTCCTGCCTGTGAGCTGGCTCTCCTTTACCTCTTCTTCCTGCCTGCAAGCTGGCTCTCCTCTTTTTCTTCTTCCTGCCTGCCTGCGAGCTGGCTCTCCTCTTTCTCTCCTTCCTGCCTGTGAGCTGGCATTCCTCTTTCTCTCCTTCCTGCTTGTGAGCTGGCTCTCCTCCTCTTCTTCCTGTGAACTGGCTCTAATCTTCCTCTCCTTCCTGTGAGCTGGCTCTCCTCTTCCTGTCTTTGCTGCGAGCTGGCTCTTCTCTTCCTCTCCTTCCTGCCTGTGAGCTGGCTCTCCTCTTCCTCTTCTCCTTCCTGCCTGTGAGCTGGCGCTCCTCTTCCTCTCCTTCCTGTGAGCTGGCTCTCCTCTTCCTCTCCTCTTCCTCTCCTTCCTGTGAGCTGGCTCTCCTCCTCCTCTCCTTCCGGTGAGCTGGCTCTCCTCTTCCTCTCCTTCCTGTGAGCTGGCTCTCCTCTTCCTCTCCTTCCTGTCAGCTTGTCAGCTAATTTGAAACCATCTCTGGATAGGAAGAGAAACAACACATACAAGCATTACATAATATAGCACCATAGAAGGTGAGATTTATGTTAACTAAATACTGCGTGTGTAGTTAGTGGCATAAATATTAGAACAGTGTGTTAAAGTTGGTAATTATTGCTGTTTACTCATGGAATCTGTATTTCAGATCAAAAGAGGAATATGACAGGAAAATATTTAGATAGCAAACTGTTATTTCAGGGTATTTTATAACCCAGAAACAACAGCTATACATTTGCCTCAAAAAATCCTTTGATCTGAAATACTAATTAGCCTACATGAGTATACTGCAAAAATGACCCAGTTCAGTTTACTTCACTATCGCAATACTTATCTCACTACTTATCCCACAACACCTGTCCCACTATCATCCCTACTATCATGGACACCTGTCCCACTATCATCCCTACTATCGTGGACACCTGTCCCACTATCATCCCTACTATCGTGGACACCTGTCCCACTATCATCCCTACTATCGTGGACACCTGTCCCACTTTCATCCCTACTATCGTGGACACCTGTCCCACTATCAACCCTACTATTGTGGACACCTGTCCCACTATCATCCCTACTATCGTGGACACCTGTCCCACTATCATCCCTACTATCGTGGACACCTGTCCCACTATCAACCCTACTATCGTGGACACTTGTCCCACTATCAACCCTACTATCGTGGACACTTGTCCCACTATCAACCCTACTATCGTGGACACCTGTCCCACTATCAACCCTACTATCGTGGACACCTGTCCCACTATCATCCCTACTATCGTGGACAGCTGTCCCACTATCATCCCTACTATCGTGGACACCTGTCCCACTATCATCCCTACTATCTTGGACACCTGTCCCACTATCAACCCTACTATCGTGGACACTTGTCTATGTTTATGTCCCTTTAGCTGTCCGCAGTTGTGTCAAAAAGACACGGTTTTGAAGATGCTGCGAAAACGATTCTCTCCTCCATGTGTCCAACAACCGCATGCGACCATCTGCAACACGTGTCGATACCTGCATTCAGTATTGTTGCGTTGAAGCACAAAAATGTTATGCAGCATTGATGCGATGACGCTGTCGTTGTGATTAAGACGTTGCTCCCATTCCTATTGCAGAATGTAGCCTTTTGACAGCGTGTAGTAAAGTCGATTTAATCCACACTTACATTAGTCCCCTTCTTTGGTGATTGTCATTTAGGACGTGACAACCAAAAGGCAGCAGACAATCCTACAGTATGTTTTAGCAGGGACGTTTGGTCGGACAATCTGATTTGTAACTATGGAAATATATGTTTTTCAAAACATTGTGAACCCAAAAGTGTAAGTTTGATTCTAGAGTGGGGACACATCATTTTATCTTCAGGAGATTCTATTTGTCTATTAACTTTATTTAGTGGAACAATTCTGATTCTCAACAATGGGCATGAAAATATATGGCTATTTATTTACTGTGCTTGTCAGCAAGAACACGACTGCTATTCCTCACACGTATTTTATTATTCTACCTCGTCACAGTTTGCCAGTGTATTCACATATTTGAAATCGGATATGCCCACTTGTGTCTTTAAAAACGGATGATTTGAAGTTTTTTTTTTTTTGCTGCCATTCATGGACAGTTTTTGAATAAGTCATACAAATAAGCATTGGAATAAAATATAATTAGGCATTTTAGTATTGTGCACATGCCAGGCAGAGATGGGGACTCACTACTCATGATTATATGTGGTTTTTGTAGCGTAAGATGACGGCAAGGATTTTCAACGAGTAGACATAAACCACCAGAATATTGATATTCATTGGATTTTTAATGAAGTGGTGATTTTAGGAAATTCATTGTTATAACAAGAACATTTGGGAAACATAGCTCAGGGGTGGCCAAACCTCCTGGAGAGCAAGCAAGATTTTCTTACAGACCTCATGTGAAGAGAGAGTTCACACCAATTACAAAATGTTTGTAACCTTGAAAGCAGTATTTAAGGACAATGAGTGCTGCGATCTATGATTTGGTTACCCACTACAATTAATATGACTATTTATTGTGCATAGCCTTTGTGTAGTGGTAACACTATATGGCAAGTGTCACATACAACGTTCCACCTGAGAACAGGGATCCATCCAACCTTCCTACTGTTTCCCTTGCCCTGTAGTTCACATACAACGTTCCACCTGAGAACAGGGATCCATCCAACCTTCCTACTGTTTCCACCGTCCTGTAGTTCACATACAACGTTCCACCTGAGAACAGGGATCCATCCAACCTTCCTACTGTTTCCACCGTCCTGTAGTTCACATACAACGTTCCACCTGAGAACAGGGATCCATCCAACCTTCCTACTGTTTCCACCGTCCTGTAGTTCACATGTAGGGTTCCAACCTTCCACTGTTTCCACCGTCCTGTAGTTCACATACAACGTTCCACCTGAGAACAGGGATCCATCCAACCTTCCTACTGTTTCCACCGTCCTGTAGCATTTCACTCCATCCCCAGTTGTAACTAATCATCTTATAAACCAGAATCAGGTGCTCTAGATCAGGGTTCGAATGAAAACCTGCAGGATGGTACTGCAGCTCTCCTGGAATAGAGTTGGACATCACTGTTATAAAATATGCATATAAAATGAATCCTCCAAATGCATCGTTTACCTATGAACACACATATTGTCTGAAGACAATTTTCTATTTTTAGTACCCTCAAACACCACGTTACAGTAGACACTACCTATAGGCCATGTCAATCATGAATGATAATCAATCACGTTTTACTGGTGAAACCGCATCGACATGCCAATAATTTTGATTGATTTTGATCAGTTTCATGGGAACCGCCTATTTAAAAAAATATATATATATCTCACCTTTATTTAACCAGGTAGGCCAGTTGAGAACAAGTTCTCATTTACAACTGCGACCTGGCCAAGATAAAGCAAAGCAGTGCGACAAAAAACAACAACACAGAGTTACACATAAACAAAAGTACAGTCAATAACATAATAGAAAAATCTATATACAGTGTGTGCAAATGGAGTAAGGAGGTAAGGCAATAGATAGGCCAATAGTGGCGAAGTAATTACAATTAGCAAATTAACACTGGAGTGATTGATGTGCAGATGATGATGTGCAAGTAGAGATCCTGGTGTGCAAAAGAGCAACAAAAAAAGTAAATAAAAACAATATGGGGATGAGGTAGGTATTTTGATGGGCTTTTTACAGATGGGCTGTATACAGCTGCAGCGATCGGCAAGCTGCTCAGATAGCTGATGCTAAAAGTTAGTGAGGGAGATATGTCTCCAAATTCAGCTATTTTTGCAATTCATTCCAGTCATTGGCAACGGAGAACTGGATGGAAAGGCGGCTAAATGAGGTGTTGGCTTTGGGGGAGACCAGTGAGATATACCTGCGTGTGCTAAGGGTGCTATGGTGACCAGTGAGCTGAGATAAGGCGGTGCTTTACCTAGCATGGACTTATAGATGACCTGGAGCCAGTGGGTCTGGTGACAAATATGTAGCGAGGGCCAGCAGACGAGAGCATACAGGTCGCAATGGTGGGTGGTATATGGGGCTTTGTTAACAAAACGGATGGCACTGTGATAGACTGCATCCAGTTTGCTGAGTAGAGTGTTGGAGGGTATTTTGTAAATGACATCTTCGAAGTCGAGGATCGGTAGGATAGTCAGTTTTACGAGGGCATGTTTGGCAGCGTGAGTGAAGGAGGCTTTGTTAAGAAATAGGAAGCCGATTCTAGATTTAACTTTGGATTGGAGATGTTTAATATGAGTCTGGAAGGAGAGTTTACAGTCTAACCAGACACCTAGGTATTTGTAGTTGTCCACATATTCTAAGTCAGAACCGTCCAGAGTAGTGATGCTAGTCAGGCGGGCAAGTGTGAGCAGCGATTGATTGAAGAGCATGCATTTAGTTTTACTAGCGTTTAAGATCAGTTGTCGGCCACGGAAGAAGTGTTGTATGGCATTGAAGCTCGTTTGGAGGTTTTTTAATACAGTGCCCATAGAAGTGCCAGATGTATAGAGAATGGTGGATAGAGGTGGATCAAGGAATCACCAGCCGCAAGAGCGACATCGTTGATATATACAGAGAAAAGAGTCGGCCCGAGAATTTACCTCTGTGGCACCCCCATAGAGACTGCAAGAGGTCCGGACAACAGACCTTCCGATTTGACACACTGAACTCTGAGAAGTAGTTGGTGAACCAGGCGAGGTAGTCATTTGATAAACCAAGGCTGTTGAGTCTGCCGATAAGAATGTATTTCCATCTTCTTAAATGACTGTTACTTGAGCTAATTAGAGCAGATGATGATAACAATGACCCTTTCTTGTATTTTGTTTCAATCAAAGTATATATCATAGTGGCGCACTTTGGTGCATGGTCATTTTTGGGGGACCATTCAGCTCCATCTAACCATCCTAAAATCTGATTAGAAATGAGGAGGTGTTGAAGGTTTAACATTAACGTTTACAGGCCTACTATGCTACGGTATTGTATTCAGTTCGGTTATGTAAAATACTAATTATTCATTATGTGATCTTGCTTGTCCTTTGATTACAATTATATCCAGGTAGAACGACAGATTTGTACCTTGTCAGCTCGGGGGTTTCGGTTGCTAGTCCAACGCTCTAACCACTAGGCTACCCTGCCGCCCCGCCAGGGTAGCCTTGTTGCATGTTTAGAAAAGTTAGTAGATCAAAGCTGAATTAATGTCTTGATTACAATTATACCCTATTACAGAATAAAGATTGATTCATCTTTGATCTAACTTTACTAAACGATCACCATTGTGATAATCTTCTATAGTGATAATAGTGACAATCTTCTATAGTGATCGTGATAATAGTGATAATCTTCTATTTTGTAACGATAATAATATGTGATGAGTAGTACTATTAGACGTAGGCAACAGATCTTGATGAGGGTTATTTTAAACCATTGGAACGCTCTTTTATGGAGCTGAAAAGGGACAGCTTTGATTTGATTAGCTTGATAACATGGTTACACTCTATAAGAGATTGGAATAAAACAGTGGGGTGAACTATCAGTTCATGTAATTTATTTACATAGATCAAGTCAATTGACCAAGTAGTGAACATGAATCATTACTACATAGAAGTGCAGTCAATCATATGTTGGTGTGGTGTATTCATGCATCTCAATAAACTATAACCTAAATACATTATTACCTCCCAACTTGGCCCAATTCACATTTACAATTTCCCACCCTGATATACCAAGCTAGAACGGGCCCTGTGGCATCTCAACCAATAGCCAATATAGACAAAATATCCCAATCAGGGCTGCAGGAACTCCCAGAGAGGGTCAGGCTCTTGGGCTTTGGGTGTCCTCGGCAGTTGTTGTTGCTATAACCAAGAGGTTACATATCGTTCTGGGTTCCACTGCGCAAGAGACTTTTGTTACTTTTATTTCATACTTTGTTTGTTGTATTTTTCTTAACTGCATTGTTGATTAAGGGCTTGTAAGTAGGCACTTCACTGTATTCGGAGCGTGTGACAAATAACATGGGATTTATTTGGTGGGAGTTTTATGAACGTCAAGGCAGACACACAGGAATTATATATGTTTTTTTTCTCAATGTTCTGAAGTTGTCGAGCCTCCAACGGGTCTCTGCAGTGCATGTAGCCTACAGTTTTCATAATTGGCCAGAGAGAAGACCAGGAAGAAACCACCATTAACCGCAGATTACATATTTATTTGGTTTGTAATTCCATCGTTTTTTTTTTCATGGAATTATTGCGGTAATTAAATGTACTTTACTTAGAATCGATCCAAATACATTTTCCTTGCATTCTCAAATTTAAAAAAAGATGTGTTCCCTCAGCACTGCACACCTGCTTACTTGTGAAACGAAGGCAGCTACACAGCACTATTTCATCAATAAAGGAGTGTGTGTGTGGGGGGGGGGTGAATTATTCGCTGCGCACCAACCGCCAAACTACTTCCTGCGGCTATGACATCCAATTAGAAAAATCCCTTGGCTCTTGAAGAGTTGGTGGAAAATATAGCAAAGTACTGGCAAAGCTCTATATGTAGATTTCTGAGGACAGAACAGTCAGTCCCTCCTACGCTCCAAATGTACAGTATATGGCAATGCTATAGGGACTTCAGAGTATTCTTTCCTGCTATGACTGGGTGACTCAGAGCACATGGCGAGCTAGCAGCATGCTATTAATATACTGAACCAAAAAATGTATGCAACATGTGTTAGTCCCATGTGTCACGAGCTGAAATAAAAGTTATCAGAAATGTTTAATGCACACAAAAAGTTTAGTTTACTGAAATGTTGTGCACAAATTTGTTAACCTCCCTGTAAATGAGAATTTCTCCTTTGCCAAGATAAAAAATACACCTGACAGGTGTGACAAGAAGCTGATTAAATAGCATGATCATTACACAGGTGCACCTTGTGCTGGGGGCAATAAAAGACCACTCAGAAATGTGCAGTTTTGCCACAGATGACTCAAGTTTTGAGGGAGCTTGCAATTGGCATGCTGACTGCTGGAATGTCCACCAGAGCTGTTGCCAGTTAATGTAATGTTCATTTGGCAGCCACAGACCATGTGTATGGCATCGTGTGAGCAAGCAGTTTGCTGATGTCAACTTTGTGATCAGAGTGCTCCATGGTGGCAGTGGGGGTTATGGTAGGGGCAGCCATAATTGTATTTATTTATTTATTTTATTTAAGTCAGTTAAAGAACACATTCTTATTTACAATGATGGCCTAGGACCAGGGAGTTAAACTGCCCTGTTCAGGGGCTGAACGACAGATTTTTACATTGTCAGATCTGGGATTCGATCTAGCTATGGACAACGAACACAATCTCATTTTATCGATGGCAATTTGAATGCATAGAAATACTGTGACAAGATCTTGAGGCCCATTGTGAGGCCCATTTGTTTTAAGGTGTCTGTGACCAACAGATCCATAGACTAGGTTCTAATGAATTGATTTCAATTGACTGATTTCCTATTTCCTATTTCCTATGAACTTCTACTTGTCTCATGTTGCGTTTATATGTTTATTCAGTATACATCAAGCAAATGTTCTTTCCCTGGGCATGTGATGTAGAGACATTCAACTCCCTCTTCTGGGTGCTTGATCTATTTGTATAGAAGTCCAAAATTATTGACACCCTTTGTAAAGGGTAAAAAGACTAGAAAATAAATAATACAAATATGGAGTTATAGTATACAAAATATTTTTGAGGAAATTATATTATTTTATACTACAATCTCTTGTTCAGTAATATTTTATTTTCTGAAAAATATAGTGGTCAAAATGATTGGCACCTCTGTTTTTGATACCTTTTAATTAAGTCTTAGAGCTAGCCTCTATTTTCCTGAATTTCCGTCTGACTGACGTGCCCAAAGTAAACTGCCTGTTACTCAGGCCCAGAAGCCAGTATATGCATAAAATTGGTAGCATTGGATAGACAACACTGAGACTATAACACAATTGGTATGGCAGACAAAATTCCAAAGAAAAACCAAACAGAATAAAACAAATGTGGAGCTCCCAGGCACTTAGAACCCATAGCTTTCCATTATATGTCATTCCAGCTCCCAGATTGCAATTCCTATGGCTCCAACTAGATGTCAATAGTCTTTTTTCATTGTTTCAGGCTTCTCGTTTCTCCAAAAACAAGCAAGAATTTTGAGTTTTTGTACAATGTTCAGAATCAGTCTGTTGGCACACGCTTACTAATTTTACTTTTCTATTAATCCTTTCTGTATGAAGTACTATATATATTTTTTGTTTACATTTTAGGAGACCTGAGGAATAAATGTAGAAATAGAAATGTAGTTTGACTTGTTTGAACAAAGTTTCAATTTTCAAAAATAAGTTATTTATTTAATCGCTATTTGTGATTTTATGAAGCCTGTGCTGGTTGAAAAATATGTTGACGTGGTGCGCCGTCCTCAATCAATTACATGGTATGCTTTCGCTGTAAAGCCTATTGTAAATCAGATAACACAGTTAGATTAACAAGAATTTAAGATTTTAAATGATATAAGATACTTGTATGTTCATGAATGTTCATGAATGTTTAATATTGCAATTATTTATTTGAATTGAGCGCCCTCCAATTTCACTGGTGTCCCACTGACGGGAAATGCCTGTCCCTATTAATACCTCATCTTGCGAGGGAAGACAACACTGAGCCTTTTTCTGTCAGGGATCTTACACTGTTCCTTGATACAGAAACATTCCAGATCTGTGATTCGTCTGCGCTTGTGGACTGCCTCATTCAATTCAAACCACAGGTTTTCAATGGGGTTAAATTTCAGAGACTGATGGGCATTGCCTCAGGCCCTGTAATAGGGTTAGAAGTTTGTGGAAATGTGAAAGAATTTAGGAGAATATGAAACATTAGATTTGGTCAAAGATAATACAAAGAATAAAATATATATATATATTTTTTACCATCATCTTTGAATTTTAAGAGAAAGGCCATAATGTATTATTCCAGCCCAGATGCAATTTAGATATTGCATGTGCAACATTTTAGTGTGTATTTTATTTTATTTCACCTTTATTTAACCAGTTGAGAATAAGATAAGATAAAGCAAAGATAAAGATAAAGCAAAGCAGTGCAACAAAAACAACAACAGAGTTACACATTGGATTAACAAACCTACATTCAATAACACAATATACAAATCTATGTACAGTGTGCAAATGTAGTAAGAGTAGGGAGGTAAGGCAATAAATAGGCCATAGAGGCAAAATAATTACAATTGACCATTACCACTAGAGTGATAGATGTCTGATCCAATGAACCATTGCATTTCTGTTCAAAATGTTGTATCAAGATTGCTCAAAATATCCTAATTTGTTTATTAATAACTTTTCATGTTCAAAACTGTGCATTCTCCTCTAACAATAGCATGCTATTATTTTACTGTAATAGCTACTGTAAATTGGACAGTGCAGTTTGATTAACAAGAATTTAAGCTTTCTGACAATATCAGATATGTCTATGTCTTGGGAAATGATCTTGTTACTTACAACCTCATGCTAATAGCATTCGCCAACATTAGCTCACCCGTCCCACACGGGAACCACCAATCCTGTTAGTGTCTTACTGGAAGATCCACCTGCAGTCAAATGTCAGCCTCCTGGCAGAGGCAACCAGGTATTTGGATAAAATGTCCCGGTACTGGGTAAAGTTCATTATGCCTTTGACCTTTATTAAGGACCCCAGGACAAGTGGAAGCAAAAAAGCCCCATAACATTGAAGATCCGCCATCACATCCTACAGTAGGTATATATTTTTTTCTTCTGCAAAAGGCATAATTTGTTCGACTCTAAACCCACCACTGTCAAGCTTTATTTTCATGTTGTTTTTTTTGCCTACAATATAGCTCAGAATTTGTATTTATTTTATACAGTATTTTTTTCTCGCCTTATCAAGGCTGCCAAAAAGGTTGAACCTGACTGTCTATAATCCTCTGACACATCTCTTATCTAATAAGCTGCATTGGCTGTACAGGAACAGAAAGCCTCACATAAGAAGTAATGGAATATGCCGAATCCAATTACAAGGAATGGCCTTGGTTGCTTTCGTTACTTTTTTTTACAGAAACATAGAGCACACTTTATTGTCTTTTAGGCCTGCAGATGCATCAAATCATCATAATCAAATTCTATTTTTTGTGTGTAGACAAACAACGAAATCCTTACTTACGGACCTTTCCCAACCATGCAGAGAGAAAAATAGAAAAATAATAACTCAAAGAATAAATACACAATGAATATTGATAACTTGGATATTTTATGAATGAAAAGAGCTTCTGGATATCAGAACAGCGATAACTTACCTCAAACTGGACAAAGATTTTAGTCCGACGTGAAGAATATACTCGAACTGCTCGCCCTCCATTTGGCAAATCTGACCATCAAATCAAACTTTATTTGTCAAGTGTGCCAAATACAACAGGTGTAGACCTTAACGTGAAATGCTTATTTTAAAAGCCCTTAACCTACAGTGCAGTTCAAGAAAAGAGTTAAGAAAATATTTACCAAATTAACTAAAGTAAAAAATAAGTAACAAAATAAGTAACACAATAAAATAACAATAACAAGGCTATACAGTGCCTTGGGCGTGCAAAATTGGGCATGCAAAATTATTCAGCCCCCTTAAGTTAATACTTTGTAGCGCCACCTTTTGCTGCGATTACAGCTGTAAGTCGCTTGGGGTATGTCTCTATCAGTTTTGCACATCGAGAGACTGAAATTTTTTCCCATTCCTCCTTGCAAAACAGCTCGAGCTCAGTGAGGTTGGATGGAGAGCATTTGTGAACAGCAGTTTTCAGTTCTTTCCACAGATTCTCGATTGGATTCAGGTCTGGACTTTGACTTGGCCATTCTAACACCTGGATATGTTTATTTTTGAACCATTCCATTGTAGATTTTGTGAGTGTTTTTGGTGTATAGCCAAATTTCTTCAGCCTCCGGAGGTTGAAGAGGCACTGTTGCGCCTTCTTCACCATGCTGTCTATGTGGGTGGACCATTTCAGTTTGCTTTATGTTTTGGATCATTGTCTTGTTGGAAGACAAATCTCTGTCCCAGTCTCAGGTCTTTTGCAGACTCCATCAGGTTTTCTTCCAGAATGGTCCTGTATTTGGATCCATCCATCTTCCCATCAATTTTAACCATCTTCCCTGTCCCTGCTGAAGACAAGCAGGCCCAAACCATGATGCTGCCACCACCATGTTTGACAGTGGGGATGGTGTGGTCAGGGTGATGAGCTGTGTTGCTTTTACGCCAAACATAACGTTTTGCATTGTTGCCAAAAATGTTCAATGTTGGTTTCATCTGACCAGAGCACCTTCTTCCACATGTTTGGTGTGTCTCCCAGGTGGCTTGTGGCAAACTTTAAACAACACTTTTTATGGATATCTTTAAGAAATGGCTTTCTTCTTGCCACTCTTCCATAAAGGCCAGATTTGTGCAATATACGACTGATTGTTGTCCTATGGACAGAGTGTCCCACCTCAGCTGTAGATCTCTGCAGTTCATCCAGAGTGATCATGGGCATCTTGGCTGCATTTCTGATCAGTCTTCTCCTTGTATGAGCTGAAAGTTTAGAGGGACGGCCAGGTCTTGGTAGATTTGCAGTGGTCTGATATTCCTTCCATTTCAATATTATCGCTTGCACAGTGCTCCTTGGGATGTTTAAAGCTTGGGAAATCTTTTTGTATCCAAATCTGGCAACAGTATCTCGGACCTGCCTGGTGTGTTCCTTGTTCTTCATGATGCTCTCTGCGCTTTTAATGGACCTCTGAGACTATCACAGTGCAGGTGCATTTATACGGAGACTTGATTACACACAGGTGGATTGTATTTATCATCATTAGTCATTTAGGTCAACATTGGATCATTCAGAGATCCTCACTGAACGTCTGGAGAGAGTTTGCTGCACTGAAAGTAAAGGGGCTGAATAATAATAATAATAATCATTTTGCACGCCCAATTTTTCAGTTTTTGATTTGTTAAAAAAGTTTGAAATATCCAATAAATGTTGTTCCACTTCATGATTGTGTACCCACTTTTTGTTGATTCTTCACAAAAAATACAGTTTTATATCTTTATGTTTGAAGCCTGAAATGTGGCAAAAGGTCGCAAAGTTCAAGGGGGCCGAATACTTTCGCAAGGCACTGTATACAGGGTGAACCGGTACCAAGTCAATATGCGTGTGTACAGGTTAGTTTAAGTAATTTGTAGATAAAGGGGTAAAGTGACTATGCATAGATTATAAACAGCGATTAGCAGCAGGGTAACAACAAATGGGGGGGGTCAATGTAAATAGTCCAGGTGGCCATTTGAAGGGGTATACACCGCCTGATATAGAGGTCCTGGATGGCAGGAAAGCTTGGCCCCAGTGATGTACTGGGTCGTACGCACTACACTCTGTATGGTCAGATGCCGAGCAGTTGCCATAATTCTATCATCCTGATTACTGCTTGCAAGCAAAAACTAAAGCAGGTAGTACCAGTGACTCGCTCAATACAGAGGTGGTCAGATGGTGCGGATGCAGCGCTACAAGACTGTTTTGCAAGCACAGACTGGAATATGTTCCGGGATTCATTCAACGGCATTGAGGAGTATACCACCTCAGTCACTGGCTTCATCAATAAGTGCATCGATGACATCATGCCCACACGGACCGTACGTATATATCCCAATCAAAAGCCATTGATTAGCTCGGTGCAGATGTTGCCTGTAAAGGGTAGAACTGCTGCTTTCAAGGAGCAGGACAATTATAAGAAATCCCGTTATGCCCTCAGATGAACCGTCAAACAGGCAAAGCGTCAATACAGGACTAAGATTGAATCGTACTACACCAGCTCTGATGCTCGTAAGTAGGTGTCAGGGCCTGGAAACCATTACAGACTACAAAAAGAAACCCATCCGCGAGCTGCCCAGTGACGCGAGCCTACCAGACGAGCTAAATGCCTTTTATGCTCGCTTCGAGGCAAGCAACACTGAAGCATGCATGAGAGCACCAGCTGTTCCAGAGGACTGTGTGATCATGCTCTCCACAGCCGATGTGAACAAGACTTTTAAACAGGTCAACATTCACAAGGCTGTGGGGACAGAAATATTACCAGGACGTGTACTCAGTGCATGTGTGGACTAACTGACAAGTGTCTTCACAGACATTTTAAACCTCTCCCTGACCGAGTCTGTAATACCTACATGTTTCAAGCAGACCACCATAGTCCTTCTGCCAATGAAAGCGAAGGTAACCTGCCTAAATGAATGCCGACCCGGAGCACTCACGTCGGTAGCCATTAAGTACTTTAAAAGGCTGGTCATGTCCTTCATCAGCACCATCATCCCAGAAACCCTAGAACCACTTCAATTCGCATACCGCCCAAATAGATCCACAGATGACGCAATCTCAATCGCTCGCACTCCTCACTGCCTATGTGAGAATGCTATTAATTGACTGCAGCTCAGTGTTCAACACCACAGTGCCCACAAAGCTCATCACGAAGCTAAGTACCCTGGGACTAAACACCTCCCTCTGCAACTGGATTCTGGACCTCCTGATGGACCGTTAGGGTAGGGAACAACACATCTGCCATGCTCATCCTCAACAGGGGCCCCCTCAGGGGTGTGTGCTTAGTCCCCTCCTGTACACCCTGTTCACCCACAACTATGCTGCCAAGCACGACTCCAACACCTTCATTAAGTTTGCTGGTGACACAGCAGCTGTAGGTCTGATCACCGACAACGATGAGACAGCCTATAAGGAGGAGGTCAGAGACCTGGCAGTGTGGTGCCAGGACAACAACCTCTCCTTCAACGTGAGCAAGATGAAGGAGCTGATCGTAGACTACAGAAAAAGGAGCACAACTGAACACATCACCATTCACATCGACGGGGTTGTAGTGGAGCGGGTCGAGAGTTTTAAGCTCCTTGGTGTCCACATCACCAACAAACGATCATGGTCCAAACAAACCAAGACAGTCTTGAAGAGGATAGAACAACACCTTTTCCACCTCAGGAGACTGAAATTATTTGAAATTGGTCGCCAGATCCTAAAAACGTGCTGCAGCTGCACCACTGAGAGCATCCTGACCGGTTGCATCACCACCTGGTATGGCAACTGCTCGGCATCCGACCATAGGGTGCTACAGTGGATAGTGTGTATGGCCCAGTACATCACTGGGGCCAAGCTTCCTGCCATCCAGGATCTATATACTAGGCGGTGTCAGATGAAGGCCCCAAAAATTGTCAAAGACTCCGGTTCCCCAAGTAATGGACTGTTCTCCCTGCTAACGCACAGCAAGTGGTACCGGAGGGCCAAGTCTTGGACCAAAAGGCTCCTTAACAACTTCTACCCCCCCCCCCCCCCGTTGGGGCCACCTGGACTATTTACATTGACCCCCCCTTTGTTTTTACACTACTACTAGTCGCTGTTTATTATCTATGCACTTCACCCCTACCTATGTGTACTAACTACCTCGACTAACCTGTACATTGACTCAGTATATACCCCCTGTATATGGCCTTGTTATTGTTATTTTATTGTGTTCCTTTTAATTTTATCTTTAACTTTAGTTTATTTTGTAAATATTTTATTAACTCTATTTCTTGAACTGCTTACTCTTGGTGAAGTGCTTGTATGTAAGCATTTCACGCTAAGGTTGTATTCGGCGCTTTTGACAAATACAATTCGATTTTATTATATTTGATATATACACAGGGTACCAGTTGATATGCAGGGGTGCAAGGTAATTCAGGTAGATCTGTACATATAGGTAGGATTAATGTGACTAGGCAACAGGACATATTATAAACACGCTCATAGAGTTACATTAGAAGTGCCCATCCAAGAAGGCTCAATGTCATTGGCCACAGGTTAAATGAAGTCTAATCACATATTTACAGTAGCTTTGATTGGACTGATCATGTCAACATCATATTTTCAAAATATAGCAGTCATCATCTTGAATCAAGTCGACAATGTACTGGTAAATCCTTTGTAAAATCCTTGTCATATGAAGCGGTATAATGAAGAGAAATTGTAAATGAAACGTATTGGTGCTCATCGGCCATTGGACATAAATATTACACAACAAGTTGGAAATCGCAAATTCAACAATGAGTGGTTTGGAAGGAGTCAGTGTGGTTAACTGCAAGCATTGCAAAGCAATCATTAGCCTGCTATTCAGTGGAGTGGCTGTGTGGTCCCAAGTCTAAGATTCAGTGTCTCTTTTCCTAGTTTAAAATGATAAACATTCAACATTGGCCATGCTATCAATGAAGCATGATTTGTGCCGTGCTCAAACAACTGTTAACTTGTAACTGCAAAATCTTTTTTGAGTTCAAGATAACTGGGAACTCGGGAAAAACGAGCTACAGCTGGGAAAATACTTTTTGAACTTTCATCCAATACGGAATTGTGAATTCGGAACTCTGTCCACTTTCTAGAACTATGACCTGAAGATCACAGACATCAGGATTCAACCTTTTTTTTGAGTTTCAAGTTGTCTTGAAGGGACCATAAAATGCCAGAATTTGATAACAAAGTCTGATGACGACAACTTTCCAATGAAGGACTGCCACGCCACCTTCCCATTTAAGTGAGCACAACAAGGTGAGCCCAAAAATAGCGTGTATGCTGATGCATAAATTATGTAATATGACAGGGAGATATGTATACTGTAGCTAAGAAAGTAATACTTAGTGTATGTTGTGTATAACGATGTTAGTAGCCCATGTGCCTCACCCTAATAATTTGGTCATTACCCCTCTTAATTTCACCTACTGTTCTGACTTGGTGGTGCACTATCACTTGTTTTGAGAAATGTAGTAATTGAAAATGCCCCCTTTATTTATCCTACATTTCTGACTTGGTGTACAGGGAGAACACTATAAGAATGGCCCATGTTCTGAATTCTGATGCTGTACATTTCAAAAGTGCTGAACAAATAGTTATATTGACTATGTCCGTCCTAGCTCGCTCATTAATGTCTCAATCAAAATGACGGATTGCCTCTTATCCGCTTGTCATCTCCTTATGCCATAGTTTGTACATCTCAATCGCCAGTAGAAACAACATTAGTTTAACCTCTCTGGGCAACCCGACACGCAAGCGTCCAACCTTGCCAACAATAAATGCAAATGCGCTACGCCAAATGCTAATAGCACTCGTTAAAACTCAAACGTTCATTAAAACTCACATGCAGGGTACTCAATTCAAGCTACACTCGTTGTGAATCTACATTTACATTACATTTAAGTCATTTAGCAGACGCTCTTATCCAGAGCGACTTACAAATTGGTGAATTCACCTTCTGACATCCAGTGGAACAGCCACTTTACAATAGTGCATCTAAATCATTAAGGGGGGGTGGTGAGAAGGATTACTTATCCTAGCCAACGAGTCAGATTTTTAAAATGCTTTTCGGCGAAAGCATGAGAAGCTATTATCTGATAGCATGCAACACCCCGAAATACCAGAAGGGGACGTAAACAAAAGAATTAGCGTAGCCGGCGCTACACAAGAGCAGAAATAAAATATAAAACATTCATTACCTTTGACAAGCTTCTTTGTTGGCACTCCTATATGTCCCATAAACATCACAATTGGGTCTTTTTTTTCGATTAAATCAGTCCTTGTATATCCAAAAATGTCCATTTATGAAGACCGTCAGATCCAGGAAAAACACAGTTTTTAAACGTAACGTTATTTTTTTAAATTACAAAAATTGCCTATAAACTTTGACAAAACACTTCAAACTACTTCTGTAATCCAACTTTAGGTATTAGTAAACGTTAATAAACAATCAAATTGATCACGGATCGATCTGTATTCAATAGGCACAAGTTTGGAAAACGTAGCCCACTTTTCCGGTGGCATTTTTCCCAGCTGTGGACCTGAAGACCGGATGTGGCTATTACTCAGATGACCATGGATTTAGTTGCATCGAAATCACAACACTGGCGACATCATGTGGAAGCTGTAGGAAATGTAATCCCATCCTTAAGTATTTTTCCTACCAATAGACAATACATAGACTGGCGGATTGATTTTTTCTCCGTCGATTTTGTGATCAGGTTTCCTTGCGATTTTGACCCCGGAACTCGTTCTGTTATAGTCACAGACACCATTGAACCAGTTCTAGAAACTTCAGAGTGTTTTCTATGCACACATACTAATCATATGCATATACTATCCTCCTGGCATGAGTAGCTGGACGTTGAAATGTTGCGCAATTTTTAACAGAACGTTTTAAAAAGTAGCCCGATCTCTAAGCAATTCAGCCATATCAGCTAAGTTTTTTTAAGGGCAGTAAATGAGACTGAATGAACTGTTTCGCTGCAGACAAGGCTCCGCTGATAGCCAGGTGTAGCCGTGAGGTGTTAGGAATGCTGTTGGGACTCTGCTGTTGGGACAGCTGTTGAGACTGTAGGCCCTAACAGTTTGTGGACACCGTTTGTCGCCGTTATAGTGCAATTCATGTATTGTTTAGTGTTGTGTTGTGTAGGGGCTTAGTTGGCATGCATCCCACATTTTTTTTAAATTTTCCCCACCAAGATTTACATCCTTAAATCACCACTGGTCGTATGTATGGGGGACAGAAGAAGGGTTAGTCATTAAAAAATCATGACAACCCTTATTATTTCTATTATTTTACACAGAGTGACTCCATGTAATTGTCACACCATGACCATAGTTTATTTTGTATGTTTCTATGTTTTGGTTGGTCAGGGTGTGATCTGAGTGGGCATTCTATGTTGGATGTCTTGTTTGTCTATTTCTATGTCTGGCCTGATATGGTTCTCAATCAGAGGCAGGTGTTAGTCATTGTCTCTGATTGGGAACCATATTTAGGTAGCCTGGGTTTCACTGTGTGTTTGTGGTTGATTGGTCCTGTCTCTGTGTTTTGCACCAGATAGGGCTGTTTTTGGTTTTCTTACGTTTGTTATTTTGTTAGTTTATCGTGTATTGTTTCCTTATTAAATAAAATGAATCACAACTTCGCTGCATTTTGGTCCGCTCCTCCTTCCCACAACGAAAGCCGTGACAGTAATTTAGTATGTGATTTAGGCTTGCCTAAACAAAGAGGCTGAATAGTTAAGCAACAATTTATATTTGAGTTAGAATTGTTTATAAATAAAATTCAAACATTCTTCCACTTTGACATTACAGAGTATTTTGTGTATATTGTTGACATAAAAAAATCAAATTTCAATCCATTTTAATCCCACTTGTAAACACAATGTTAATAAATCCAAGGGTTCTGAATACTGACAGGCGATAGCATACTGTACATGCTCCATTTTCGTTGTGCTAAACATGCTACATGCTAAAGCACACAATGATCGTGTACAGGCAGTGGGATCTCAATGGGTCTCCTATAAAGGTTTCCCACCCTCATACAGACAAATAAAACGTTTCTGTGGCTTTGTATTGCACTGTGCTACTGCCTCCCCCTTTCTCTTAAGTTCATCTGGTCATACGCAAGAAAGAGAGAGGGTAATATATTTTTGTGAATGGAAGACAACAGAACATTTAATTAATTCTGGCAAGAGGGGCCCGATAACAATATGAATCAAGAGGGCCCCGATAACAACATGAATCAAGAGGGGCCCGATAACAACATGAATCAAGAGGGGCCCGATAACAACATGAATCAAGAGGGGCCCGATAACAACATGAATCAAGAGGGGCCCGATAACAACATGAATCAAGATGGGCCCGATAACAACATGAATCAAGAGGGGCCCGATAACAATATTATTGAATAAAATGCATGTGCACACAAGTAGCTGCACACACATAAACACAGTAAGTCATACAATATTGTCCAATAATAATTTTGATTCCTAAGATCGGCTGACACCATTTCAAATGAATGAACCCAAATTTAACATACAAACAACTCTTAAAGGGGCAATCAGCAGTTGGTACATCCACAAACATATACAGTTGAAGTTGAACGTTTAACATACACCTTAACCAAATACATTTAAACTCCGTTTTTCAAAATTCCTGTCATTTAATCATCCCAAAAAATTCCCTTTCTTAGGCCAGTTAGGATAACCACGTTATTTTCAGAATGTGAAATGTCAGAATAATAGCAGAGAGAATGATATATTTCAGCTTTTAATTATTTCATCACATTCCCAGTGGGTCAGAAGTTCACACACACTCAATAAGTATTTGGCAACATTGCCTTTAAATCGTTTAACTTGGGCAGCCTTCCACAAGCTTTCCACAACAAGTTGGGTGAATTTTGGCCCATTCCTCCTGACAGAGCTGGTGCAACTTAGTCAAGTTTGTAAGCCTCCTTGCTCGCACAAGCTTTTTCAGTTCTGCCCATAAATCTCCTATAGGGTTGAGGTCAGGGCTTTGTGATGACCACTCCAATAATTCGACTTTGTTGTCCTTAAGCCATTTTGCCACGACTTTGGAAGTATGCCTGGGGTCATTGTCCATTTGGAAGACCCATTTGCAACTAAGCTTTAACTTCCTGACTGATGTCTTGAGATGTTGCTTCAATAAATCCACATACTTTCCCTGCCTGTTGATGCCATCGACTCTTTGTTATTGTTTTAACTGCTGATTAACCCTTTAACTGTTCAAACCAATACATCATGTTATCTGTTGAGTTTCAGACTGCAATGCAATTACGGAGATAAAGTCGTTTTTGGTACAAAGAGTCTGTTGACGACGAGACAAGACAACAGGAGCATTTTATACAGTCGGCCTCTTGAGTATTGAGTACGCATTTCTTTAATTAACAGCACTCATAGGATATTAATATCCTTGAATACAGAAATGACAGGGGATCTGTAATTATCCACAGGCCTTTTCACAATAGCTGTGGCTAGTGAATCATGCTTGAGAATGAACGCATAGTTTTCTTTGAGTGTATGATCTTTTCATATCCCTGTTAGTGTATTTATCCAACAGCCCTTTTTGATCATCCTTGCAGTACAGTCATATGTATCTCGCTTCTAACGAGCTCATGCGCACCCAATCTTCAGCCATTCATGTTAGGCATTGCCCCGACCAAATACTTTGTTCCTGGCCTCCATAGAGAGATCATACAACAGAAGGGAAAAACACCTGACGAAAGAAATACACCAGTGCTCCGCATATTGCCTCAGTGAAAACAAGCCCACGAAAGACCATATGGTTGAACAGATGTCGGTCCCAAGGTGGCTTTGCTGGCATGATATTTCCAATGCCTAAGGTACTCTCAGTATTTCTAATTACCCCATGAACGCAGCCTTGGTCTGCACCGTGTCAGACATTAAGCAGTAAAAAAGCACTGTCTTTCACACTCCACGGAGCCTGTGAAGACTCAGCATTTTTTGACGAAACACATCTGGTTGGGAGACTGTAAATGAAACTAAAGTATTTTCAAATTCTGATTATTTTGCCACAATGGAAGCTCCATTGCATCATTATGTGTTGTACACTTTCCAGCTACCGCTGTCTTCAGGGTAAGCCATGGATGTTTCACTTCTGAAAGCGAAAATAAAGTTGATTTTTGACAAGTGTCTGACAATGCCATGTGAGATTGGATAAACGTTTGACATTGATAGAGCGATGTCTGCGCGACGTGTCTTTAGTTGAAAACGAGTCTGTTTAGGAGCAGTTTAAAACACAAGACAAGAAAAAAAAGGCCTGAAAAAAAGACCAGCACTGCTGCTTCGTTTTTATACACTACGTTCGTGATGTAATTGTCACGGGATGGCTTTGAGTTGAACAGCATCAAGAACGCTACAGTAGAGCCAAATGGAGGGGAACCTCCCACCAAGCTCTTTTTTAGACTCTCTGCTGTGTGTGTTTTGGACCACTGACAATAGGAACACACACTTTGAAAGTGTTTCTATGCCTGTGGGCAGTGGTGTTCTATCCCCAGAGTCTAACGATGTTGCAAATCCCGTCGTGTCAATCAAAGTAACTTGCACTCTGTGGCCTTGGCTACCAACAGCAACAGCAACTTGTTCCTAACGTTGTACATTTTTTATATTTTTTATTTCTTTTACATTTAAATATTATCTGTATTCCTGTAAACTTGGGCCAATAAAAAGTTTGACTCAATATGTTTGAATTAACAATCTCATGCAAATATTGTGTTATCTGAACAATACCTTTTGTCAAAATCCTGTATAAAACTTGTGCCAATAATGTGTGAAACCCAAAGGATGGTTCTTCTTCAAATGACACCTGCTCTGTCAGGGAATAAGGGCTTCAGAATGACTCTCCAATAGACACCTGCTCTGTCAGGGTATAGAGACTTCAGAATGACTCTCCAATAGACACCTGCTCTGTCAGGGAATAAGGGCTTCAGAATGACTCTCCAATAGACACCTGCTCTGTCAGGGAATAAGGACTTCAGAATGACTATCCAGTAGACACCTGCTCTGTCAGGGAATAAGGACTTCAGAATGACTCTCCAATAGACACCTGCTCTGTCAGGGAATAAGGACTTCAGAATGACTCTCCAATAGACACCTGCTCTGTCAGGGAATAAGGACTTCAGAATGACTATCCAGTAGACACCTGCTCTGTCAGGGAATAAGGGCTTCAGAATGACTCTCCAATAGACACCTGCTCTGTCAGGGAATAAGGGCTTCAGAATGTCTATACAGTAGACACCTGCTCTGTCAGGGAATAAGGGCTTCAGAATGACTATCCAGTAGACACCTGCTCTGTCAGGGTATAGAGACTTCAGAATGACTATCCAGTAGACACCTGCTCTGTCAGGGAATAAGGACTTCAGAATGACTATCCAGTAGACACCTGCTCTGTCAGGGTATAGAGACTTCAGAATGACTCTCCAGTAGACACCTGCTCTGTCAGGGAATAAGGACTTCAGAATGACTATCCAGTAGACACCTGCTCTGTCAGGGAATAAGGACTTCAGAATGACTCTCCAGTAGACACCTGCTCTGTCAGGGAATAAGGACTTCAGAATGACTATCCAGTAGACACCTGCTCTGTCAGGGAATAAGGACTTCAGAATGACTCTCCAGTAGACACCTGCTCTGTCAGGGAATAAGGGCTTCAGAATGACTATCCAGTAGACACCTGCTCTGTCAGGGAATAAGGACTTCAGAATGACTATCCAGTAGACACCTGCTCTGTCAGGGAATAAGGACTTCAGAATGACTCTCCAATAGACACCTGCTCTGTCAGGGAATAAGGACTTCAGAATGACTATCCAGTAGACACCTGCTCTGTCAGGGAATAAGGACTTCAGAATGACTATCCAGTAGACACCTGCTCTGTCAGGGAATAAGGACTTCAGAATGACTATCCAGTAGACACCTGCTCTGTCAGGGAATAAGGACTTCAGAATGACTATCCAGTAGACACCTGCTCTGTCAGGGAATAAGGACTTCAGAATGACTATCCTCACAGATTTGGCATTGTTTCAGTTTGCAGCTGATTTAGAATTTGATTTTGTGAAGATTAATGGCTCAAAGGCGAGGAACAACAAGTAGTCATTATAATTATCTACCGCCCTGTCAGATTTGTTATCCACATTGGGAAAACTATGCCAATTTAATGTCAGTCGTGAGAAATATGGGGATTTTTTTTTGTTAAATGTATAACCACAACTCCTGCACATTCAATGGTAACAGATGATAAACATGCACACCAAATACATTAAAACAGGTCTCTAGTGGACTGACAACAATATGGCTCCTTGTTACAAAAGGCATGGAGAGGGCGAGAGAGAGAGAGAGGGACAGAGACACTTAAAGTTGGTACATTGAGAAACCACTCTCACTTACAGTTAATCCTATACTTTGCACACAAACCACCACCCACTTGGAGTAAGAAATCATGTATGTATTTCCGTGAAATGCCTTGGTTTGCCCATATTTCTCACGGAACCGGGCCACCTTGGAAAGGGGGTCGGGCCTTTTCCCGGCACGCTTGTCAGGCTCTGATTGTCCAAAAATTGTTCCAACAGGTCTTCTACTGTTGTTCTCCTTTGTAGTTGTCAAGTATCTGGTGACTTGTCGTGTAGTCCTGAACAGAACTACAGAGTTGATTTTCCTTACATTTGCTCCTGAAGATGCTTCTTTGAAGATAGGCTAGCAAGCCGTGTCGATGGTTCCCAGTGGCATGATGAGAGTAGCCTAATACGATGTTTGAACAGAGTAGTAGAATAATCAGCTGTACCAGTGACTGTCTGGGAGGTGAGTTTATCATCTCTACCTCGTGTTGAGATTCAAAATTCATACCACTTTAAACATGCAGCGGCAGGTCAACACTTTTCTGGTCTGATGTTTTTCTTAACCCATCATTTTTTACAGCGTGTTCAAAGGGGGCGGTTCCGTCAGGCTGACAGGCTCTCTGACCTCACTCAGGGGTGTGACTTGTCACTGTGCAAAGCTTATGTAAAACAATGATCTCTTATAGCTTCAGAAATCACATCACTCTCTTAACAAAAACACTAATTATTTTTCATATTTTATGTACAACGCATAGGATGGACACTTGTGGGCACTCTTTCCAAGTTACAGAATCTATAACATGTTTAATGACATCACAAAATAACCAAAAAATTACATTAGTGTTCCATATGTCGCCCCTGACCCTTCCCCGCGTTCTATGTTAGGAATATTGTTCCTGTATTTGCTTTTGAACGTGTTCAGCGGGAAACGTCTCCTGAAACAAATGCACATTCCTTTGGAGACCTGAATCTTCTCCTTTTGATTTACAACAGGACATGAGCTGTTAATCCCCACTAGTTCCCTCCTCCTCCCTCCGAGAGGGGGTCTGGTTGAAGATATTCATTGCAAACCTGATCTGACCTATTTGGAATCTCGTGGAAAAGTCATGACACACAGCTTTAGATCCTCATCTCATCCTGGGTTCTTATAGCAGGAACTAGATAGAAATGAGGCTAATGAGACAGAGATTACCACTGGTTAGACGACAAATCAATTGACAGATCATCTGGAATTTGAGTTTGAAGACAATTTCTCAGTCAGGTCCATTTTTTTAAGCAATAACAGTCCAGACACACCCTAGCCATTTTCCCTGAGCAGAATGTAAACAATCACCTAATTATTTGCGCTTTTCCAAAGATGCTATAACCACCATGTCAGGCATCTGCCTCCAAAATGGTTCTTAATTCATTTGATCTCCCAGCTCTAAGCCTGCATGATTAAGCCTATGATACAATTAGACCTGAGAGAGTGAATTAATTGTCGCTGGAACGTAGGCTGAACGTGTCTGACATTTTAAATCCTCAAGAAAATGTTTATTTTACCCGCACCATTATCTAACACATGTCTGTACAGTAAACTGTCATCTACTGTATTATAATGTACAGTAAACTGTCATCTACTGTATTATAATGTACAGTAAACTGTCATCTACTGTATTATAATGTACAGTAAACTGTCATCTACTGTATTATAATGTACAGTAAACTGTCATCTACTGTATTATAATGTCTACGTACAAAGCAGTAATACCATGTTTGCAGACTGAAAACCATTCTGGGATTTCATTTGCCCATGAGAGCTGCTCTCTGAACATCAGTCAGACTTACTTACGGAAAACATATTTAAGAGTTTCTTAATATACTTGTCATTTGTTATCACCAACCGTATCTGTAGTTGGCTGGCTTTAGCTACACTATATACTGTATACAGAAGAATATGGACATTCATTCAAATTGGGGCTTCGGAGTGGCTCAGCCATCTAACGCACTGCATCTCAGTGTTAGAGGTGTCACTGCAGACACCCTAGGTTCAAATCCAGGCTGTATCACAACCGGCCGTGATTGGGAGTCCCATAGGGCAGCGCACAATTGGCACAGCATCATCCGGGTTTGCCCGGGTGAAGGCCATCATTGTAAATCAGAATGTGTTCTTAACTGACTTGCTTAGTTAAATATAAAACATTTGTGGATTTGGCAATTTCAGCCACACCTGTTGGTGACCAGTGTATAGCATTTAGCACATAGCCATGCAATCTTCAATGGAAAACATTGGCAGTAGAATGACCTTTACTGAAGAGCTCAGTGTCTTTCAACATTGCACCATCATACGATATCAACTTTCCAACAAGTCAGTTAGTCAAATGTCTGCGCTGCTAGAGCTGGCCCAATCAAATGTAAGTGCTTTTAATGTGAAATGGTAACGTCTAGATGCAACAACGGCTCAGCTGCGACGTGGTAGGCCACATAAACTCACAGAACAGGACCGCTGAAATGCGTATCCCATATAATTCATCTGTCGTCGGTTGCAGGACTCACTACCGAGTTCCAAACTGTCTCTGGAAACAACGTTAGCACAATAACTGTTTATCGGGAGCTTCATGTAATGAGTTTAAATGGCTGAGGCGCAACACACACAATCCTAAAACCACCATCAAATCTAATCAAATTTTATTGGTCACATACACATGGTTAGCAGATGTTAATGCGAGAGTAGCGAAATGCTTGTGCTTCGAGTTCCGACCATGCATAAATATCTAACAAGTAATCTAACAATTTCACAACAACAAAGGAATTAATGAGAATATGTACACATAAATAAATGTGTACACATAAATAAATGGATGAGCGATGGTCGAACGGCAAAATGCAGTAGAGTACAACATGAATCACACTACACACTGCCCTAACCCATCTGGACAAGAGGAATGTCTTTGTAAGAATGCTGTGTATCGACTACAGCTCAGCATTTAACACCATAGCACCCTCCAAACTCATCATTAAGTTCGAAACCCTGGGTCTCGACCCCTTCCTGTGCAGCTGGGTCCTGGAATTTGACGGGACGCCCCCAGGTGGTGAGGGTAGGAAACATCTCCTCCCCGCTGATCCTCAACACTGGGGCCCTACAAGGTGCATTCTTAGGCCTCTCCTGTACTCCCCTGTTCACCCATGGCTGCGTGGCCATGCACGCCTCCAACTCAATCATCAAGTTTGCAGACAACACAACAGTGGTAGGCTTGATTATATACAACGACGAGATGGCCTACAGGGAGGAGGTGAGGGAGGAGGGGAGGGCCCTCGGTGTGTGGTGTCAGGAAAATAACCTCACACTCAACGTCAACAAAACAAAGGACATGATCGTGGACTTCATGAAACAGCAGAGTGAGCACACCCCATCCACATCAATGCGACAGTAGTGGAAAAGGTGGAAAGTTTTAAGTTCCTTGGCGTACACATCACGGACAAACTGAAATTGTCCACCCACACAGACAGCGTGGTGAAGGAGGCACAACAGCGCCTCTTCAACCTTAGGAGGCTGAAGAAATTCGGCTTGTCACCAAAAAACCTCACTATTACAGATGCACAATCGAGAGCATCCTAGGCTCTCCAGAGGTTAGAGAGGTCTGCACAAGGCATCACTGGGGGCAAACTACCTGCCCTCCAGGACACCTACACCACCCGATGTCACAGAAAGGCCAAAAAGATCATCAAGGACAACAACCACCCGAGCCACTATCTGTTCACCTCGCTATCATTCAGAAGGCGAGGTCAGTACAGGTGTATCAAAGCTGGGACCGAGAGTCTGAAAAACAGCTTCTATCTCATGGCCATCAGACTGTTAAACAGCCATCGCTAACATTGAGTGGTTGCTGCCAAAATACTGACTCAAATTTATAGCCACTTTATTAATTAAAAATTGGATGTAATACATGTATCACTAGCCACTTTAAACAATGCCACCTTCTACAATGTTTATATACCCTACATTTATGATCTCATATGTATATACTGTACTCTCTTAGAGCTACCCCCGTACGTTTTTCAATTTCCGCCTGAAGACATACCCAAATCTAACTGACTGTAGCTCAGGCACAGAATTTGAAAGAAAACACTCTTAAGTTTGTGTAAATGTGAATTGAATGTAGGAGAATATAAAACAATAGATCTGGTTAAGATAATACAATGAAAAAAACATGTGTTTTTTCATCTTTAAAATGATAAGATAAGACAAACATTCAGATAGGATGATGGGGACAATTTCAGTGAAAAATATAAGAGGGCAACAGTACTTGTGCAAAGTTTCAGAATGATAACTTCCAAAATGAGTGTGCTACATGACATTTATCATGAAGTCACCCAGGTGTCCCACACAAGTAGCCCAAACATACCCAAGTGGCCAAATTGGTGAAGGTATACATTTTGAAACAAATAACTATATACAAAATGCCAAAATGGTATTCTAACACACACCCCCCAAAAAAAAAATGGAAAACAAATATGAAGAAAAAATTATATACATTTACAAAATAACATGGGTAACTATTTACACACTTTCAATATTTGGAAGACCCTCAGTCCTCTATCAAATCAAATGTATTTATATAACCCTTCATACTTCAGCTAATATCTCAAAGTGCTGTACAGAAACCCAGCCTAAAACACCAAACGGCAAGCAATGAAGGTGTAGGAGTACAGTGGCTAGGAAAAACTCCCTAGAAAGGCCAGAACCTAGGAAGAAACCTAGAGAGGAACCAAGCTATGAGGGGTGGCCAGTCCTCTTCTAGCTGTGCCGGGTGGAGATTATAACAGAACATGGCCAAGATGTTCAAATGTTCATAAATGACCAGCATGGTCAAATAATAATCATCACAGTAGTTGTCGAGGGGGCAACAGGTCAGCACCTCAGGAGTAAATGTCAGTTGGCCTTTCACAGCCGATCATTGAGAGTATCTCTACCACTCTTGCTCTCTTTAGAGAGTTGAAAACAGCAGGTCTGGGACAGGTAGCACGAACAGGTCAGGGTTCCATAGCCGCAGGCAGAACAGTTGAAACTGGAGCAGCAGCTCAGCCAGGTGGACGGGGGACTGCAAGGAGTCATCATGCCAGGTAGTCCTGGGGCATGGTCCTAGGGCTCAGGTCCTCCGAGATAGAAAGAGAGAATTACAGAGCGCATGCTTAAATTCACACAGGACACCGGATAAAACAGGAGAAATACTCCAGATGTACAACAAACTGACCCTAGGCCCCCGACACATAAACTACTGCAGCATAAATACTGGAGGCTGAGGGGGTCAGGAGACACTGTGTTGCCATCCAATGATAACCCCGGACAGGGCCAAACAGGCAGGATATAACCCCACCCACTTTACCAAAGCACAGCCCCCACACCACCAGAGGGATATCTTCAACCACCAACTTACCATCCTGAGACAAGGCTGAGTGTAGCCCCAAGGCCGAGTTTTACCCTTAAGACAACACTAGGGTTAGCCGTTTTACAGTAATTTTCTTAATGCGTGCTTATTAGTGACTTGAATAAGCGATTTCATAAATGTGTCAAGTGCAGTGCAATATTCTTTAAGTCATCAACATAATAAATCACTACAAAACGTATTGCATGACCTCTTATACAATGTATTAGGGCCAGCCTTTGGAACTTTGGCTTTCTGAGAAATCCTATGGATTTGGATACTGCTTTAAAGCAAATTTCTGCACCTTTAGTAAAGATATGATTCAATACATATTGATTAATTAATTCCTGTTTGTAACTACCCTTGTAGGTTGACTGATTACAGGCAGGCACTGGTTACAGTTTGAAGCTTTTTCTTGAGTGGGCAGCTTGATGAAAGCCAGTCAATATTTAAATCAACCAGAAAATATACCTCTCTGATATCACATACATTATCAAACATTTCACACGTGTTATCCAGATACTGACTGTTAGCACTTGGTCTATAGCAGCTTCCCACAATAATGGGCTTTAGGTGAGGCAGATGAGCCAGTAGCCATATTACTTCAATAGTATTTAACATGAGATCCTCTATAAGCTTTACAGGAATGTGGTTCTGAATATAGACCTGTCATGGCCATTGTTGGTGGAAGAAGGTGAGGACCAATGCGCAGCGTGGTAAGTGTCCATTTTAGATTTATTCGATAACTGAACACTGAAAAACAATAAAATGACAAAACGAACAGTCCTGAATGGTGACGCAAAACACAGAACAGAAAATAATCACCCACAACTCAAGGGTGAAAACAGGGTACCTAAGTATGTTTCTCAATCAGGGACAATGATTGACAGCTGCCTCTGATTGAGAACCATACCAGGCCAAACACAGAAATCCCAAATCATAGAAAAAAGAACATAGACTGTCCACACCAACTCACGCCCTGACCATAGTAAAACAAAGATAAATCAACGGAACTAAGGTCAGAACGTGACAAGACAGCAACACCGCCCTCAATGGCATTTCTGTCTTTTTGGTAGATGTTATTACCATGTATTGCTACCACTATATCATCAAAGGTATTAACTAAGTGAGTTTCAGAGACAGTCATAATATAAATGTCATCAGTTGCAAGCAAGTTATTGACTTCATGGACCTTGTTTCTTAGGCTACATATGTTAATATGGGCTATTTCTAGCACTTTTCTGGGTTGCTTGATTGTTTTTAATGCTTCCTGGAAAGCTTATCAGAAGTAGACTTGCTCATGTTATTTATATTGGAGCTGATAATGCAAGGTGAGTGGCACACAGTGGACTTCCTGCTAGGGTACACCGCCACGGGGAGGGATCCTTGCAGAGTCCCAGCCAGTCGGCTGTGGAGAGCCGACACAGCAGCAACACTTCCACCAGACCAGAGCGGCGTCCGGTTTCTGGGGTAGAAGAAAAAATAAAAAGTTGCTAGGCGTGGATTCCCCAGTAGCTTGTGTAGGTTCTCTACTTGTTTGCTAAGAGTAGCCACTTCGCCCCTGTAGTCCTTTGCAAATAAACAGTTGCTACATTGAAAGGCTGGGCGGTCCCGGAAAAAAGCTAAATAAAGACAGCTCCTGCAGCATTGAAAACATTCAATAGCGACCTCCATTTGAGACTGCCGGCCAGCTAGGCTAGCTGGGATTCCATGACTCTCTCTTTCCATGGAAATCTCAACTAAGTGAAAAATAAGAGCTCACACAAAAAAAACTGAACAATTTGACAATCTGAAAAAATATATGTCCTCCTTAAAATCCTCTCACAGCTGTAAGCACGAAAGCAACGCCTTTGAGCGTACTGTTGGTAGCAGCATCGGCTAACTTTGGTAGCTATACAATGCAGTTCGAGCCAGGTCAGGTTGCAGGGACAAAAGCAGCAGGAACAATCAGCGTGGGACACCTCACAAGGGCTAATCGTGTCGCGGGCTGTGTTCAAATTGTTTGTGGATAACCCTGATAGTTTGATAGTGATTGTGACCAGCTAGGCTAATAGCTAGCTTCGGTAAACTACTTCAGACCTTTTGGTCTGATCCCCGAACATGGTGAATGGTCTCAGCAACTAAGGCCAACAGAGCTGCCGGATTCAAAATCAAAAAAGTATATACATCAAACTTTGCATGACAAGCTTATAGCGTCATCTGCAGAGAAGAATGGGAGAAACTCCTCAAATACAGTTGTGCCAAGCTTGTAGCGTCATACCCAAGAAGACTCAAGTCTGTAATCACTGCCAAAGGTGCTTCAACAAAGTACTGAGTAAAGTAGAAGGTCTGAATACTTACATAATAATGATATAGCCATTTTTTATTTATTTTTTATAAATGTGTTCAAATGTTGCTTTATCATTATGGGTTATTGTGTGTTGATTGATGAGGGGAGAAAAACAATTGAATACATTTTAGAATAAGGCTGTAATGTAACAAAATGTGAAAAAAGTCAAGGGGTCTGAATACTTTCCTAATGGACTGTATCTGTAACTGAGAGATACACACACTACATGTAAACTGTAAAGTCTTTTGTCTGAAATGTCTTTTTCATTATGTGTCGGACCCCAGTAAGATTAGCTGTCACCATTGGCGTCGGCTAATGGAGATCCTAGTAAAACAATTGAAATGATTTAACCATGTATTGAGGCTTTACAGGGTCTGTTTTACATGTACTTTTAGTAATATAAACATACTGTACATTTTGTGTTCTGGTGAAGTGTGACAGTTGAACTAAGTTAAGGAGGCATTTATAAGTTATATTTTCCAAGAATCAATGGGTACATATAATTGTTTTGAGTCCAACAATGTATCTAGCCATCTGAACATTGACTCAGTAAGGGGTAGCAGCCAGGCTACACTGTTGACAAATTAACAAAAGTCTCAAATTGTGTTTATTTCAACGACAGAGAAGCAAATACCCTACATGTTGTTTCTTTTACTGAGAATGCCTTGTTTCACGCTGTGTTTTCCTCACAATTTTTCTTTTTTGGACAGGCCAGTCTGACCTGAGTTATGGAGGTTGGATGATTAACAGAACATGTCACCAAAATCAAATGGTAGGAGAAGATGAAGGAAATGCGGTAGGGGTTGTCTGTAGAAGCATTTAGTGGAGGATTTACTTGGCCTAAACATGCCAGAGCCGTCACGGCACGGCAGTTGTTTTTAAAGCTGCCACACTGGCATCCAGGACGTTATTCTCTGGTCGCACTGCTTTCCAATAACGCAGTGCCAAAGTAAGCAACCTCAGAGGAGCTTTTTCCATTTATACAATCCCATTTACCTCAGCGGGAGCCACATCCACAGCTGGCACTCCTTTCAATCTAATCCAAACAAAGAGTCTTAGTAATACCTCATCCAAATCTGTTAGGATTTGATTCCTATGGGAAAGAGTCTTAGTAATGCCTCATCCAAATCTGTTAGGATTTGATTCCTATGGGAAGGCGAAGACACAATAAAAAGTCAAGAGGGCTAATGACTCTCCTGAATAATGGTGAGAGTGGGCAATTTGATACAAAGTTTTCAGAGAGAGGACTCAGAGCCTAGTTTATTGTAAATATAATCAGGCAGCACTGCTTTGGCTGTTAAAAAATAATTAAGTGAAACTCAGTTAATGGGCATTGTCATGCAAATTCTGGGAGATGTATTGTTGTCTTTGGGAACACATGTTTTAATGTAATTAAAGTAACTCTAGGTTGTTGATCTGTTGTATTTGAAAGAGAAAGAAAAACAGAGGGAAGCATGTTGTGGAGGACACACTCCAGTTTCTCTTCTTCAGTTATTAACTTGAGAGCTTGATGAATGGAAAGATCTATGTATATTTATCTAGTTGGAGTTGTTATTGAACCAAGGTTATCCTCCATGAGCAATGAAATCACTGCAACATTTACAGTTGAATTCAGAAGTTTACATACACCTAGATTGGAGTCATTAAAAAGTGTTTTTTCAACCACTCCACAAATGTATAGTTTTGGCAAGTCGGTGAGGACATCATTTTTCCAACAATTATTTACAGACAGATTATTTCACTTACAATTCACTGTATCACAATTCCAGTGGGTCAGATGTTTACATACATGAAGTTGACTGTGCTTTTAAACAGCCTGGAAAATCCCATAAAATGATGTCATGGCTTTAGAAGCTTTTGACAGGCTAACTGACATCATTTGAGTCAATTGGAGGTGTACCTGTGGATGTGTTTCAAGGTCTACCTTCGAACTCAGTGCATTTTTGCTTGACATCATGGGAAAATCAGAAGAAATCAGCCAAGACATCAGAAAAGAAATTGTAGACCTCCACGGGTCTGGTTCATCCTTGGGAGCAATTTCCAAATGCCTGAAGGTACCAGGTTCATCTGTACAAACAATAGTACGCAAGTATAAACACCATGGGACCACGCAGCCATCATAACACATTCAGTCTCCTAGAGATGAATTTGGTGCGAAAAGTGCAAATCAATCCCATAACAACAGCAAATGACCTTGTGAAGATGCTGGAGGAAACAAGTGTCTATATCCACAGGAAAATGAGTCATATATCGACATAACCTGAAAGGCTGCTTAGCAAGGAAGAAGCCACTGCTCCAAATCCACCATTAAACAGCCAGACTACGGTTTGCAGCTGCACATGGGGACAAAGATCATACTTTTTGGAGAAATGTTCTCTGGTCTGATGAAACAAAAATAGAACTGTTTGGCCATGATGACCATCGTTATGTTTAGAAGAAAAGGGGGAGGCCTGCAAGCCGTAGAACATCTTCCCAAATGCGAAGCACGGGGTTGGCAGCATCATGTTGTGGGGGTGCTTTTCTGCAGGAGGGACTGGTGCACTTCGCAAAATAGATGGCGTCATGAGGGAGGAAAATTACGTGGATATATTGAAGCAACATCTCAAGACATCAGTCAGGAAGTTAAAGCTTAGTCGCAAATGGGTCTTCCAAATGGACAATGACCCCAAGCATACTTCCAAAGTTGTGGCAAAATGGCTTAAGGACAACAAAATCAAGGTATTGGAGTGGCCATCACAAAGACCTGACCTCAACCCTATAGAAAATGTGTGGGCAGAACTGAAAAAGTGTGTGCGAGCAGGGAGGCCTACAAACCTGACTCAGTTACACCACCTCTGTCAGGAGAAAGGGGACAAAATTCACCCAAAGCTTGTGGAAGGCTACCCGAAAAGTTTGACCCAATGTAAACAACTTAAAGGCAATGCTACTAAATACTAATTGAGTGTATGTAAACTTCTGACCCACTGGGAATGTGATGAAAGAAATAAAAGCTGAAATTAATCATTCTCTCTACTATTATTCTGACATTTCACATTCTTAAAATAAAGTGGTGATTCCAACTGACCTATGACAGGGAATTTTTACTAGGATTAAATGTCAAGAATTGTGAACAACTGAGTTGAAATGTATTTGGTTAAGGTGTATGTAAACTTCCTACTTCAACTGTAAACAAGAGCTGCACTCAGTTCCAGAATTGGTGGCAAATAAATTAGTTCTAAATATTTCCAAGGCTAAAAGCATTGTATTTGGGACAAATCATTCACTAAACCCTTAACCTAGTGGGTCCTGTGTGGCTCAGTCGGTAGAGCATGGCGCTTGCAACGCCAAGCGTCGTGGGTTCGATTCCCGCTGGGGCCACCCATATGTAAAAGTAGTGGCCCCAGCCGACTTGTAAGTCGCTTTGGACAAAAGCGTCTGCTAAATGGGATATATTATTTATATTATTATTATTATATATTAACCTCAACTAAATAATGTGAATAATGAATAATGTGGAATTTGAGCAAGTTGAGGAGACTTAACTGCTGGAACTGTAAACAGACAAACACTCACACGGACACACGCACACATACACATGATAACATACAGACTATACACACATGTCCTCTATGTTCGTACCTCACCAGGATACCAAATTCCCATGAAAAAACATCCAAAATGTTTTCAGTTGAAATCAGTGAATGATTTGCCAAAGTACATCCCCAGCTCTATTTTCTGTCTTACATGCCAAGCCACAGTAACATCAAAGATGTCACCCCATTGAATTACACTGGGAGTGTTTGTCAAACTGCGTCGCTTTTTAGAATGCTCTATGCAGGCATACCGTGGGCTCATCAGTACCAAAGCAGGGACATTAGGCCTCGCTAACTGACGCAATATATTTGCTCTGGTTAATTGGATTTTTGTTTACGCAAGTGGCCATAACGCAACTCAGACTCCTATGTAATCAGAATGTCCCGGCTTCGTCCATTGTCACAGCGATACACTTCTAAGCATGTTGATTTAAACCACTTCACATCCAGACACTATTTGCCTCACCAAAACAAGTGGGATCAATGAGCGAAACTGGCCTGAATCACCCAGTAAAGAGTATGATATCTCACTAATCTCTTTTACCTCTATGTGACGTACCTTGACACCTGTTAAAGCCCATGTGCTTTGCCTCCTTAATTTTCAAATTCAACTAATTATCTGTTCAAGAGAAATACTCCTGGGGCAGTGTTCCTTTACACTTTTAAAGATCGCAGTCTTTGTTTTCCACAATGTAGGAATTATTATAATTATTCTAGAAACGCAAGGTTCTCTTGGACGGCCACTTCCCTACTCTTTGCAAAGCTCAGATGAAGGCACAGGAATAAACCATTAGGTTATATGCAACCAAGGTGAGCAGTATTACAGGTACAGTACACCTGATTGCCTTTTATACAGTCAAGTCATTTAGCAGACACACTTATCCAGAGGAACTTGCAGTAGTTGTGTGCATATGTTTTTGCATTGGTACCCTGTGTGAATTGAACCCACAACCCTGGTGTTGAAAGCATCATGGTCTACCAACTGAGCCACACAAGAGGGTGAAGAGCCTTCTAGTTTGCCAGTGCACATTTCTAGTTTTCCCCAAAGTTTCACGCCATAAGCTAATCTATGCAGTTGATCAATATGAAATGTCGGCTTGCAGGCAGCTTGTTTTCATGTTGTTGATTCCACTGAAATATATTCTGCTAGATTGTCATAGCCGACAAGGTTATGTGTGATAAACACATCATGAAATACTTTTGATTAAATGGACCAACTGCTTGAGTCACAGAACGCATTGCAACGAGCAAACAAGTAATTCTACCCTGCACAATCTCTATCTAAATGATGCAGGTGACTGCCATCTTAACTGCGTTTAGTTCAAGTTGTATTGTCACTCGCACAAGTACAGTGAAATGCTTAACTTGCAAGCTCTAACCAAGAGTGCAGTAATCAATATCAAAATAGTATATCTTTTTTTTGTGTAAATGGAGTGATTATGGAGTGATGGTTCCATTTCCCTTTATAGGAAGGGTCTTGTGTGTATAGCTCTTGAAAGACACTGGTGCTAGAAAAAGGCCTGTTAATACAGGACTAGTAAAGGCCTGTTAATACAGGACTAGTAAAGGTCTGTTAATACAGGACTAGTAAAGGTCTGTTAATACAGGACTAGTAAAGGTCTGTTAATACAGGACTAGTAAAGGTATGTTTATACAGGACTAGTAAAGGTCTGTTAATACAGGACTAGTAAAGGTCTGTTAATACAGGACTAGTAATACAGGACTAGTAAAGGTCTGTTAATACAGGACTAGTAAAGGTCTGTTAATACAGGACTAGTAATACAGGACTAGTAAAGGTCTGTTAATACAGGACTAGTAAAGGTCTGTTAATACAGGACTAGTAATACAGGACTAGTAAAGGTCTGTTAATACAGGACTAGTAAAGGTCTGTTAATACAGGACTAGTAAAGGTCTGTTAATACAGGACTAGTAATACAGGACAAGTAAAGGTCTGTTAGTACAGGACTAGTAATACAGGACAAGTAAAGGTCTGTTAGTACAGGACTAGTAATACAGGACTAGTAAAGGTCTGTTAATACAGGACTAGTAAAGGCCTGTTAATACAGGACTAGTAAAGGTCTGTTAATACAGGACTAGTAAAGGCCTGTTAATACAGGACTAGTAAAGGTCTGTTAATACAGGACTAGTAAAGGCCTGTTAATACAGGACAGGTAAAGGTCTGTTAGTACAGGACTAGTAATACAGGACTAGTAAAGGTCTGTTAATACAGGACTAGTAAAGGCCTGTTAATACAGGACTAGTAAAGGTCTGTTAATACAGGACTAGTAAAGGTCTGTTAATACAGGACTAGTAATACAGGACAAGTAAAGGTCTGTTAGTACAGGACTAGTAAAGGTCTGTTAATACAGGACTAGTAAAGGCCTGTTAATACAGGACAGGTAAAGGTCTGTTAGTACAGGACTAGTAATACAGGACTAGTAAAGGTCTGTTAATACAGGACTAGTAATACAGGACAAGTAAAGGCCTGTTAATACAGGACTAGTAAAGGTCTGTTAATACAGGACTAGTAAAGGCCTGTTAATACAGGACAGGTAAAGGTCTGTTAGTACAGGACTAGTAATACAGGACTAGTAAAGGTCTGTTAATACAGGACTAGTAAATACAGGACTAGTAAAGGTCTGTTAATACAGGACTAGTAAAGGTCTGTTAATACAGGACTAGTAAAGGTCTGTTAATACAGGACTAGTAAAGGTCTGTTAATACAGGACTAGTAAAGGTCTGTTAATACAGGACTAGTAAAGGTCTGTTAATACAGGACTAGTAAAGGTCTGTTAATACAGGACTAGTAAAGGTCTGTTAATACAGGACTAGTAATACAGGACTAGTAAAGGTCTGTTAATACAGGACTAGTAAAGGTCTGTTAAATACAGGACTAGTAAAGGTCTATTAATACAGGACTAGTAAAGGTCTGTTAATACAGGACTAGTAAAGGTCTGTTAATACAGGACTAGTAAAGGTCTGTTAATACAGGACTAGTAAAGGTCTGTTAATACAGGACTAGTAATACAGGACTAGTAAAGGTCTGTTAATACAGGACTAGTAAAGGTCTGTTAATACAGGACTAGTAATACAGGACTAGTAAAGGTCTGTTAATACAGGACTAGTAAAGATCTGTTAATACAGGACTAGTAATACAGGACTAGTAAAGGTCTGTTAATACAGGACTAGTAAAGGTCTGTTAATACAGGACTAGTAAAGGTCTGTTAATACAGGACTAGTAATACAGGACTAGTAAAGGTCTGTTAATACAGGACTAGTAATACAGGACTAGTAAAGGCCTGTTAGTACAGGACTAGTAATACAGGACTAGTAAAGGTCTGTTAATACAGGACTAGTAAAGGTCTGTTAGTACAGGACTAGTAAAGGTCTGTTAATACAGGACTAGTAAAGGTCTGTTAGTACAGGACTAGTAAAGGTCTGGTAATACAGGACTATTAATACAGGACAAGTAAAGGTCTGTTAGTACAGGACTAGTAAAGGTCTGTTAATACAGGACTAGTAAAGGCCTGTTAATACAGGACTAGTAAAGGTCTGTTAATACAGGACTAGTAAAGGCCTGTTAATACAGGACTAGTAAAGGTCTGTTAATACAGGACTAGTAATACAGGACAAGTAAAGGTCTGTTAGTACAGGACTAGTAATACAGGACTAGTAAAGGTCTGTTAATACAGGACTAGTAAAGGCCTGTTAATACAGGACTAGTAAAGGTCTGTTAATACAGGACTAGTAAAGGCCTGTTAATACAGGACTAGTAAAGGTCTGTTAATACAGGACTAGTAAAGGCCTGTTAATACAGGACTAGTAAAGGTCTGTTAGTACAGGACTAGTAATACAGGACTAGTAAAGGTCTGTTAATACAGGACTAGTAAAGGCCTGTTAATACAGGACTAGTAAAGGTCTGTTAATACAGGACTAGTAAAGGCCTGTTAATACAGGACTAGTAAAGGTCTGTTAATACAGGACTAGTAAAGGTCTGTTAATACAGGACTAGTAAAGGTCTGTTAATACAGGACTAGTAAAGGTCTGTTAATGCAGGACTAGTAAAGGTCTGTTAATACAGGACTAGTAAAGGTCTGTTAATACAGGACTAGTAAAGGTCTGTTAATACAGGACTAGTAAAGGTCTGTTAATACAGGACTAGTAATACAGGACTAGTAAAGGCCTGTTAATACAGGACTAGTAAAGGTCTGTTAATACAGGACTAGTAATACAGGACTAGTAAAGGTCTGTTAATACAGGACTAGTAAAGGTCTGTTAATACAGGACTAGTAAAGGTCTGTTAATACAGGACTAGTAAAGGTCTGTTAATACAGGACTAGTAAAGGTCTGTTAATACAGGACTAGTAAAGGCCCAGTGTTACAGATGTCTGTTAATACAGGACTAGTAAAGGCCCAGTGTACTACTTTGAGATTTTCATACTTATATTTATTTATATTTATTTGTCTGTCAAGAGATGCTGCAGAATAGCCTTGTTTCTTTCTTTGTTTTCTGGAACGTATCCTTGTTTCTTTGTGTTCTGGAACGTATCCTGTTTCTTTGTGTTCTGGAACGTATCCTCGTTTCTTTGTGTTCTGGAACGTATCCTCGTTTCTTTGTGTTCTGGAACGTATCCTCGTTTCTTTGTGTTCTGGAAGGTATCCATGTTTCTTTGTGTTCTGGAACATAGCCCTGTTTCTTTGTGTTATGGAACGTAGCCTTGTTTCTTTGTTTTCTGGAACGTATCCTCGTTTCTTTGTGTTCTGGAACGTTGCCCTGTTTCTTTGTGTTCTGGAACGTAACCCTGTTTCTTTGTGTTCTGGAACGTATCCTCGATTCCTTGTGTTCTGGAACGTATCCTCGTTTCTTTGTGTTCTGGAACGTTGCCCTGTTTCTTTGTGTTCTGGAGCGTTGCCCTGTTTCTTTGTGTTCTGGAACGTAACCCTGTTTCTTTGTGTTCTGGAACGTATCCTGTTTCTTTGTGTTCTGGAACGTATCCTTGTTTCTTTGTGTTCTGGAACGTATCCTCGATTCTTTGTTTTCTGGAACGTATCCTCATTTCTTTGTGTTCTGGAACGTACAACCTCCATGAGAATGTTAGACCATGCACACACACATCTGCTAGTGGTTCAAATATTGTATTGCAAGCTGGGGGGGCGATAAAATGGGGGATGATAAAATGGGGGACGATCTTATTCATAAAACAAATTAACAGTAATATTTGCTGTTAGTGAGAAGAGCAAAAATTGATGTTGTATTTTTTAGAATCTAAAATAATTAGACATTAGATTTTTTTTATGTCGCTGAATAAATTCCTCACCATTTCTGGAGATGGGTTCATGGCTCCTTCGGGAATATACGACAAATGACCGGCAAATGACCATGTGCATCTCATTTAATTGGACCTAGTAGCTTAGTAAATAATTTATATGTTTTGCAATATCATAGGCAGAGTGCTTTATAATCCAGTCGAATATAACTGAACAGTTAATCTTTTCGATTTTAGTCATTTATTTTATCTGGTGCAATTTAGGTTTTGCTCAGGGGCATATTGAGACATTTTTTCACCTAGTCAGCTCTGGGATTCAAACCAGCAACCTTTCGGCCAGTTGCCTAACACTGAAGCGTTATGCTACCTGACACTTTTACATTGAAGCAGGCCTTAGTAAACTGCCATAAGTACTGTAAATGCATTTTTTTATTTAAAAACATTGCCTGCCAGAATTCGCGAGTCGTCCATATTTAGGTTGGGGGGAAAAGTTGATGCGAAACATTGTTGATTTCAAACATCCTGCTGACAGGTCCCAAACCATTTGCCATTGTTTTGTCGTTCAGAAACTGACAGTCCTTTTCCAGATACAACATAAATGACTGCTAAAGATAACATCCTGCCAACAGAGTAAATAAACCGGTAAGGTTAGCTTATGTCAAATATTTGACAGTATGGGTAGGCTACAGTATTGCTGTGTGATAGGAGCACAACATCATTGTCCATCATTGCCTATACCAAGGCAGGAGTTAGAAACCCAATAATCTGTTGACAAACTAACAATGAGTATTTTGCATGTTGTGGCCTAATGCCAATAGTTTCAAACTATACAGCATATAGAGGGTGTCACCATGGAAGGTGAATGGAGGAGTTTTACTAAAGGTCTGCTTTATAAAGGGAAACAAGAATGGCGTGAGGCAAGTTTATAAATCTCAATATTTTGTACGTGCTTTGACTTTGTATAAATGGCGTGGGCAGGAATGTAGTGTGAAATTTATGCAACGGTTATAAATGAGGACTCTGGGCTTTCTGAATGAGATTCCATTTTTAGAAAGCTTGAAAGGGGCTTGGCCCTAAAGACATTCTACAGAACAGAGTGAAAATTACTAAAACAAAAGCTGCATGTTTTTTGTATGTAAACCTCTTTCCCTCGAAGGCATTTCAAACGCAGACAAATCGTAGGGGGAGGGGCCACATGGTTGATGCAAGAACATGGAAAACGATGATTTTCCATGTTTAACAAACCGTATTTATTTCTGAAGTACTTAACAGATGTTACGCGGTCATGCCCATCAACGAAGGGGGGACCTTATGTGTCCAAAGTGATACGCAGGTTTGAAGAAAATTTGGTTGGAGAGAAAAATGTAATTCACTTAAACGTTGAAGTGAAAGTGCCACCTTTTTAGAGACGTCTAACTAGCTAATATTACTGACCTCGGCTACTGAGCCTACTTTGCCATTTTGCCTAACGACACGTTCAGACCTTTATGTACAGCAAAGAAGACACACAGGCTCCTTGTTCGACAAAATAATTGATTGGCTTCATTACTTGAAAAAGAAGTAGAGCAATTTTTTTTATAAAGGTCATTGATTAAAAAAAGAGAGGTGCTAAAACCTCAAACAGATAAATGATCAGCGGCTAATCTACCCGAGCCCTTCCCGAATCAAACTAGCGGGGAGGTAGATAAAAAAAAAAAACTGATTATAAATTATATATAAAAAAGAAACATTCATTATCTCCCCTTGTTCTTTGATAAGTTCACAAGGGATCTTGTTAGTCTGAGCAGACCAGTTCATTACATATTCAGTGCACGTTGAAGGTGGGCTTCCTATTATTTCGTTTTTTACCTTATCTAATGATCAGGTGTTGACATTAAATTAGATGGTGCGTGGGGGAGAATCACTGAACAAAGTGTAGACGTTTCATAGTCTGTGCTATCACAGCCTCATCGTACAGTACATCCGTTCCAAAGATGTCACCTACGTTCATCTCTGTAGATGTAGTCGCAATGTGACGCACAATGCTGCCCTTATAGCATCTTAATCAGTTCTCTACGTACGGAGCTCTCACTAATCAACACTGTCTCCGTACAGTCTATTTGCCAGTATGAAATAATGTTTCACTTACTGAATGGAAATACCAAGGACATGTAAAACTGTACATTCCATTCAGTTTGTGTTACTAACTACACTACCATTCAAACGTTTTGGGGTCACTTAGAAATGTCCTTGTTTTTGAAAGGAAAGCACTTTTTTTAACCATTTTAAAATAACATCAAATTGATCAGAAATACAGTGTAGACATTTTTTATGTTGTAAATGACTGGAAATTGTAGCTGGAAACTGCTGGTTTTTAGTGGAACATCTACAAAGCCGTACAGAGGCCCATTATCAGCAACCATCACTCCTGTGTTCCAATGGCACGTTGTGTTAGCTAATCCAAGTTTATCATTTTAAAAAGGCTAATTGATCATTAGAAAACGCTATTTCAAAATTACTTTTAGACAGCTGAAAACTGTCTCATTTATCATGATAGCATACACAGTTACATTGTAAGAAGGGAAGCAATTTACCCCGTACACATCACTGACATTGGTTTTTCACTGTAACCTAAATTGGGCTTTAGCATCCTGACTTCGATATAAAGCAATGCAGACAAATATTTGACTTTGCCTTGTCAAATCATCCCCAAGGCTACCATTAATTAGCTTGAGATCAGTAATAAAATAGATGTTTTAAAGGCTTAGTTAGTTAATGCAGGAATTTAATCCTTTACATGTTACAAAATAGCAATACAGTGTCCATTTAAACTAAATGGAAACTCCCACCTCCCTTTAAACTAAGTGGAAACTCCCACATCCCTTTAAACTAAGTGGAAACTCCCACATCCCTTTAAACTAAGTGGAAACTCCCACATCCCTTTAAACTAAGTGGAAACTCCCACATACATTTAAACTAAGTGCAAACTCCCACATACCTTTAAACTAAGTGGAAACTCCCACCTCCCTTTAAACTAAGTGGAAACTCCCACATACCTTTAAACTAAGTGGAAACTCCCACATCCCTTTAAACTAAGTGGAAACTCCCACATCCCTTTAAACTAAGTGGAAACTCCCACATACCTTTAAACTAAGTGGAAACTCCCACATCCCTTTAAACTAAGTGGAAACTCCCACATACCTTTAAACTAAGTGGAAACTCCCACATCCCTTTAAACTAAGTGGAAACTCCCACATACCTTTAAACTAAGTGGAAACTCCCACATACCTTTAAACTAAGTGGAAACTCCCACATACCTTTAAACTAAGTGGAAACTCCTACATCCCTTTAAACTAAGTAGAAAGTCCCACATCTTTAAACTAAGTGTAAACCCCCACATTCTGATGTTTAAGAGATGAGTGACACCATTAATATATATCACCACTCATTACTGGCTCCAGGCCTGTGATAAATGCCATAATGGGTCAATTGAGGACGTTTAACATGTGTTTTGCTCACATAAAAAAAAACAGTGTTATTTTCCAGTTCACTTCCATAGCCACTTCAGCCTAATCTCCATGAGATTAAATGAGTGTCCTGATATTTTGTAATTCATGATCCATTGCTTGAAAACTTGGAACGGTACCACGATTGAAATGGATCAGGGTAGCTCATTCCATTTGTGCCTTGTTAATATGGCGAGGAGCTCAAAAATGTAAGTATTTTCTTGCCAATGGAGTCAGGCAGTCATTGAAATGCACCTCGTGTTCCTCTTTTCTCTCGTTCATTAATCCCTTGACATTCTGTTTTTTGCCGCAAACCTGAAATCTGAGAATATCATCACAGCAGGGCGTGTGCTCATGACTCCCAAGCCTGCACCACGTAGAACTGAAAACTGCACCATATAGAACTGAACTAGGGAGAGGATTTCAACACAGAACCCTAAAGAACAAGTGACAAATCAGCAATTGGTCTTGACCAAAGAGCAGAATATGATGCTCGGTCCCATTTTGGCCATTAGTATCCTCGTTCTGTCATATAGCCAGCCGAAACGTCTTGTCAAGTAGAGATACAGTCAATTAGGAAAACAATCATGATGAACATGAGTTTCCACTTCTAGGAGACATATTCCAACAAACAACCAGATTCGTATTTTATTGCCTCTCTTGACGTAAACAGCCCAAATTGGAAAGCGGGAAAACATAATGTAATGATGAGTTTTCCTAAATTACTTCCCACATTTCAACACCAATTTTCCAGTAAAAATGACCCTCTGGCCATATTATTTTCTTAAGATCCATTGCTGGTATTATTGCCATACCCTTAAGGTACACACTCACTCTAATGGCATCCAAAGGTGCCAACACCATCATAATCGTAGGAAAAACATATTCCTTAGCTTAACAAGGCACAAATGATGTCCCTCGCAGGCAGAGAGAGATGCCAGATGCAACGCAGTGAAGCGACAATGATCACAGATGACATTTGCAAAGATTGGGTTATTTTCAGTATGAGGTTAGGGACAGTTCAAAATGTGGTTGGGGGGGTGGTTGTCAAACATATTTTTTTGCTTTGGGGAGGGTTGTGTGTTTTTTTGGGGCACAGGGGAGGGTAGTGTTTTTTGGGAGGGGCCATCAGGGGAGGGTTGTTTTTTTGGGAGGGCCACAGGGGAGGGTAGTGTTTTTTTGGGAGGGGCCACAGGGGAGGGTAGTGTTTTTTTGGGAGGGGCCATCAGGGGAGGCTAGTGTTTTTTTGGGAGGGGCCATCAGGGGAGGGTAGTGTTTTTTTGGGGGGGGCACAGGGGAGGGTAGTGTTTTTTTGGGAGGGGCCACAGGGGAGGGTAGTGTTTTTTTGGGAGGGGCCATCCCCCATATAAAGGTGTTTTGGGGAGGCTAGTGTCTAACTTTTTTGGGAGGGGCAATCAGTGACACTATAGGGAGGGTAGTGTCTATTTTTTTGGGAGGGGCATTCGACAGGGGAGGGTAGTGTTTTTTTGGGAGGGGCCATAGGGGAGGGTAGTGTCCTCTACTCACCATTTTTTAGTCTACCAGGGGGGTGGCACAGTGACAATATAGGGGAGTGGTAGTGTATTTTTGGGAGGGGCCACAGTGACAATATAGGGGAGGGTAGTGTCTATCTTGTTTTTTAGTGGGACTGTCTATCTTGGGGCCATCAGGGAGGGTAGTGTCTGTCTATTTTTCTACTCCCCATAGTGGTTTACATTCTCATTCTATTGCAGTCTATCTTGTCCTTTACCATGTAATCTCATCCATCCTAGCCACATTTCCTAATCTGCTTGCATCCGCCTCCCCCATATAAAGGTGTTTTGGTTCTTCCTTCATGCACTACACTTTTTTTTTGTTAACTTTTACTATTCCACAGGTCAATATAGTCTACCAGTCTAACTGTCTATCTTGTCCTCTACTCACCATTCATAGTGACAATATAGACTACCAGTCTAACTGTCTATCTTGTCCTCTACTCACCATTCATAGTGACACTATAGTCTACCAGTCTGTCTATCCTGTCCTCTACTCACTATTCATAGTGACAATATAGTCTACCAGTCTAACTGTCTATCTTGTCCTCTACTCACCATTCATAGTGACAATATAGTCTACCAGTCTAACTGTCTATCTTGTCCTCTACTCACCATTCATAGTGACAATATAGTCTACCAGTCGTTTTGTTGTTTCTTGTTTTTGTTGGCGACATTGATGGGTCTAAAATCTATTTAATCCAATCTGAATTTAGGCTGTAACAACAAAACTGTGGAATAAATCAAGTGATATGACAACTGTCTGAAGGCATTCCAATTGTCGTCAGATTTCATGTGAATAATCTACAATCCGCATAAAAAAAATATGCGCATTTTTCCATCAGAGTTGTTTTGTTACAGATACAAATATGTGCGTAAATACATAGTGCACACAAACAAAATACTTGTGGTTAAATTCCCATGTACTGAAAAAAAAAAATACAAGTTAAATGGGCTCCCATTGCATTGCACTCTGGGCCTACTGATTTTATCACAAAGAAATGTTGTGTAGGTATAATGAATATTCACACTCTGGTATTGGCATTTGTGATCTAGCCAATAGCTTGCAGACACGGTGCGGGTATAGCCGAAAGGGTTATGGACAAAAGTGCAAGATTATTTTTACTTGTCAAACGGCAGCCAATCACCATGTCACCACTATTAGACCCTCAATATTTACTGAAAGGAGCATCAAGCTCATCTGTAAGGGTTTTCGTCTTCCTCCTCTGACGGAGGAGAGGGTTTTCGTCTTCCTCCTTTGTCTTGCCCATTCACCCTCTGAATGGCACACATGCACAATCCATGTCTCAATTACCTCAAGGCTTAAAAATCCTTGTTTAAACCCCTAAGATCAATGTCCTTGCCCCCAGGAAATCTAATTAGCATAATATATATATATATATATATATAATTTTTTTATCCATCATGGGGTCTTAAAATTCTAAATCAAATTATCCTTGGAATGGCCTTTTTCAATTTAAAGTTTTATTAAATGTTCTTGTTTTTCAATCAACCAACAAAACACATTCCACATTCACAGATGTGACAGACTTAAAATAAAAATAATAAAAAATAACTTTGAATAATAAACATAATACAAAATTATTATTAAAAAATATATAAAATCTTGCAGCAGCACTATCAAGGTTCTTATTAGCTTTTTCCAGCCTTAGCTGAGATGACGAGCAAATAATTAGTTTTTCCCTAATCACCCCATTCACCAATTTGAAATATAGTTGAGTAGTGGAGACCAGAGTCAATCAAACTTGGGCTGTCTCTTGTGGAGGTCATAAGTGAGCTTTTCAAGAGGGAGAAAGTCAACAATCTGGTCAATTCACATTTTAAACGTAGAAGTATTAGAGGACAACAATATAATAATACATTTCTTAGCAAAGTATGTAATAGTCATGAACACATTTTCTCTGTCAGGATCAAGAACAAAGTCCTGCTGTGCATTAAGAGAGACATGGAGTCATATCAAACTGTACATGTAGTATCTTCTGTGCAGCAGTATCTATAGATTGCCAGATTTTGGCAATCTCTATACAGCTCCAACAAACACGCATATCGGTTCCACTTTCAATTGTACATCTTTTACAGTTAGGAGAAATGTATTTTTTCATTGTATGGAGTCTCATTGGAGTGCAATAACATTTGTAATTAGATTCTTTCATTTTTACAATAGCAGAGGAGCAGTATACCCTGTTCGCAAACCTCATCCCATAACTCATCACTGATAGTCAGACTGAGGTCCTTTTCCCAGAATATATTCGAAGGAGTAAAGGTGGAGCCTCCTTTCTCAGAAAGGAGTCTATAGATATAGGAGATTTAGCCTTTAATGGATTGTGCTGTAGCAAGAAGGGTTTCAACTTCATTCAGCTGAGCTCTAAAACTCCTCTTGAAAGTAAATGAGGAAACGACATGTCTAATTTGAAGATATAAAAAAAAAATGGGATCTTGGCACATTGAATTCACTGCAGAGCTCTTGAAAGGATTTCAGTGTAGTGGTTTTCTGATGAAATAGGTCTGAAAAGGTCCTGATTTCTAGTATGCCAAAGAATAAAGTTGGCATCCCTCAGGGCTTTTGGAAAGTTTGGGTTGCATACTATAGGCGAGTGAGAATATATTTGGGAGGAAATGCCCAGGTATTTCTTACAGTCCCTCCACGCTAGTAGGGTGCTGTAAATCACAAAGGTTTTGGCTATGTTGCCCACTTCACTAAAGATATTAATGAATATAATTGAGCTTAGGGGCAATGAACCACAAGATTGGGCTTCTATCTGAATCCACGTTGACTTTTGTCTGTTTGTGATCCATGTTAGCATGTTGCGGATTTGGGCAGACCAGTAGTACAATTGAAGGGAGGGAAGGGCAAGACCACGCTGAGATTCAGGTTTCGATGGAGTGGAAACTTGATCCTAGGTTTTTTATTGCACAATATAAATTGGAGATGCTTTGGTTAGTTGTTTTGAAAAAGGAAACTGTGAGATAGCATGGGAGCATCTGAAACAAGCAGTTCAGTCTAGGGAGGACGTTCATACGGATGACATTAATTCTTCCTACTAAGCTAATTGGGAGGGAGATCCAGGTTTGGAATTCGTTCTTGATTCGATCCAGGAGTGGAAGATAATTTTCCTTAAATTCAGACCTGGTGTTACGAAGATCCCAAGGTATTGAAACCTCTGTCTTCCATTGGAATGGACATAGTGTCTTCATAGAGCTGGTGAGTGTAAGATTGAGAAGGCAAACAGTGGATTTGTAAAAATGTATCTCATATCCTGAAAACTTGCCATACTGAGCAATTGTGTCTAAAATGGGATGGATTTCTCAGGGTTGGATATGTAGAGCAAGACATCATCCGCGTAAAGAGAAATCCTGTGCTGAAGACCGCCTGCAGAGACACCCATAATACTTGGATTGCTCCTTATCAGCTCTGCCAGAGGCTCCGCCCCCAACGAGCAGGGGGGACAGCGAGCACCCCTGTCTTGTGCCCCGTCCCAAAGGGAATCTGTCTCCCTCCCTCTCCCTCCCCACCAAAGAAATGCCTCATCGTCTCCTCTCCTCTCCACATTGAGTAAGTGAGAACGTCTCTCCCTCCCCACTAAAGAAATGCCTCATCGTCTCCTCTCCTCTCCACATTGAGTAAGTGAGAACGTTTCTCCCTCCCCACCAAAGAAATGCCTCATCGTCTCCTCTCCTCTCCACATTGAGTAAGTTACGTCCCCCCCCCACCAAAGAAATGCCTTATCGTCTTCTCTCCTCTCCACATTGAGTAAGTGAGAACGTCTCTCCCTCCCCACCAAAGAAATGCCTCATCGTCTCCTCTCCTCTCCACATTGAGAAAGTGACAACGTAGCCCCCTTCCAGACCACATTAAAAAAGACCACATGAAAAAAAAGTTAAATCAAATCAATAGCCCAGCCTACATATTCCTCCCCCAGGGGACATGGGGATAATCGTTTAGACCAAATAAAACAGAAATGTTGGGGCAAATCCTTAAGAGGAATCTATAGGATAAGTTGTCTGATTGTATTAAAACGTAATCAACAGGATAAGGCCATAGGCATAAAATTGACACATTGAGCTTATCGTTAGGTCTGCAAATGTGTCGTTATCGAAGGCCTCTAAATGGCGGAGGCCTATGTGAAAATGATAACTACAAATAATAGTAATACAAAAAAAGGGAATAAAAGTAGGCTGAGACGATAGGCTCTGTTGCCTCACCTAGGCCTTCTATCACTCTCAGCTAAAGGAAAAGAAATGGACATTTGACGGCTATAAAGACATTTATTGGGGAGGCTGGGTCTTTGGATGTCAGCTATATGTTGTCTTACCTCCTTTAGTAATAACAGTAATCACTTTTAGTCATTGGTCCATTTCTCAATGACCAGGATTGTCCTTCAAAAAAACGTTTTGCCTCTTTGGGAGTTTTGAAGAGTCGCAGGGCTCGTTGGTGAAGAATCCTGAGCTCATTTGGATATTTGAATTCCCTGAAGATGCCTCGGTCAATGGAGTATTTCTTCACCTCGTCAAACTCTCTTTCGGCATAATCCAGCTGACAGGTCCTGGTGTAAAGTGAGTTTGGCGTTTCCCACCGTAATGGTGTTGACTGTCGCCGCCTGTAGGACTCGTTCCTTGTCGGTGAATCTCAGGTTAGGTATGGTGATTGGGCGCGGTGGTTGTCTGGCTGCTGGTGGGGGCCTCAGTGCTCGTTGAGCTCTCGAGTTCTATGTGCCTGTCGGTGGACAGGTGGAGCCACTCGGGAAGTTTGTCTTGCAGTTAGCGGATCAGTGGCATGTTTCCCTCTTCTTTTTCGCCCAGATTTAATAGAACACAATTATTCCTTCGCCCCCTGTTTTCCAGGTCCCCTGTTTTGTCTTCCAGATGCCCTATTTTCTTTTTAGCTTATGCTGTTGTTTCCATGGCATCTGTCAGTGAGTTTTCCATGGACAGTATTCGCCTCTCTGCCTCAACCTTCAATGCGGGGCGCCTGGACATCTTGTTGTTGATGTCAGGCAAAGCATTTTCCAGGGTTTGATGTTGAGTTCTGTAAGTTGGGATCTCAGTTCTTCGACAGAGTGTGAGGTTGGCATTTGTTGGGCCTCGAGTGGGGACGGGTCCTCTTGCTCCTGGCTAATGGCGCTAGCTTTTTCTGAAGCTAGCTGCTTCTTGGAGGCTGTTTCCGTCGATAATGAGTCTGTTAAAAGTGTCACCTGTAAGGTCGCCTTTTTAGACGACATGACTTTTTGACTAAAGCTGAAAGAGTTTAAACTTGAAGTGGAGGTAAGATTAAGAATTGGAAACTACTTGTGCGGAGCTCTTAGTTCATGCGGCCATTTTGTTCAGGGGTCACGTGATCCCCTGGTATGGCCTTCTTAAAAACAATTCTTATGGAATTTCCCACTTCAAAACAACCTTCCTTTACATTTTTAGAGGGGACTATCTGTTGTTCCATGTAGTGAATCTATTAATCATTGTATTTTTATGGACTAATACACTACATGACCAAAAGTATGTGGACACCTGCTCGTCGAACATCTAATTCCAAAATCATTGGCATTAATAAGGAGTTAGTCCCCCTTTTGCTTCTATAACAGCCTCCAGTCCACTGGGAAGGCTTTCCACTAAATGTTGGAACATTGCTCAGGGGACTACCTTCCTTTCAGCCACAAGAGCATTATTAAGGTTGGGCACTGATGTTGGGAGATAAGGCCTGGCTCGCAGTCAGTGTTCCAATTCATCCCAAAGGTGTTCGATGGGGTTGAGGTCAGGGCCCTGTGAAGGCCAGTCAAGTTCTTCTACACCGATCTTGACAAACCATTTCTGTATGGACCTCGCTTTGTGCACAGAGATATTGTCATGCTGAAACAGGAAAGGACCTTCCCCAAACAGTTGCTACAAAGTTGAAAGCACAGAATCATCTAGAATGTCATTGTATGCTGTAGAGTTAAAATTAGTTTGCTAAAACTAAGGGGCCTAGCCCCAGACCATTATTCCTCCTCCACCAAACTATGCACTGGAGCAGGTAGCGTTCTCCTGGCATCCGGCAAACCCAGATTAGTCCGTCAGACTGCCAGATGGTGAACGTGTTTCCACTGCTCCAGAGTCCAATGGCGGCAAGCTTTAAACTACTCCAGCCAACACTTGCCATGGAAACCCATTTCATGAAGCTTCCAACGAATAGTTCTAATGCTGACGTTGTTTCCAGAGGCAGTTGGGAACTTGGTAGTGAGCATTTTCTGTTTGTCGAGATTGACATAGGCTATTAATTGTGGTGTTTAAAACCTCTTGATACTACCCATCCCGTATCCGGGATCGTGAATACAGCCTCAGGCTCATTACCATAACGCAACGTTAACGATTTCTGAAAATCGCAAATGAAATGAAACTAATATGCCTGCTCTCAAGCTTAGCCTTTTCTTAACAACACTGTCATCTCAGATTTTCAAAATATGCTTTTGAACCACAGCAAATCAAGCATTTGTGTAAGAGTATTGCTAGCTAGCTTAGCATTTAGCATAGCATTTAGCACGCAACATTTTCACAAAAACCAGAAAAGCAAATAAATAAAATCATTTACCTTTGAAGAACTTCGGATGTTTTCAATGAGGAGACTCTCAGTTACGTAGCAAATGTTCAGTTTTTCCTGAAAGAATCTTTGTGTAGGAGAATTCGCTCCGTTTTGTACATCACATTTGGCTACCGAAACGAACCGAAAATTAAGTCACCAAAACGTCAAACTTTTTCCAAATTAACTCCATAATATCGACCGAAACATGGCAAACGTTGTTTAGAATCAATTCTCAAGGTGTTTTTTCACATATCTCTTCATTGATATGCCGTTCGTGGAAGCCTGCTTTCATCTCAGAATCCCATGGAAAAATACCAGCAGCTGAAAATGACGCAACAATTTTGACGGAGGACACCGGGCGGACACCTGGCAAATGTAGTCTCTTATTGTCAATCTTCCAATGATATGCCTACAAATACGTCACAATGCTGCAGACACCTTGGGGAAACGATAGATAGCGCAGGCTCCTTCCTGTCGCATTCACAGCCATATAAGGAGACAATGAAAAACAGAGCCTCAAAAATCCTGCTCATTTCCTGGTTGCAGTTTCATCTTGGTTTTGCCTGTAGCTTCTGTTCTGGGGCACTCACAGACAATATCTTTGCAGTTCTGGAAACCTCAGAGTGTTTTCTTTCCAAAGCTATCAATTATATGCATAGTCGAGCATCTTTTTGTGACAAAATATTGCGCTTAAAACGGGCACGTCTTTTTATCCAAAAATGAAATAGCGCCCCCATAGATTTAACAGGTTAAAACGCACTGCTATGATATTGGAGCGGCAGAAGGCCTAGCGGTTAGAGTGTTGGTCTAGATCAAATCCAAGAGCTGACAAGTTAAAAATCTGTTGTTCTACCCCTGGACAAGGCAGTTAACCCACTGTTCCTAGAATTTATTCTTAACTGTCTTGCTTAGTTAAATAAAGGAGTAAAAAAATATACATTAAATCTCCCGAAGACGGTGTGTTTTAAAGTTTTGTGCATTGAAACAGAAACCTGTTGGTGGAAATTTCATTGCATATGTTTATATATAATATAAACGCAACATGAAAAGTGTTGGTCCCATGTTTCATTAGCTGTGTTATGTGTAGTGGAGAAAGGAGTCAGACGCAGGAGACAGAGAGTTCAGAGTAGGCTACTTCTTTATACACCGACCAGGTGAAAACAGACGCAACTCAAAACAAATACCCCAAACCACAGGGGAACGAAATGGTATAACAAAACCAGCTCACGTACCCGCACAACCGTGACATACATGCGTGTACAACGAGTACACATGAAACAATCCCGCACACCCAGCAGGCGGGCCGGCTGGCTAATAAAGCCCAACTAATAACCTAATTGACAACAGGTGTAACTAAGAAACAGACAAGGAGGGGGAAGAAAAAATCAGTGGCAGCTAGTAGGCCAGTGACGACGACCGCCGAGCACCACCCGAACGGGAAGGGGAGCCACCTTCGGTAGGAGTTGTGACAATACCCCTTCCCCTCCCCGGCGTGCGGCTCCCGCAGCGCACCGACACTGGACTCAAGGGCGACCCGGCGGGCGAGGCGCAGGGTGAGGTGCAGGGCGATCCGGATGGAGGCGATGGAAATCCGTCAACATTGACGGATCCAAAATGTCCCCCACCGGTACCCAGCACCTATCCTCCGGACCGTACCCCTCCCAGTCCACGAGGTACTGCAGGCACCTCACCCAGGGTCTCGAGTCCAGAATGGCCCGTATCGTATACGCCGGGGAACCCTCAATGTCCAGAGGGGGAGAAGGTACCTCTGGCACCACACCGTCCTGCAAGGGACCAGCTACCACCAGCCTGAAGAGAGACACACGAAACGAGGGGTTAATACGATAATAGGAAGGGAGTTGTAATCGATAACACAACTCGTTTATTCTCCTGAGAACTTTGAAGGGCCCTACACACTGCGGCCCCAGCTTCCGGCAGGGCAAGCGGAGGGGTAGGTTTCGGGTTGAGAGCCAGACCCTGTCCCCCAGTACAAACACTGGGACCTCACTGCGGTGGCGGTCAGCACTCCTCTTCTGCCGTCCACTGGCTTGTTGGAGGGATTCCTGGATGGCCCTTCAGGTCTCCTTGGAGCGCTGCACCCACTCCTCCACCACAGGAGCCTCGGTCTGACTCGGTTGCCATGGTCCCAGGACCGGCTGGTACCTCAACACGCACTGAACTGGTGACATGTTAGTAGAGGAGTGGCATAGTGAGTTCTGGGCCATCTCAACCCAGGGGATGTATCTCGCCCACTCCCCTGGCCGGTCAAGGCAATACGACCGCAGAAACCTACCCACCTCCTGGTTCACTCTCTCCGCCTGCCCATTACTCGCTGGGTGATAACCCCGATCAGAGACGATGTCCCCTGACACCTCGTAGTGCCGGAAGACGTGGGTGAATAATGCCTCCGCAGTCTGTAGGGCTGTAGGGAGACAGGGCAACGGGAGGAGACGGCAGGACTTAGAGAACCGATCCACAATCACCAAAACTGTTGTGTTCCCCTGAGACGGGGGGAGATCGGTCAGGAAACCTACGGATAGGTGAGACCATGGCCGATGTGGAACGGGGAGTGGTTGTAAATTCCCTCTAGGAAGGTGCCTAGGAGCCTTACTCTGGGCGCACACCGAACAGGAAGAGACATAAACACTAACATCCCTAGCCAAGGTGGGCCACCAATATTTCTCCCTGAGGCCCCCCACTGTCCTCGCCACCCCAGGGTGACACGAGAAGGGTAGGGTGTGAGCCCACCGAAACAGTTGGTCCCGGACACTAAGCGGCACGTACTTCCGCCCAGCCGGACACTGAGGAGGCGCAAGCTCCGCCCGTAACGCCCGCTCGATGTCCGAGTCCCCCTCCCATACCACTGGTGCCATCAGCCTCGAGTCAGGAAGGATGGGAGTAGGCTTGGTGGACCGATCCTCTGTGTCGTAAAGGCGGAACAGTGCGTCAGCCTTTACGTTCTGGGAGCCTGGTCTATATGACAAAGTCAACCGGAACCGGGTGAAGAACATGGCCCACCTTGCCTGACGTGGGTTCAGTCTCCTAGCTGCCTGAATATACTCCAGATTCTGGTGGTCGGTCCAGTTGAGAAAGGGGTGCTTAGCCCTCTCAAGCCAGTGTCACCACACCTTCAGAGCCCTGACCACCACTAACAACTCCCGGTCCTCCACATCATAGTTACGTTCCGCTGGACTGAGCTTCCACGAAAAGAAAGCGCAGGGGCGGAGTTTTGGTGGCGTACCCGAGCGCAGTGATAGCACGGCACCCACCCCAGCCTCGAATGCGTCCACCTCCACTATGAATGCTAAAGAGGGGTCCGGGTGCATCCGTGAACAGCGCCTTCAACCTATTGAAGGCTCTGTCTGCCTCTGCTGACCACTGCAAACGCACCGGGCCCCCCTTCAGCAGTGAGGTAATGAGAGCCGCTACCTGGCCAAAACCCCGGATAAACTTCCGGTAGTAATTGGCAAAACCCAAAAACCGCTGCACCTCTTTTACCATAGTCAGCCAATTATGCACAGCCTTAATGCGGTCACACTCCATCACCACCCCCGAGGTGGAAATGCGATAACCCAGGAAGGAGACGGCTCGTTTGGAGAACACACACTTCTCAGCCTTGACGTATAGGTCATGCTCCAGCAGTCTACCAAGCACCTTGCGTACCAGAGACACATGCGTGGCGCAGGTGGCGGAAAAGTCAGTGGCAGCTAGTAGGCCGGTGACGATGACCGCCGAGCGCCACCCGAACGGGAAGGGGAGCCACCTTTGGTAGGAGTCGTGACAAGCTGAAATAAAAGATGTTCTATAAACACAAAAAGCTTATTTCTCTCAAATGTTGTGCACACATTTGTTTACATTTCTATTAGTGAGCATTTCTCCTTTGCCAAGATAATTCATCCACTTGACAGGTGTGGCATATCAAGAAGCTGATTAAACAGCATGATCATTACACAGGTGCATCTTGTGCTGGGGACAATAAAAAGCCACTCTAAAATGTGCAGTTTTGTCTAACAACACAATGCCACAGATGTCTTAAGAGCGTGAAATTGGCATGCTGACTGCAGGAATGTCCACCAGACCTGTTGCCAGTGGATTGAATGTTAATTTCTCTACCGTAAGCTGCCATCAACATCGTTTTAGAGAATTTGACAGTACGTCCAACCGGCCTCACAAGCACAGACCACATGTAACCATGCCAACCCAGGACCTCCACATCCAGCTTCTTCATCTGTGGTATCATCTGAGACCAGCCACCTGCACAGCTGATGATACTGAGGAGTATTTCTGTCTGTAACAGTGCACTTTAGCTCGGAAAAAATCTCATTCTGATTGTGGGTGGGCATGGCTCCCAAGTGGGGGACCTATGACCTCCCAGGCCCACCTACTTCTGTGCCCCTGCCCAGTCATGTGAAATCCCTAGATTAGGGCCTAATGAAATTGTTGCATATTGCATTTATGTTTTTGATCAGAATATGGCATCAAAATGTTGATCATCGAATTTCCCCCAAGCTGATCATTGTCTGCAAGCAGCTCTGATAGTAAAGTAATGAAACAGGCAGGGAGAGTGAGCTCATCCGTGGTGGTTGGTGAACCCTAAAACTTCTGGCCCATAGCCCTGCGTGGCATCGACTGTGGCACAAAAGCATGCTGAAGTGGCAAAGTGAATATCCTCGTTTATAAACACAGGGTTGTTGCCATATTGAAATAGTCAGTGCGAAAGTGAACGAGAATACACTGATAAATAATAGAACCAGGGAACACTGGTGAATGAGACAACCAGGGAACACTGATGAATGAGAGAAGAAGGGAACACTGATAAATGAGACAACCAGGGAACACTGATGAATGAGACAACCAGGGAACACTGATGAATGAGACAACCAGGGAACACTGATAAATGAGACAACCAGGGAACACTGATGAATGAGACAACCAGGGAACACTGATAAATGAGACAACCAGGGAACACTGATGAATGAGACAACCAGGGAACACTGATAAATGAGACAACCAGGGAACACTGATGAATGAGACAACCAGGGAACACTGATGAATGAGACAACCAGGGAACACTGATAAATGAGACAAGGGAACACAGGGAACACTGATGAATGAGAACACTGATAAATGAGAGAACAAGGGAACACTGATGAATGAGACAACCAGGGAACACTGATGAATGAGACAACCAGGGAACACTGATAAATGAGACAACCAGGGAACACTGATGAATGAGACAACCAGGGAACACTGATAAATGATAGAAAAAGGGAACACTGATGAATGAGACAACCAGGGAACACTGATAAATGAGAGAACAAGGGAACACTGGTGAATGAGACAACCAGGGAACACTGATGAATGAGACAACCAGGGAACACTGATGAATGAGACAACCAGGGAACACTGATGAATGATGATAAATGAGACAACACTGATGAAGGGAACACTGATAAATGAGACAACCAGGGAACACTGATGAATGAGACAACCAGGGAACACTGATGAATGAGACAACCAGGGAACACTGATGAATGAGACAACCAGGGAACACTGATAAATGAGACAACCAGGGAACACTGATGAATGAGACCAGGGAACACTGATGAATGGAACACTGATTAATGATGAAATGAGACAACCAGGGAACACTGATAAATGAGACAACCAGGGAACACTGATGAATGAGACAACCAGGGAACACTGATGAATGAGCATGGGTAGCTCAACACTATACTTCACAGTGGCAAGGCATTGCAGGTGGACGCAAGGCACCAATGCGCCAACGCTGTCTGGGGGAAGATAGTGGGGCCAACCTGCCCTGCCTGCACAGCCTAAACATGACAGGCAAGCCTGTTAACCACTCCAGACATGTAATACTCTCCCAAGACAATGCATGTTTATGTTACGTTATGTAATGTGTTTGTTTTAGCTTCCTGAACTGCCTTCCTTATCTTCTAAAACATTGGATGATGGGGAGAAAGGCATTTTGCAGGTTCACTTGCTATGACTGTCTGCTAATGTGTTATTGTAGATTTTCGATTATTCCTTACACAGTTGGGGAGGACTAAACCTTATGCATTTGCATTTCTTGTCATAATCCCTAAAGCAATTGCACAGCTGAGCCACATGCCACAACACATGCTAACCAGCTGATCTCCCCTCTCTTGAGACGATCGCTCCTACGCATTCCAAGTGGCAACATGCATTCAATAGGGTCCAATAAGCATAGTCACCTCCCAAATGATTGGCATCCTTGATAAAGATGACCAAAAAGACTGTGTCAAATAAATAAAACAAATACTGATATTGTATTTCTAGACCATTCCTCCATACAAAATCTTTACAGATCCTTGATATCCCACAGTCTGCACTTGTGGACAGCCCTCTTCAATTCAAACCACAGGTTTGTAATGTGGTTCAAATCTGGAGACTGAGATGGGAATTTCAAAAGTCAATCTTGTGATCAATTAACCATTTATTTGTGGATTTTCATGTGTGCTTGTGTTATTGTCTTGCTGGAAGATCCACTTGCAGCCAAGTTTCAGACTCCTGGCAGAGGCAACCAGGTATTTGGCTTAAATGACATGGTACTTGGCACACTCAAGAAAAAAGTGTTCCAAAAAGGTTATTGGGTTGTCCCCATTAGGAGAACCCTTTTTGGTTTCAGCTAGAACCCTATTCGGTTCCAGAAGAACTAGTTTGGGTTCCATGTAGGACCCTCTGGGGACAGGGTTCTACCTGGAACCAAAAGGGGTTCTTTAAAGGGTTCACCTATGGGGACATCCGAAGAATACTTTTCCGTTCGACATTCTGCACCTTTTTCTCTAATAACGTAGAGTTCATGGTGCCGTTGACCTTAAGAAGGGCCCCGGGACCAGTGGAAGCAAAACAGACCAATAACAACAAAGATTCATATGCATCCTTCTTTCGACACCGAACCCACCACTGGTGTTCCAAAGCACACTATTATAGTGTCATCTGAACACAGCACTGGTTCCAATCCTAGTACCAATGCCATGTTAGCAAACTCCAGCCGTTTACAGGTTGGTTGCTCTCAGTAAAAGCTTTTTATTGGCAACCTTTCCAAAGAGCCTATTGGCATGGAGGTGGCATCTAATTGTATATTTTTGAGACTTGGCAACCCAAATTTGTGACAAAGTTTTGTAATACTCCAACTTATCTTTCCCTCCCAATCCATCTTCCTCACTGTACGTTGGGACAAGATACACTTACCAGGCAGGGGTACCACTGTTCCAGGGGTTTTAAACTTCTTAATTGATGCCCTAATAGTGTTATATATACAGTATATATATTGCTATTTGTTTGTACCCATTGCCTGATTTATGAAGGTCAACAGCCATTTGTTTCATTTTGTTTTTTGAGTTCTTTGCCTTTTCCAATGATGTTGGATGACAGGGATTTTACATGTGTTACCACGTTTTTATACCCCAGTGAAACAGGAAACCATGGAATGTCACAGTACAGTTCCTTATGCTGACATTACCTTAATAAAGTAGAATGTTAATGCAGATTTAATTTTGTTTGATTTAATTTGTGAGCATCTTAAAGGGCGCCAACTATTTTTAACACGATGACTTGTTAAACAAAATCTTTCTCTATTATTATCAAAAAAACAATAACATACAATATAGCTCAGCATTTCTATTATTTATTTGATAGTCTTTTTTGCTCATCTTTATCAAGGGTGCCACTAATTGTATTTATTTATTATTGCCCTAAATATTGATCATTTTCCCAATGAGTATTATGAAGGTTTAAAGAAGTTGTTTTCATGCACTGATGACAGGGATTTACACATTTCCTTAATCTGCGCCATTAAAAGTGAGAATCTCTTACCGTATGTTCCCGTGCTCTCTTCCATGGATTGCTTTGATCTCTGTGGTTATTTATAAAGTCCAGCGAGATGTTGTTTTGCGCAATTGGTGAAATAAAAAGATGTAATTTGTTGCTTCACAGGGTTGCTACCCAATTATAATTATTTACCTTCTGAAAGTAAACACATTTTTCCCATATTCTGTTACAGCCTCCATTTAAAATGGATTAAATTGAGCTTTTGTGTCACATTCAATAACCCATAATGTCAAAGTGGAAGTATGTTTTTAGATAAACATTTTTATGTACATCCCTCCGAGTCACCGATCTGGAGATGAAAGCCTCCTGGAGCAGGCAAGAGAAGAGCAGCTGAATCCAGATGTATAGAACAACCTAAGACCTTGGCTCCACTTGGTATGAAGAGTAGGATAAAGCATTGACAGTGGGAGTTAGTGAGGGCCTAATTAAGAGAACCGGAGGGGCAACCAACACGAGGACGAAGTTCAATCAAAAAATGGGTATTTATTTGCTCAATCTGGTTTTATCTTTTTTTATATTTATTTTGATTATATCAAGCAATTTAACATAAAATGTATCAAACAGAACACCATAGTCCCTGTGCCCAAGAAAGCGAAGGTAACCTTCTTAAATGATTACCACCCTGTAGCATTCACGTTGTTAGCCATGAAGTGCTTTGAAAGCTGGGTCATGGCTAACATCAACACCCATGCCGGAAACCCTAGACCTACTCCACTTTCAGGAAGTGGACAAGCAGCAGGTGGTAGGAGTCTTTGTGAGAGAGAAAAAGTGTTTTGGAGATTTATTTGATACACCGAGCAGAAATTGAATAATGTGTCCCTGAACAGAGAGGGGGGGGGGGGTTGTATACATCAACAGTCAGTATCTCCATGGGGAGGTATGGGACTTTTTGTCATCCTTACTCGCACCTACCCACACCTACAATCCCATACCTCTTTCACTCCATGGGGAGTTGAGTCCTTTTGTCATCCTTACTCACACCTACAATCCCATACCTCTTTCACCCATAATCCTTACTCACACCTACAATCCCATACCTCTTTCACTCCACAGGGGTTGAGTCCTTTTGTCATCCTTACTCACACCTACAATCCCATACCTCTTTCACTCCACGGGGAGTTGATTCCTTTTTTGTCATCCTTTACTCCATGGGAGTTGAGTCCTTTTCTCATCCTTACTGCACCTACAATCCCATACCTCTTTCACTCCCGGGAGTTGATTCCTTTTGGGAGTTGAGTCCTTTTGTCATCCTTACTCACACCTACAATCCCATACCTCTTTCACTCCATGGGGAGTTGAGTCCTTTTGTCATCCTTACTCACACCTACTATCCCATACCTCTTTCACTCCATGGGGAGTTACAATCACACCCATACCTCTTTCACTCCACGGGGAGTTGATTCCTTTTGTCATCCTTACTCACACCTACAATCCCATCCCGGGGATAGTCCTTTTGTCATCTTTCACTACCACGGGGAGTTGAGTCCTTTTGTCATCCTTACTCACACCTACAATCCCATACCTCTTTCACTCCACGGGGAGTTGATTCCTTTTGTCATCCTTATTTGCACCAACAATCCCATACCTCTTTCACTCCACGGGGAGTTGAATCCTTTTGTCATCCTTACTCACACCTACAATCCCATACCTCTTTCACTCCACGGGGAGTTGAGTCCTTTTGTCATCCTTACTCGCACCTACAATCCCATACCTCTTTCACTCCACGGGGAGTTGATTCCTTTTGTCATCCTTACTCGCACCTACAATCCCATACCTCTTTCACTCCACGGGGAGTTGAATCCTTTGTCATCCTTACTCACAAAACAACAATCCCATACCTTCTTTCACTTTCCACGGGGGGATTTTTTGTCATGAGTCCTTTTGTCATCCTTACTCACACCTACAATCCCATACCTCTTTCACTCCACGGGGAGTTGATTCCTTTTGTCATCCTTACTGCACCTACAATCCACATTACTCTTTCACTCCACGGGGAGTTGATTCCTTTTGTCATCCTTGACTCACACCTACAATCCCATACCTCTTTCACTCCACGGGGAGTTGATTCCTGTTTGTCATCCTTACTCACACCTACAAATCCCATGACCTCTTTGACTCATTTGGGGAGTTGATTCCTTTTGTCATCCTTATTCAACATACAATCCCAGAATCTTTCACTCCACGGGGAGTTGAGTAGAATTTTGAAAAAATAACAAATTACCTCTTTCACTCACGGGAGTTGATTCATCAGCCTTACTGTACAAAAACAAGCAGTTGATTCCACCTTGATTCAACGTCTCACACGGGGATTTGATTTTTTGTCATCCTTACTCACACCTACAATCCCATCTCTTTAAACGGGGAGTTGATTCCTTTTGTCACCTTACTCATTCAATCCCTACTCTTTCACCCAGTGGGATGTTTTTTCAACAGGGATGTTTACAATCTTACCATGGGGAGTTGATTCCTTTTGTCATCCTTACTCACACCTACAATCCCATAACTCTTTACTCCAATGAGGAGTTATCCTTTTGTCATCCTTACTCACACCTACAATCCCATCCCTTTCCAAACACCACTCCACGGGGAGTTGAACTTTGTCATCCTTACTCACACCTACAATCCCATAACTCTTTCACTCCAAGAGTTGGATGAACCTCTTTCACTCCATGGGAGTTGATTTGTCATCCTTACTTAAATCCCATCAATCAGGGTTAATCCTTTTGTCACATTAACAAACCTACAATCACCTCTTTCAAACCTGTGGGAGTTGATTCCTTTGTCATCCTTTTCACACCTACAACAAGGAATACCATGCATGATCACTCCACGGGGAGTTGATTCCTTTTGTCATCCTTTCACACTATACAATCCCATAGTCCCTTTACTCCAAGAAAGGAGTTGATTCCTTTGTTTCAAACATTACTAAAACAATCCCATAATTCTGGTTCACCATGGGGTTGATTCCTTTTGTCATCCTAACTCACATTTACAATCCGTTACCTCTTTCACTCATGGGAGTTGATTAATTTGTCATCCTTACTTACACCTACAATCCCATACCTCTTTCACTAGAACGGGAGTGATTTTTGTCATACTCAGATTACAATCCCATACACTCTTTCACTCCACGGAGTGTGTTTACATGAACATTCATGACAATTGGCCCTCTTTCATCAAATGATGGTCAGCTTACTCACACCTACAATCCCATACCTCTTTCACTCCACGGGGAGTTGATTCCTTTTGTCATCCTTACTCGCACCTACAATCCCATACCTCTTTCACTCCACGGGGAGTTATATCCCATTTTTCACTCCTTGACTCACACCTACAATCCCATACCTCTTTCACTCCACGGGGAGTTGAGTCCTTTTGTCATCCTTACTCACACCTACAATCCCATACCTCTTTCACTCCACGGGGAGTTGATTCCTTTTGTCATCCTTACTCACACCTACAATCCCATACCTCTTTCACTCCACGGGGAGTTGATTCCTTTTTAAACAAGGATGTTTGGATCCTTACAATCCCATACCCTTTACGGGAGTTGGGATCCTTTGTCATCCTTCTTTATACCTCTTTCACTCCATGAGGGAGTTGAGTTTTTGTCATCCTTACTCACACCTACAATCCCATGCCTCTTTCACTCCACGGGGAGTTGAGTCCTTTTGTCATCCTTAACACCTACAATCCCATACCCTTTCTGCCTCTACATTCCTTTTGTCATCCAACTCACACCTACAATCCCATACCTCTTTCACTCCAGGGAGTTGAGTCCAAGAATGATTTGTCATCCTTACTCACACCTACAATCCCATACCTCTTTCACTCCACGGGAGTTGATTCCTTTTGTCATCCTTACTCACACCTACAATCCCATACCTCTTTCACTCCACGGGGAGTTGATTCCTTTTGTCATCCTTACTCACACCTACAATCCCATACCTCTTTCACTCCACGGGGAGTTGAGTCCTTTTGTCATCCTTACTCACACCTACAATCCCATACCTCTTTCACTCCAAATGAGTTGTCATTTTACTCAAAAGAAAATCTGTAATATTTATGTAAATATTTTGTCATCCTTACTCACACCTACAATCCCATACCTCTTTCACTCCACGGGGAGTTGATTCCTTTTGTCATCCTTACTCACACCTACAATCCCATACCTCTTTCACTCCACGGGGAGTTGAGTCCTTTTGTCATCCTTATACCTACAATCCCATACCTCTTTCACTCCACGGGGAGTTGAGTCCTTTTGTCATCAGGGGAAGACAGTTGTCTCATCACCTACAATCCCATACCTCTTTCACTCCACGGGGAGTTGATTCCTTTTGTCATCCTTACTCACACCTACAATCCCATACCTCTTTCACTCTACGGGGAGTTGAGTGGTGCAGGGTGTTACGTTCCCTCTTCCAAGATGATCATGTGACAAATAACATTTGATTTAGTTATGATTTACATTTGGCTGAGTAGAGTTGTCAACTAACATGAATTCAACATGAAATCAACAGAATATTTTACCATGTCATTGGAATTAGGTAGAAGTTGGTTGAAAAAATAACAAATTTCCCTTACATTCATGACTTTGTTCAAAAACAAGCAGTTTTCCACCTTGATTCAACTTCATCACATTTACTTTTTTTGTGTGGAAATGACATATAAACAACCTTGATTCAACTACTTTTTACCCAGTGGGATGCTTTCAACAGGGATGTTTACATCTTACCAACATTAAAGAGGTTCTTTCCAATGATGAAGCTATGATATAACCTTGTGCGTATCGCCTCCTCTCCCATTTCCAAACACCACAGCACAGCATGTGGAACAAATCAGTTAAGCTCAACCACTGTCATGTCAGAAGTGTTGCCCAAGATGGATGAAGAGCTTGATACACAGCCACTTAAAGCATCAATCAGTGGTTAAAACATTAACAAAGCTTCCCTCTTTCGGGAAAACCTGTGGGATTGGTCTGGAGAAATGTAACCACTCTCAAGGAATTATTTCATTCATTCTCACTCAAGGAAGGACCATGCATGATGATCAAATTAAAGTTTTAACCATGTTGAGGCTATACAATGTTTGTTTACGTTTGCTTTGTTTACAAACATTGGAGTAAAACAAGTGTATAATTTGGTTCTGATGGGGTACAATAGTTGAATTAAGCTCACAAGGCATTTATTCGTTATATTCTTCAAGTATCAATGGGTACATATAATTAATTCCAAAATTCAAGTCCAAAAAACGTATTTAACTGCAGATTTCCCATTTAAGCCGCTCGTATTAGAACAAGCAGTGAAAATGATACAGATTATTATAAAGTACACTCGTACTGCTGCGTGAGTGTGTTTACATGAACATTCATGACAGGTTGGCCCTGCTGCTATCAAATGATGGTAGCCCTAAATATGGCCTCCCCTCCGTCATTTAAAAGAGAATAATGATTCAATTAATTGCCACAAAGTGAGCAGAGTGTCCTCAGACATTTTTGAGGGTCATCACAAGAGGAAATTAAGAGGAGTTATATATTTGTTTTACTTTAATGCAGATCATGATTTAACACAAGAAACCTTCTGTCTTATATACCGGGGCTCTGCCAACTTGAAATATAAAATAAAATTGACACATCATTTTAAGACTGCCATAAAAGACAGTTGAAAAGAAAAAGAGATTTGTGTTTGGCCTGTTTTCAGGCTACTTGGCTCTTTAAAAATGACAGAAATATGGCAATTCACGAAGGGTATTATTGATAATAATTAAACAAGGATGTTTGGATCCTTGACCCTGATTGTTGATATGCGGGAGTTGTGGGAGAACAACTTCCGCTTTATAATCATCTATGAGGTGTTACTAATGTGTTTATTTCATAATTCCACTGTCCCACAGCCGTATCTACACATTTTTTCCCATGCTACTATTTGGTTTGCAACAGTTTGGGGTTGTATAAACCTACTGTACCTGTCTGCCTCTACAACCTGTGCAACAACGTATCATTTTACAAATGTGATCTCTCTTGTGCCAGTAGGCTTAGCTAGCCCAAGAATGATATTGAAATGAATAATTCACCCATAGAAATTGTCAACGCTCAGATGTAGTCCTATCGGGTATTTATTAAATAATTATTTATTGAAAGTTCTTGTCTCTCATCATCGTTGAATCTATGCTAGCTACTGTAGCTACATGCCAATGATCTATTTAGCATAGCAATGTCGAATCAATAAATTCATTAGTATGAATTACTGGGTCAAAACATGAGAAAATAAATAAAGACCAGCCCACTTGGGTAGCAACTTCAGAATGCAAAAACAAATTAACTCGTTAAAATAATGTTTTTAACGAAAAGAAAATCTGTAATATTTATGTAAATATATTGGCTACCATTTTATAAAAACAATAAGGCCCTCGAACCCTGGGACTATCTTGTGATAACTCCCTCCTAAGGGCTGTTCCTGGCGCTATGCTTCTCCTCAGGCCTAAGAACAGCCCTTAGGAGTTATCACACGGAAATCGCTTAAATATTCACCCCCTATTGTACGGCAATGTTCTTCTGGTTGCACGGCTGGTATGTAAACGTGTTCTTTTCACCAGGGCTTATGATACTCACTGTAATGCAATCAGGGGAAGAGCAGTTGTCTCATCAGTGGCAACAACAGTCCAAACCGTAATCAGGACAATACGTGTCACTGACGATCAGAATCACGATTGCCTTTCCTCATGTCTTTTTTTAATTTTTAATTTTATTAATTAAAAAAAAAAAAATCTCTTCACCCTGTATTTTAATGCTAAATGGTGTAACTGATCTGCTTGTTGATCACGTATAATCACACAAACAAATTTGGTGTGGTCAATTCTTCCATAATTCCACTTTCCGTCCAACCTGTCTCAATAGTCACATCATGAAGGGTTCTGGGTAAGGGAGGATGGGCTGGCTTCCTGAGGAGAGTGTTGGAGCATCACTAACGATCCTTCAGCCGTGGGGTCTGATGATGATTCATTAATCTCCGTGTTTGTCTCGGTATACAAATACCATCACATGCCTGACACTAATCTGGGTTCGGGCCAGAGATTTGCTCCACCAGCTTCATTTTCGTAAAGAGACCATTGAGAACAGTGGGAATGGGAGAACATGTTCATGATAATGTCATCACACAAATGAGTTCCCTGTTGTAGGCCGCATGATTGCAACTAAAGGCCATCCCTACATTTGCTGAGGCGAGATATAAAGATTAAACTACATTCACTTCTTTCAAAGGAAAATATCCAACTGATAAGAACTTTAAAAAAAAATCTGTTTTGTTGATGTTTAATCTAGATGTACTCTGGGCTACTGTTTCACCACACTCACTTTATCAAAGCGATCACTGTCTAACCAAGACATCCTCGAAGCTAAAAATATCAGAGTGTTTCCGTACAAGATGGTTCAAAAGAGAGCAGTGTTTTCACGTAGCTCAGCAGCAGAGTCTGGTCAGGATATCTGAATCTGTCCTAATATGGACACCATATACTTAAAGGGAAAATTAACTCAAAAATTCCCATTCGTCCACTGTTGATACAGTCCCAATGATATTTGCATGTCAAGTTTCAAGCATTTAGCATTGCCATGATGATGTGACCATTGACACTTTGCCTTTTATCAACAGTGGACTAATGGGAGTTTATTTTCTCCAAAAGATCATTTTTGAGTGAATTTTCCCTTTGAAAGTCCAATATCTGGAAAACCTAACGACATTTTATCGACTGTATCATCAGTGGACTAATGACAGAAAAAATGTCCGTTTTTTTGGGGGGGGGTGGGTTCCTTTTAAAGGGATAGTTCGAGATTTTGTCAATTAAGCCTTTTTTTACTTACTCAGACATACAAGGGGTAATCTACTAGTTTTGCAGCTGGACGATAATGATAATGATAGTAATTCAATTCAGACTGCTGATTGAGGACATTTTTAATGAAGATTGTGTTTGTTTGTTATTTTTTACATTTATTTACCTATGAAAGTCAGTTTAGAATAAATTATTATGTTCCATGACAGCCTAGGAACAGTGGGTTAACTGCCTGTTCAGGGGCAGAACGACAGGTTTGTACCTTGTCAGCTTGGGGATTTGATCTTGCAAACTTTCGGTTACTAGTCCAATGCTATAACCACTAGGCTACCTGCCACCTCTACACTCTAACCACTAGGCTACCTGCCACCTCTACACTCTAACCACTAGGCTACCTGCCACCTCTACACTCTAACCACTAGGCTACCTGCCACCTCTACACTCTAACCACTAGGCTACCTACCACCTCTACACTCTAACCACTAGGCTACCTACCACCTCTACACTCTAACCACTAGGCTACCCTGCCACCTCTACACTCTAACCACTAGGCTACCTGCCACCTCTACACTCTAACCACTAGGCTACCTGCCACCTCATCACTCTAACCACTAGGCTACTTGCCACCTCTACACTCTAAACACTAGGCTACCTGCCACCTCTACACTCTAACCACTAGGCTACCTGCCACCTCTACACTCTAACCACTAGGCTACCTGCCACCTCTACACTCTAACCACTAGGCTACCTGCCACCTCAACACTCTAACCACTAGGCTACCTGCCACCTCAACACTCTAACCACTAGGCTACCTGCCACCTCTACACTCTAACCACTAGGCTACCTGCCACCTCAACACTCTAACCACTAGGCTACCTGCCACCTCTACACTCTAACCACTAGGCTACCTGCCACCTCTACACTCTAACCACTAGGCTACCTACCACCTCTACACTCTAACCACTAGGCTACCTACCACCTCTACACTCTAACCACTAGGCTACCCTACCACCTCTACACTCTAACCACTAGGCTACCCTACCACCTCTACACTCTAACCACTAGGCTACCCTACCACCTCTACACTCTAACCACTAGGCTACTTGCCACCTCTACACTCTAACCACTAGGCTACCTGCCACCTCTACACTCTAACCACTAGGCTACCCTACCACCTCTACACTCTAACCACTAGGCTACCTGCCACCTCTACACTCTAACCACTAGGCTACCTACCACCTCTACACTCTAACCACTAGGCTACCCTACCACCTCTACACTCTAACCACTAGGCTACCTGCCACCTCTACACTCTAACCACTAGGCTACCCTACCACCTCTACACTCTAACCACTAGGCTACCTGCCACCTCTACACTCTAACCACTAGGCTACCTGCCACCTCTACACTCTAACCACTAGGCTACCTGCCACCTCTACACTCTAACCACTAGGCTACCCTACCACCTCTACACTCTAACCACTAGGCTACCTGCCACCTCTACACTCTAACCACTAGGCTACCCTACCACCTCTACACTCTAACCACTAGGCTACCCTACCACCTCTACACTCTAACCACTAGGCTACCCTACCACCTCTACACTCTAACCACTAGGCTACCCTGCCGCCCCATTTCTATGATCCTGCTTTGTATTCCTGTTTTGCATATCATATTGGTATTTGATGTGTGCATCTTTGTAATGACAGGGCTCATTGTAAAAAAAAATAATAATAAAAAGAAAAAAAGAAAGAAAGAAAGAAAGAAGGACTTGGTCTCAACATGACTCCCTTTCAAAATAAAGGTTAAATTAAATTAAAAATAAATTATCTGCCTCAGAAAATTATTGAGTTTACAGAGAGAGTCTACAGAGAGAGTCTCCATCTACGGACTCTTTCATGATTCTGTCTGTTCATAAAAAGGCTCTTTGGTCTCCTTCACCGCAGTCGCAACACAATATCGCCTTCCCTCAGCTCCTCTCTCTTTCTCAGCACTCGATTGCTGTGGTGATGAGTGACACCAGACCTTTCCAGAATATTGAGAGAGTCAGGACTTCAGTGGGTCTCACGATCTGATATTTATTTCCAGAGGAAAAGGGGAACAATTCTCTCTGTGGCTCCTGGCTCAAACACAGAAGGAATATATGTACCGCAGGGAGCAGGCCTCTCACACACACATCAATGCTGAGGTAATATTCAATGAAAGATAAAACACTTCACAGTGCTCCCATGAAAACCAGCCGCTGTGTCTGTGAGGTCTATGAAGATGATTGATATTATTCCCCCCCTTTGCCCTTATGCCACCTGCTCTCCTGATATTTATGAAGCATCCCAAATCATCGCATATCACACACCAGTTGAGTTGAGAAACATACCACAGCTGACCTTGAGGGAGGATTTGTGAGCCTTTAGATAGCGATTCAAATAGGATTTCCTCCTGAACAGACACCATGGTCAAGGAGCAATCCCTCAAGCGGCAGCACCGTATGTGGGAGAAAAGATGATCTAACCTAGTTAGAAAATAGTAATAACATAGAAAGAATATTCATGCTCATTCTAGACTGGGAATATTTGGATGTGTCTTTGAGTAGATTCACATTCTTAATTTAGTTTAGAAATGAAAGGCATGTCCCAAAGACCGATAAACAAATACGAGAGGGTTATGTATCTGCCGATCATAAAAGGTCTTCAGGGATGTGAGATAGTACTTTAATGAAAGGTAGATTACTAATTAGACGTGGTAAAAAAATAAAATAATGTTTGAAGATCAATAAATAATAGCCACAAGGAGAAAAGAAAAACATCAGAAAACTTTCCCATAATGTGGCACCGAGGTTGGGGCAATTTCCTGTCGGGGCCCACTTCAAATGTCTGTGACTAACACATTCAGACAACAAATATCCTGCCATGCATATTCACTATCCATCTCAGCAATCCTCTCAGCAGCATAATTTAGTTCCCCCTGCGTAATGGAACTCACAATACCATTAAGAAAAGCACAGCAAACCTCTGGGGTGTCTCTGCCAACTTCCATTCTGTTTTTCTATAGATTGTTTGAATTCCAGCAATGTCAAAGAAGGTTAAAATAGAGCCCAAGGCTTAAAATGGCCAATCTCAAGTGTGCTTGAATGTATACAATGTATGGAGAACGTTATACTGTTAAAGAATGGGCAGTATTGTTATGAAGATTGGCAATACAGTATTTATTGAAATGTTCAAAGTCTCCCTTGTAAATAACTTTAATTGACCTTCTTGGATAAAGAAACGTTAAATATTGTTTATATTGGGAAGTATTTAGACTTTATCACTTTTCCACATTTTGTTTAAGTTACAGCCTTATTCTAAAATGGAATAAATATTTATTTTTTTGCAAATGTATTGAAAAAGATAAAACAGAAATACCTTAGAAGTATTCAGAACCTTTGCTATGAGACTCAAAATTGAGCTCAGGTGCATCCTGTTTCCATTGATCATCCTTGAGATGTTTCTACAACTTGATTGCAAGTCCACCTGTGGTAAATTCAATTGATTGGACATGATTTGGAAAGGCACACACCTGTCTATATAAGGTCCCACAGTTGACCGTGGATGTCAGAGACCATAACCAAGCCACAAGGATGAAGGAATTGCCCATAGAGCTCCTATACAGGATTGTGTCGAGGCACAGATCTGGGGAAGGGCACCAAAACATTTCAGCAGCATTGAAGGTCCCCAAGAACACAGTGGCCTCCATCATTCTTAAAGGGAAGACATTTTGAACCACCAAGATTTTTCTTAGAGCCACCCGGCCTAATTGAGCAACCGGGGAGAAGGGCCTTGGTCAGGAACCTGATGGTCACACTGACAGAGTTCCTCTGTGGAGATGGAAGAACCTTCCAGAAGGACAACCATCTCTGCAGCACTCCACCAATCAGGCCTTTATGGTACTGTGGCCACTCCTCAGTAAAAGGCACATGACAGCCTGCTTGGAGTTTTCCAAAAGGCACCTAAAGACTATCAGACCATGAGAAACAATATTCTCTGGTCTGATGAAACCAAGATTGAACTCTTTGGCCTGAATGCCAAGCGTCACGTTTCGAGCTAACCAGGCACCGCTCATCACCTGGCCAATACCATCCCTACGGTGAAGCATGGTGGTGGCAGCATCGTGCTGTGGGGATGTTTTTCAGCGGCACGGACTGAATATTTCAACACTTCAAATGTACTCAACTATCAAACTGACATATTTTTGCCCTTTGAAATATCTGAAACACCTTTGACTTGAAAAAGGGAACAAGAATGGCAATTTCACAGTAATATCACTCAACCTTCAAAGCCAATTAGGTATTCTTTGTGTAGAACGATACTCTTTAAGGAGTTTCTCATAATCAACAGCTATGACTACCTCTGATTGGTTCTTCAATGCTTGCCATTCCAGTTTCCCTAACAACAAGGCCTTTGAAGGCATGTTACATTTTCTCTCTTTTCATTTTTGACGAGGTTGCCCTTTGACCTATTCACTGATGTGAATGCTGTTTATTATCCAACCGTTGAAATTTGTGCAATCCCATCGACTCTCGATGCACTCAATTTCAACAGATAACACACCAACGTATCGGTTTTGGTATCTCACGTTGAAAGCTGCTGGGTTCACATAGAGGTAGTAATGGCTCATTATGGAAGGAGTGAGAAAACAGTGGAGACACTCTGATGTAAGTGGAATTCATTCTTAGTGGTTAACGCTCACTCAGTCAGACGTTCTAGGACTTTTAATTGTGCATTCTGCATTCTGAACCGGTACAAGTGATGTGAATATTGTACTGCAATTGTAATGCAGTCCCTAATGCCATTGGATTAGAAGATTTAGACACATGATACAAAGATGCTATGGTTCAATATTGATTGAGATCTCTCTATGGGGTCCAGATGTTGGTCAGGATCTGATGGGTGCCTCGTGATTAGAAGACATTGACAGATGTTTCATTTTTCTGAATGGCTAGTACTGCTAAGCAGTGGAGGGAAACACTGACGATAATGTAGGAGAGTGAGTGCAGAAGAGACATTTCATCGACAGCAGCGATTGCGTTACCAAGTTTTTGGAAGAAAGTTATTTGTTTCTGGCCATTTTGAGCCTGTTTATCGAACCCACAAATGCTGATGCTCCAGAAACTCAACTAGTCTAATAACGACCAGTTTTATTGCTTCTTTAAACAGCATTCAGCTGTAACAACATAATTGCAAAAGGGTTTTCTAATGATCAATTAGCCTTTTAAAATGATAAACTTGGATTAGCTAACACAACGTGCCATTGGAACACAGGAGTGATGGTTGCTGATAATGGGCCTCTGTACGCCTTCGTAGATATTCCATAAAAAATCAGCCGTTTCCAGCTACAATAGTCATTTACAACATTCACAATATCTACACTGTATTTCTGATCAATTTTATGTTATTTTAATTTTAATAGACAAAAAAAATGATTTTCTTTGAAAAACAAGGACATGTCTAAGTGACCCCAAACTTTTGAACGGTAAGTGTATATTTGCTAATTGGCACCATCCCAACGGTGAAGCATGGTGTTGGCAGCATCATGCTGTGGGGATGTTTTTCAGCGGCAGGGACTGGGAGACTAGTCAGGATCGAGGGAAAGATGAACGGAGCAAAGTACAGAGTGATCCTTGATGAAAGCCTTCTCCAGAGCGCTCTGGACCTCAGACTGGGGAGAAGGTTCACCTTCTAACAGGACAATGACCCTATGGACACAGCCAAGACAACACAGGAGTGGCTTCGGGACAAGTCTCTAAATGTCCTTGAGTGGCCCAGCCAGAGCCCGGACTTGAACCCAATCAAACATCTCTGGAGAGACCTGACAATAGCTGTGCAGTGACATCCAACCTGACATTGCTTGAGAGGATCTGCAGAGAAGAATGGGAGAAACTCCCCAAATACAGGTGTGCCAAGCTTGTAGCGTCATACCAAAGAAGACTCGCAGCTGTAATCGCTGCCAAAGGTGCTTCAACAAAGTAGAGTGAAGGGTCTGAATACTTATGTAAATGTAATATTTCAGTTGTGTGTGTGAGGATTGATGAGTGGGAAAAGTTTAATTAAATGAATTTAGCATAAGGCTGTAATGTAACAAAGTGGTCTGAGTACTTTCCAAATGCACTGTAGAAATAGATCCACATGTGTTGTTCTCTATCATGCAAGAGTGTAGCCTGTAACTTGGGAAGCTCAATCAATAATACAGACGTGGGTTTCATGCCCTGGCCATAGAGAGGTTTTTAATTCTCTATTTTGGTTAGGCCAGGGTGTGACTAGGGTGGGCATTCTAGTTTATTTGTTTCTATGTTGGTGTGTTTCCCAATCAGAGGCAGCTGTCTATCATTGTCTCTGATTGGGGATCATAGATAAGTTGTCCTTTTTCGTTTGGGTTTTGTGGGTAGTTGTTTTCTGTTTAGTGTCTGCACCCAACAGGACTGTTTCGGTTATCTCTCTTTGTTATTTAGTTTGAGTGTTTTGAGTATTACATTTATCATGGACACTTACGACGCTGCGTTTTGGTCCACTCCTACATACGACGATCGTTACAGTGGACCTTTTCTTTTCCCACGGTTTTACTCTATTTAGACCACTGAATGAGGTGTTTGTGAAGTGCATGAACAAAAAACAAATTAACTCCTGTGTAAAGGTGCTGTGGCTATCATGACTTCAATTGACTAAGTACAGTTATCATTTTATTTTATTTTGTTAGCCTATACAGGTTTGTCAAATCAAATCAACTTTTGTTTGTCACGTTCGCTGAATACAACCTTAATGTGAAATGCTTACTTACGGCCTCTAACCAATAGTGCAAAAAAGGTATTAGGTGAACAATAGGTAGGTAAAGAAATTAAACAACAGTAAAAAGATGGGCTATATACAGTAGCGAGGCTATAAAAGTAGCGAGGATACATACAGACACCGGTTGTCATATGATTTTGGTGGAGACGGATACACGCATACTCCAGGCAGGACACTTCCCTGCATCCAGGTTGTGGCAGCTGTTTAGTGGGGAAAGTAGTCTTAGCAATTTTTGTAAGGGACAGCACAACAAAGCCTAGCCCCCTCCCACACCCACCCATTTGTCCGATTGGAGGGCACCCTTATAGTTCTCAATAATCAACAATGTAAATGTTAACTATTTTTCTCTATCCATCTTCCGACTGATATGACAGATAGAGAATATTCCTACAGTACCTCGATCCATCTCTCTACAGACACTACAGATATAGAATATTCCTACAGTACCTCGATCCATCTCTCTACAGACACTACAGATATAGAATATTCCTACAGTACCTCGATCCATCTCTCTACAGACACTACAGATATAGAATATTCCTACAGTACCTCGATCCATCTCTCTACAGACACTACAGATATAGAATATTCCTACAGTACCTCAATCCATCTCTCTACAGACACTACAGATATAAAATATTCCTACAGATCCATCTCTCTACAGACACTACAGATATAGAATATTCCTACAGTACCTCGATCCATCTCTCTACAGACACTACAGATATAGAATATTCCTACAGTACCTCGATCCATCTCTCTACAGACACTACAGATAGAGAATATTCCTACAGTACCTCGATCCATCTCTCTACAGACACTACAGATATAGAATATTCCTACAGTACCTCGATCCATCTCTCTACAGACACTACAGATATAGAATATTCCTACAGTACCTCGATCCATCTCTCTACAGACACTACAGATAGAGAATATTCCTACAGTACCTCGATCCATCTCTCTACAGATGTTACAGATATAGAATATTGCTACAGTACCTCGATCCATCTCTCTACAGATGTTACAGATAGAGAATATTACAAGGACCTCCAGAGCCATCTGACCAACTACCTGAGATCTCTCCATGTCACAGAGAAATAAAGCCCAGCTGATCGTAAAATACTTTATGCACTATGTTAACCTCCTTCACTATGGCTGTCTTGTCTGTGTGATAACACATAGCATATTATCCAGGACCACTGGTTGGAATGGACTTACTGTAGTCACTCCAAAACTCATGCACTCTCTCTCCCCTCCTCTAAAAGTCTCAGGCTTTTGTCAATAATGATTGTGTCCATCCCTCTGTCCCCAGGTGAGTCTGCTGGGCTATGGAACTCTAGAGCAGCACATCAACAAACCTGCCACCCTGTCAATCCCAATGTTCCCAGGTGAGTCTGCTGGACAATGGAACTCTAGAGCAGCACATCAACAAACCTGCCACCCTGTCAATCCCAATGTTCCCAGGTGAGTCTGCTGGACGATGGAACTCTAGAGCAGCACATCAACAAACCTGCCAACCTGTCAATCCCAATGTTCCCAGGTGAGTCTGCAGGGGTATGGAACTCTAGAGCAGCACATCAACAAACCTGCCACCCTGTCAATCCCAATGTTCCCAGGTGAGTCTGTTCCATGGAACTCTAGAGCAGCACATCATCAAACCTGCCACCCTGTCATCCCAATGTTGAGGATGAGTCCACCAAATCTAGAGCAGTTTGGAACAAACCTGCCACCCTGTCAATCCCAATGTTCCCAGGTGAGTCTGAATGGAACTTAGCAAATACAAATTTGTATTCAATCCTGTTGTTCTTCAGGTGAGTCTTTTTGGAACTAAGCAGCACAAACAAACCTGAACATTGGACAATCCCATGTTCCCAGAGTCTTTCTCCATCAAGACTAGAGCAGCACATCAACAAACCTGCCACCCTGTCAATCCCAATGTTCCCAGGTGAGTCTGCTGGGGTATGGAACTCAGAGCAGCACATCAACAAACCAGGGTCAATCCCAATGTTTTATTCAGTCTACAGTATAATATAAGACATCACAAACCTGTGTCAGGACAATGTTAGAGTCTGCTGTTTGGAACTCTAGAGCAGCCCAAACCTGCCACCCTTCAATCCCAATGTTCCCAGGTGAGTCGGTATGGAACTCTAAGCAAAACAAATCTGATGTCAATCCCAATGTTCCCAGGTGATCTGATTGGTCAAAAGCACACATCAACAAATGCCACCCTGTCAATCCCAATGTTCCCAGGTGAGTCTGCTGGGGTATGGAACTCTAGAGCAGTTCTTGTGCCACCCTGTCAATCCCAATGTTCCCAGGTGAGTCTGCAGGGGTATGGAACTCTAGAGCAGCACATCAACAAACCTGCCACCCTGTCAATCCCAATGTTCCCAGGTGAGTCTGCACAAAATAATCTTCTAGAGCAGCACATCAACAAACCTGCCACCCTGTCAATCCCAATGTTCCCAGGTGAGTCTGCTGGGGTATGGAACTCTAGAGCACAATTTAATCATATTACTTAAATCCCAATGTTCTTTGGTGAGTCTCAAGGTTTGGAACTCTAGAGCAGCACATCAACAAACCTGCCACCCTGTCAATCCCAATGTTCCCAGATTTGAGTCTGCTGTACATGGAACTCTAGAGCATGCACATCAACAAGACACTGCCTCCTGTCAATTGTCCCAATGTTCCCAGGTGAGTCTGCAGGGCTTTCTCTAGAGCAGCACATCAACAAACCTGCCACCCTTTCAATCCCAATGTTCCCAGGTGAGTCTGCTTATGGAACTCTAGAGCAGCACATCAACAAACCTGCCACCCTGTCAATCCCAATGTTCCCAGGTGAGTCTGCAGGGCTATGGAACTCTAGAGCAGCACATCAACAAACCTGCCACCCTGTCAATCCCAATGTTCCCAGGTGAGTCTGCAGGGGTATGGAACTCTAGAGCAGCACATCAACAAACCTGCCACCCTGTCAATCCCAATGTTCCCAGGTGAGTCTGCAGGGCTATGGAACTCTAGAGCAGCACATCAACAAACCTGCCACCCTGTCAATCCCAATGTTCCCAGGTGAGTCTGCTGGGGTATGGAACTCTAGAGCAGCACATCAACAAACCTGCCACCCTGTCAATCCCAATGTTCCCAGGTGAGTCTGCTGGACGATGGAGCTCTAGAGCAGCTCATCAACAAACCTGCCACCCTGGTGTCAGCTATCAGCAGACTGTTCCATGAGGAAGGATGCAACTATCAAGGTTTTAAACCGTACAAATTTGAGGGATGACCACCAAATGGTATAAAGTTTGGAATAAACTAATCATGTTAATTCTAATAGGTTACTAAATACATTTGAATTAGCCTGTTGTTCTTCTATTTTTTTTTACTAACTACTAAAGGTAACTTGAACATTGGACAACATGCAGACTTTCTCCATCAAGACTACAATTCGAGCTTATGACTCTTATTAAAAGTTCTGAAACCAGTGCATGTCTCATATCCAGGGTGAACACATCTTTATTCATGTACAGTAATATAAGACATCACACAGGTGTGTGAGGACAAATAGGCTGTGTTTAGACAGGCAGCCCAAATCTGATCTTTCTTTGTCACTAATCGGTCTGAAAAAAAAAGATCTGATGTGAAAAGATCTGATGTGATTGGTCAAAAGACATGTAACATATGGCTGCCTGGCAAAGCACAGCCAGAGACAAGTGAGTATACGTCAGTTCTTGTGTTCGTATCAGTTCGTGTGAATTTGCGAGGTTACATACAGTACAACCAATCCATGCTTATGTCACTTCTAGATTACACTACTGCAATGCTCTCTCTTACTCTCCGGCTACCCGGATCAAGCACAAAATAATCTTCAGTTAGTGCTAAATACGCCTGCTAGAATCTTGACTAGAACCACACAATTTAATCATATTACTTAAACTGTTAAATCTTTGGTTGATTTCAAGGTTTTACTGCTAACCTACAAAGCATTACATAGACTTGCTCCTACCTATCTCTCTGATTTGGTCCTGTTGTACATACCTATACGTACGCTATGGTCAAAAGACACAGGCCTCCTTATTGTCCCTAGAAGTTCTAAGCAAACAGCTGGAGGCAGGGCTTTCTCCTATAGAGCTCCATTTTTATGGAATGGTCTGCCTACCCATCTGAATGCTCGGTCTATGAAAAGTCTTTACTGAAGCATTTTCTCTTCTTGAGTGTAGTCTGGCACAGGGGTGTCAAGGTGAACGGCAAGGCACTGAAAAGACTTAACCGCCCTTGCTGTCTTTGACCGGCCGGCTCCTCTCTCACCACTGGGATTCTCTGTCTCTGCCACCAATTGTGCAAGTTCTCCCACTTAAAAAGATGAGAGAAGCCTGTAATTTTCATCATTGGTACACTTCAACTATGACAGACAGAATGAGGGGGAAAAAATCCAGGTTTCTTCCTAGGTTCCTGCCAATCTAGGGAGTTTGTCCTAGCCACTCTGCTTCTACATCTGCATTGCTTGCTGTTTGGGGTTTTAGGCTGGGTTTCTGGATTAGCACTTGTGACATCTGCTGATGTAAAAATGTATTTTTTTAAATACATTTGATTGATTAATTGATATTAAATGTCTACAAGACAGATAATGAGACTCGTGCTGTAGTCGAACGGAAGGTACCACTGAAGTCCCCCATATTCAGTCAGGTAGCTTGAAGCAGATGTGTCACCATCCAGGCCCTTGTCACAGCACGCCTGATAGTTTCCATCACCAACAACATGTTAGCATTTCCTGCACACGTCGATGAACGATCCAAACATTTTGTTAATGTCAGTAGCTTGGCTAACATTGCTAATTAAACACATGTAAATGTAAATATCAGCAAAATTATGTGTATTTAAATTTTCTAGAAACCTAGCTAACATTAGCTACACTATAGTGGTGATGGTGGGAGTTGACGAGCTGACTTTCCAAATAGGGAGAGTGGTAATCAGTAATGTGTTTTTGATTGAGTGGTAATCAGTAATGTGTTTTTGATTGATTTGCCCCAAACGTAACACTTAGTATTCAGGACAAAAAGTGAATTCCGTGCCACATACTTTGCTGTATAACTTTACTGACTTGTTGCAAACAGGATGCATGATATTTGTATTCTGTACAGGCTTCCTTCTTTTCACTCTTTTAGGTATTGTGGAGTAACTACAATGTTGTTGATCCATCCTCAGTTTCCTCCAATCACAGCCATTCTCCATTCACAGCCATTAAACTCTGGATCTGTTTTAAAGTCACCATTTGTCACGTTCGTCGCATGGACGAGACCAAAGAATACATACTTTTTAACGAAGACGAAGAACACTGAACAAACTTTACAAAACAAACCGGACGTGAAGCTGTAATAATACTAGTGCAGACACAGGCAACTAGACAGGAACAAAAACACATACATCACCCATGTCACACCCTGACCTAACCAAAACAATAAAGAAAACAATGAATACTAAGGTCAGGGCGTGACAGTACCCCCGCCAAAGATGTGGACTCCCGGCCGCACACCTAAACCTATATGGGAGGGTCTGGATGGGCATGACTCCGAGGTGGCGGTTCTGGCTCAGGACGTGGACCCCGCTCCATTTCTGACTCGTCACAGTAACTTAATGTCTCTGGAGCGGGAACCCTCACCGCCAACCCCGGATTAGAGGATGCCACTGGACTGATGGTCGAGTCTGGCGTGAGTGGCGCCTCTGTATTGGAGGGAGATTCTGGCCGGACTGAAGGGAGACTCTGGCGCATCCCGGACTGGAGGGAGACTCTGGAGGATCCGGACTGGAGGGAGACTCTGGAGGATCCGGACTGGAGGGAGACTCTGGCGGATCCGGACTGGAGGGAGACTCTGGCGGATCCGGACTGGAGGGAGACTCTGGCGGATCCTGACTGGAGGGAGACTCTGGCGGATCCGGACTGGAGGGAGACGGATCCGGACTGGAGGGAGACTCTCGCGGATCTGGACGGATCCGGACTGGACTGGGGAGACTCTGGCGGATCCGGACTGGAGGGAGACTCTGGCGGATCTGGACTGGAGGGAGACTCTGGCGGATCCGGACTGGAGGGAGACTCTGGCGATCCGGACTGGGACCCGTCGTGGTAGGTTCCGGACTGTGACCCGTCGTGGTAGGTTCCGGACTGTGACCCGTCGTAGGAGGTTCCGGACTGCGACCCGTCGTGGTAGGTTCCGGACTGTGACCGTCATGGTAGGTTCCCGACTGTGACCGTCGTGGTAGGTTCCGGACTGGGACCCGTCGTGGTAGGTTCCGGACTGGGACCCGTCGTGGTAGGTTCCGGACTGTGACCGTCGTGGTAGGTTCCGGACTGGGACCCGTCATGGTAGGTTCCGGACTGCGACCCGTCGTGGTAGATTCCGGACTGCGACCCGTCGTGGTAGGTTCCGGACTGCGAGCCATCGTGGTAGGTTCCGGACTGTGACCCGTCGTGGTAGGTTCCGGACTGGGACCCGTCGTGGTAGGTTCCGGACTGGGACCCGTCATGGTAGGTTCCGGACTGCGACCCGTCTTGGTAGGTTCCGGACTGTGAGCCATCTTGGTAGGTTCCGGACTGTGACCCGTCGTGGTAGGTTCCGGACTGCGACCCGTCGTAGGAGGTTCCGGTCTGTAGACTGTTGCCAGACGTTCTGGACTGGGTACTGTAGCCGGACGCGCTGGACTGGGTACTGTTGCCGGACGCTCTGGACTGGCGAGGCGCACTATAGGCCTGGTACGTGGTGCCGGCATTGGTGGTACCAGGCTGGGGACACGCACCTCAGGGCGAGTGCGAGGAGCAGGAACAGGGAGTACTGTACCCTGGAGGCGCACTGGTGGCCTGGTGTGTGGTGCCGGCACTGGTGGTACCGGGCTGGAGACACGCACCTCAGGGTGAGTGCGGGGAGTAGGAACAGGGCATACAGGGCTCTGGAGACGTGCAGGAAGCCTGGTGCGTGGTATTGGCACTGGTGGTACTGGGCCGAGGACACCTTAGGGCGAGTGCGAGGAGGAGGAACAGGGTGTGCTGGACTGCCGATGCGCACTATAGACCTGGTACGTGGTGCCGGCACTGGTGGTACTGGGCCGAGGACACGCACCTCAGGGCGAGTGCGAGAAGCAGGAACAGGACACACCGGGTTGTAAAGGTGTACCGGAGACCTGGTGTGTATAGCTGGCATCAAATCTTCCAGAACTTTAACACAAGTTTCAGGCTGAGTACGAGGAACTGACACAGGTGGCATCAGACAGCTAACAAGCTCCTCAGGGTGAATGCCGTGCATACTATGCCAAACCAACAGTTGTCTCTCTTTACTGTCCTCCAACTCTCATCGAATGTCTCATAATCTCCCCTCCATTCACTCTCCTCCAATCTGTCCAACAACTCCTCGACAATCTCAGACTCACCCCTCAACTTCGCCGACTGCTCCATGTCCCCCCCTCCCAATACATTTTTGGGGCTGCCTCTCGGGCTTCCAGCCGCGCTGCCATGCTGCCTCCTCGTACTGGCACCTCTCTGCTTTCGCTGCCTTTGGTCTCATTCTGAAATCCCTGAGTGGTTCCTTTCCTCTCCGGCAACTGAGTTAGGAAGGACGCCTGTATCTTTGTAGTGACGGTGTATTGATGTACTATCCAAAGTGTAATTAATAACTTCACCATGCTCCTAGGGATATTCAATGTTTGCTATTTTTTATATTTTTATCCACTTACTAGGTTCCCGTCTCCGTAAGTCATTGGAAAACCTCCCAGGTCTTTGTGGCTGAATATGTGTTTGAAATTCACTGCTTGACTGAGGGGCCATACAAATAATTGTATGTGTGTGGTATAGAGATAAGGTGGTCATTCAGAAGTCATTTTAAGCACTGTTATTGCACACAAATTACAGTCCAGACAACTTATTATGTGACTTGTTAACCTGTTTGTACTCCTGGACTTATTTAGACGGGAGTTTAATTTGTAAACATTTTCTAAAAACATAATTCCACTTTGACACTATGGGGTATTGTGTGTTGGCCAGTAGCAAAACACCTTCATTTAATCTATTTTTATATTCAGGCTGTAACAAAATGTGGAAAAAGTCAAGGGGTGTGAATACTTTCTGAAGACACTGTATTTGGTCACAACTGTAGGTACACAAGGCCTTCATCCATCATCTTCCTATGAGGCAGTGCATTTAGGTACACAAGGCCTTCATCCGTTTGTCTTCCTATGAGCCAGTGGTAGCCTAGTGGTTAGAGCGTTGGACTAGTAACCGGAAGGTTGCAAGTTCAAACCCCTGAGCTGACAAGGTACAAATCTGTCGTTCTGCCCCTGAACAGGCAGTTAACCCACTGTTCCTAGGCCGTTATTGAAAAAAAAAAATTGTTCTTAACTGACTTGTTGAGTTAAAAAAAAATAATTCATGTGTTAAATGGTGCAATGTTTTTGAATGGCATTTTTCAGATGATTAACTCATCTCATAAACAACATTTCCAAACATCTCTCGATTTCATTTGAATTGATAAGTAAACATGCTGAAATGATACCTATTTCTGGTGATTTCAAATAGTGGGATGGAGATTATTGCACTGTATATACACAGGACTGCTAAATGTCATCGGGTTGCCAGTTCTTAGTTGTTTGTAGCAATTTTCCTGATGTTTTCCCCTTTATTTGAACTGCAGTGTGTGGTACAGCAAGCAGGTTTTCCCCCTTAAGTTAAAAAGTAGCTTTAAGAAAAATAACTGAGTACACAATCTGCACATCTATCTCTCCAAACTAATCTGCATTTTATACCACATTACAAAACTATCCATTTGGGAACTTATTGTTTGGGTAAAATGTAGTGGTGGAAGAAATACCAAATTGTCATACTTGAGTAAAAGTAAAGATACCTTGATAGAAAGTTACTTAAGTAAAAGTGAAAAGTCACCCAGTAAAATACTACTTGAGTATTTGGTGGTTTTAAATGTACTTAAGTATTAAAAGTAAATGGACCTGATAAAATATACTTAAGTATCAAAAGTATATATATATTTCTTTTAAATCCCTGTTTTTTTTTACATTTACGGATAGCCAGGGGCATGCTCCAACACTCACACATCATTTACAAACTAAGTATTTGTGTTTCGTGAGTCCACCAGATAAGAAGCAGTAGGGATGACCAGGGATGTTCTCTTGATTAGTTTGTGAATTGGACAATTTCCCTGTCCTGCGAAACATTCAAAATGTAATGAGTACTTTTGGGAGATGTATGGAGTAAAAAGTACATCATTTTCTTTAGGAATGTAGTGAAGTAAAAGTAAACATGGTCAAAATTATACATGGTAAAGTACAGATACCCCAAAAAACAATTGAAGTAAAACTTTAAAGTATTTTTACTTAAGTACTTTACACCACTGGTAATAAAAAATATCACATACAGTGACAAAATATACATTGTTTGGCCATTTCTGACAGCAGTTTGACATTCAGAGTTTTAAAATGTAATTGAAAAGACACAGTAAACACAGAACATCACTAGAGCATCAAAATTGAATGCTAAATAGTATCTAATGTTGGAAAAAAAACTCTGTGATTGTTTTGGAGTCTAAGAAAAATATCTTATTAAACTTCAGGAACTCAACCTTGGGCCACACACTAAATTGCAGGTATAAAAATAATAAGGCTGCTTAAAGACACCCTTCTCAGAAAAGGAAGTATTTTTTTTGTCTGCAAAATTTGTCGGTGGACTTGATTGCCTGACATGCCAAGTGGATGTGGTACGCACTCCACCGCAGCCCCAGGTACTCAGTCAATCAGCAGCTGCCAAATTTAATGAAAGACCAGAGCAATCCAGGGCTGTACTTATGTTGGATGTGTTCGTTTTGAACTGCCTTGGGTGGATGGAGATTTAACCTTTTAAAGGGTTAGTGTGAGATTCTGTCAGTTACCCAGAGTCACAGGAATTTGTGGATACCATTTGAATCTCATGCTAGCAGTAACTGTAGACTTTCAGTCATTGCACTAACGCTAGTTAGCATTTGAATCTCATGCTAGCAGTAACTGTAGACTTTCAGTCATTGCACTAACGCTAGTTAGCATTTGAATCTCATGCTAGCAGTAACTGTAGACTTTCAGTCATTGCACTAACGCTAGTTAGCATTTGAATCTCATGCTAGCAGTAACTGTAGACTTTCAGTTATTGCACTAACGCTAGTTAGCATTTGAATCTCATGCTAGCAGTAACTGTAGACTTTCAGTCATTGCACTAACGCTAGTTAGCATTTGAATCTCATGCTAGCAGTAACTGTAGACTTTCAGTCATTGCACTAATCCTAGTTAGCATTTGAATCTCATGCTAGCAGTAACTGTAGACTTTCAGTCATTGCACTAACGCTAGTTAGCATTTGAATCTCATGCTAGCAGTAACTGCAGACTTTCAGTCATTGCACTAACGCTAGTTAGCATTTGAATCTCATGCTAGCAGTAACTGTAGACTTTCAGTCATTGCACTAACTCTAGTTAGCATTTGCTTGCAAAGTTAACTCCAACTTCCTTCAAAATGTCATTTTTAGGACCAATGGAATGGTCTAAACTGAAGTATATAAACTCTGCCTACCTGGGGCACAGGGCATCGCAAAACAAACGCCCCGAATATAAGTATCGGCATTGGATGGTGTTTCACTGGATAGGGGTCTCTTTAATGTAATATGGATGAAATTGGTCTGGGACATTCGATTCTAAGCTTAAATACAGTTCACAGGATAACCGGCACAGCTGGCAAATCCCCTTTCCTCTTTCAACATTCACTCCATTGTTAATTTGCTAAATTGTAATTACTTCGCTACTATGGCCTATTTATTTCCTTACCTCCTCACGCCATTTGCAAATACTGCAATACTGGATTGTTCTATTGTGTTATTGACTGTACTTTTGTTTATCCCACGTGTAACTCTGTGTTGTTGTTTTTTGTTGCACTGCTTTGCTTTATCTTGACCAGGTCGCAGTTGTAAATGAGAACTTGTCCTCAACTGGCCTACCTGGTTAAATAAAGGTGATATTAAATTTTCAAAAATATACAAAAAAAAACATTGTTGGGAATTTTAAAGAAACTGCCCAGTGTTTCCAGACTGTGTATAAAATATGTGCACTATAATAACTTACAATATGAGTGAAATAGTTTTCTTCCAAAAATATGGCAGCGAAGTTTGCTAAAATGCAGCTTTTCTATGTTGGAATGGTGTGAGCGTACCCCAACAACATAATGGTGTGGGCGTACCCCAACAACAGAATGGTGTGGGCGTACCCCAACAAGAGAATGGTGTGGGCGTACCCCAACAACAGAATGATGTGAGTTTACCCCAACAACAGAATGGTGTGGGCGTACCCCAACAACAGAATGGTGTGAGCGTACCCCAACAACAGAATGCTGTGAGTGTAACCCAACAACATAATGGTGTGGGCGTACCCCAACAACAGAATGGTGTGGGCGTACCCCAAAAACATAATGGTGTGGGCGTGCCCCAACAACAGAATGGTGTGGGCGTACCCCAAAAACAACCCCAAACAGAATGGTGTGGGCGTACCCCAACAACAGAATGGTGTGGGCGTACCCCAACAACAGAATGGTGTGGCGTACCCCAACAACAGAATGGTGTGGGCGTACCCCAACAACAGAATGGTGTGGGCCCAACAACAGAATGGTGTGAGCGTACCCCAACAACAGAATGGTGTGGAGCGTACCCCAACAACAGAATGGTGTGAGCGTACCCCAACAACAGAATGGTGTGGGTACCCCAACAACAGTACCCCAACAACAGAATGCTGTGAGCGTACCCCAACAGCAGAATGGTGTGGGCGTACCCCAACAACAGAATGGTGTGAGCGAACCCCAACAACAGAATGTTGTGAGCGTACCCCAACAACAGAATGGTGTGTTGTACCCCAACAACAGAATGGTGTGGGCGTACCCCAACAACAGAATGGTGTGAGCGTACCCCAACAACAGAATGGTGTGGGCGTACCCCAACAACAGAATGGTGTGAGCGTACCCCAACAACAGAATGCTGTGAGTGTAACCCAACAACATAATGGTGTGGGCGTACCCCAACAACAGAATGGTGTGGGCGTACCCCAAAAACATAATGGTGTGGGCGTACCCCAACAACAGAATGGTGTGGGCGTACCCCAACAACAGAATGGTGTGGGCGTACCCCAACAACAGAATGGTGTGGGCGTACCCCAACAACAGAATGGTGTGAGCGTACCCCAACAACAGAATGGTGTGGGCGTACCCCAACAACAGAATGGTGTGAGCGTACCCCAACAACAGAATGGTGTGGGCGTACCCCAACAACAGAATGGTGTGAGCATATACTAACAACAGAATGGTGTGAGCGTACCCCAACAACAGAATGGTGTGAGCGTACCCCAACAACAGAATGGTGTGAGCGTACCCCAACCACAGAATGGTGTGGGCGTACCCCAACAACAGAATGGTGTGAGCGTACCCCAACAACAGAATGGTGTGGGCGTACCGTGGCAACAACAGAATGGTGTGAGCGTACTAATTGAAACAACAGAATGCTGTGAGCGTACCCCAACAGCAGAATGGTGTGGGCGTTACTTTCAATCCTAACAACAGAATGGTGTGAGCGAACCCCAACAACAGAATGTTGTGAGCATAATTCTCCCAACAGTGGGAGGACCTGTTTCACTGTGAAATGTTGTTGTTGGGCCCCAACAACAGAATGGTGTGACTTGTACCCCAACAACAGAATGGTGTGAAGGACCTCCGTTGACTCTCACTAAATAAATATACATACTTGCATTGAGCCCAATGGATCCCAATGTACTAGCCAACAGAATGGTGTCAAAGGACTGTTGGCGTCATCCCCAACAACAGAATGAAAAGTTTGAGGTTTTAACGAGGGCACGCACAGTATGGCGCTGTTCTTTATGTCCTCTTCCAACAACAGAACTTTCTGAGACATTGTGGGCTCTTATGTGGAACAATTGTACAAAGCATAAATAATTGTGGCTGAAAACAGAAAACAACAGAATGGTGTGGGCGTTACTGGTATGTAACACCCAACAACAGAATTTAACTGTCTACTGGGCTATGTAACACAGGTTGTCAAGCAGTCATTTAACAACAGAATGGTGTGGGCGTACCCCAACAACAGCATGGTGTGAGCACAATATTATAAAAAATATTCACGTAAGTAGACCACTGATTGGCCAGCTCATTCTCCTTAGGGAGATGACATCATGTTCTATCAGGAAATAGCAAGCATTTTTTTAAACGGTGTGTTTGAGATACAAATTTGAGGTGGGGTTTTTGAAGTGCTTTTTCTCCAATTTATACTTTGGCCACAAATACGAGCATAGGACGAGTCAACAGCGCTATTTTGATATGAGTTGAAAGGACTCTCTGGTACTTTTGTAAACTTCTTAACCAGTAGTTCTGAAATTAGTGCTCACAAGCAAAAAGTGGTCCCCCGAAAGTTGTGTACTACGTTACTTATTTGCAGATATGTGCACCACGTCACTGCTCTCTCTCTCTCTCGCTCTGCTGTGAGGGCATCATGTGACTCTTGCTAGCTGTCACTCATATGGCGAGTGGCTGAAGCTCATTGGTTGAACTCGAATTGTTAGGAGGCAGGCCCACGCGTGGCAAAATGTAAGGAATATGGTGCAGCACAGCTTCCAGAAAAAAGGTCTCGACTGAGGGATTCCGTGACTAATTGAAGACTTTAATTCTGCTCATATATTCATGTATGAACTACACATTGACACATCCTCCACAAAAGCGGGAGGTTTAAAACATTATTTTTTTAAAGAGTCAAAGTTCCAGAGCATTTTCACTATGCAGTTACTTTCAATCCATTTTTATTAAGGGGGCAAAAACAAAACTCAATTTAATTGCACCTATTTTGTAAAAACTCAAAGCATTTTATTGCTCTTTAAATAATTGAATTTAAACTCCACTCTGTGAAGACAGCCTGTACAGCGGGGAGATCTGTGCATAATTCTCCCAATGAGTGGGAGGACCTGTTTCACTGTGAAATGTTGTTGTTGGGCATTACATCATCTGCTACTGAAATACAAAAAACAATAATTGCGGGGACTGTAGTCAACATGTCACACCAGCGACAACCGCTCTTGATCTCCTTCACACAGTCCTCCAGTTTTGAAGGACCTCCCCATTGGACTCTCACTAAATAAATATACATACTTGCATTGAGCCCAATGGATCCAGAACAATGTACTAGCCAATTATGTTCTACATTAGGTCTGGATGTGAACACCTTTGTAGTTGCAGCCTCAAAGGACTGTTGGTTTCCTGTCATCTATTTTTAATCAAAGTTGAAGAGGTCATACGCAGTATGCATTTCCTGTTGAAGTATTGCTTTTTATGAAAAGTTTGAGGTTTTAACGAGGGCACGCACAGTATGACGCTGTTCTTTATGTCCTCTTCCTACCTCACCATCTTCACAGACAGACTTTCTGAGACATTGTCCTCCTAAACCAGGCTACACAATAAGCCTAAGGACTCTTATGTGGAACAATTGTACAAAGCATAAATAATTGTGGCTGAAAACAGAAAACATAAGGTGGGTTGGAGTTGCTAAATCTACAGGCAGTCATTTAACTGTCTACTGGGCCACTATGTAACACAGGTTGTCAAGCAGTCATTTAACTGTCTACTGGGCCACTATGTAACACAGGTTGTCAAGCAGTCATTTAACTGTCTAAATGGGCCACTATGTAACACAGGTTGTCAAGCAGTCATTTAACTGTCTACTGGGCCACTATGTAACACAGGTTGTCAAGCAGTCATTTAACTGTCTACTGGGCCACTATGTAACACAGGTTGTCAAGCAGTCATTTAACTGTCTACTGGGCCACTATGTAACACAGGTTGTCAAGCAGTCATTTAACTGTCTACTGGGCCACTATGTAACACAGGTTGTCAAGCAGTCATTTAACTGTCTACTGGGCCACTATGTAACACAGGTTGTCAAGCAGTCATTTAACTGTCTACTGGGCCACTATGTAACACAGGTTGTCAAGCAGTCATTTAACTGTCTACTGGGCCACTATGTAACACAGGTTGTCAAGCAGTCATTTAACTGTCTACTGGGCCACTATGTAACACAGGTTGTCAAGCAGTCATTTAACTGTCTACTGGGCCACTATGTAACACAGGTTGTCAAGCAGTCATTTAACTGTCTAAATGGGCCACTATGTAACACAGGTTGTCAAGCAGTCATTTAACTGTCTAAATGGGCCACTATGTAACACAGGTTGTCAAGCAGTCATTTAACTGTCTACTGGGCCACTATGTAACACAGGTTGTCAAGCAGTCATTTAACTGTCTAAATGGGCCACTATGTAACACAGGTTGTCAAGCAGTCATTTAACTGTCTACTATGTAACACAGGGCCACTATGTAACACAGGTTGTCAAGCAGTCATTTAACTGTCTACTGGGCCACTATGTAACACAGGTTGTCAAGCAGTCATTTAACTGTCTAAATGAGCCACTATGTAACACAGGTTGTCAAGCAGTCATTTAAATGTCTACTGGGCCACTATGTAACAGAGGTTGTCAAGCAGTCATTTAACTGTCTACAGGATACACAACTACTACTATCCTGACGCTAGCAGGATACACTAATAGTACTATCATGACACACTACTACTATCATGACACACTACTACTATCATGACACACTACTACTATCATGACACACTACTACTATCATGACACACTACTAGCAGGATCCACACCCCATGGCACTTAAGTGACATGCACTAAATCATGAAATATTTACTCATCCTCTGGTAAATCAACAGTCTATACCACAGGGACCCAGTAAATACATATCTGGAAGTCTGCAAATTTGACACCACTGTAAATCAACAGTCTATACCACAGGGACCCAGTAAATACACATCCCATTTGACACCCAGCCCCCCTTCCATGTTCTCACAGTTTAAGCCCAGCAGTACTATGAAAATTGTTTTCAACTGTCTTTAATCTCAGAGTAGCCCTCCTCTGACACCTTTATATCATCGCGTGTCAGGAAAGATACTATTTTAGATGAGGATCTGCATTGAACTCCACCTGAAATATCCCTACAATGCCCCATAGACGGGCACTACAGTGAAGTGACAATTACATTGTGGGAATTGACATTCCCCTCGCCTAAAAATCCTCTCGAGATCCGACTGGAAATCATTACATGAATGGGTCACCCTCTTCATTATCCCCATAATGACCTCGTTCAAAATGGCCAGCCTTCCCTTAGCGGCGGGATCATGATATAATCTTCAGTTTAATTAGATGACCCCCAGAGATGGCCGTTATGTTGAGGACAATGACTGGGCTCCTGCTTATTGTTCATGGCCGGTTGTAAAGACTCGTCACAATGGATTCCAGGGAAGCCATTAAATGAAAGAGAGAGAAAAGCTATTGGTAGGGAGCTTCTGAGTACAGCGCCAATACATTGTAAATTAGGTATTGGAACTGACCCTGTATATAGTGTGGTATTAACTGACCCTGTATATAGTGTGGTATTAACTGACCCTGTATATAGTATGGTATTAACTGACCCTGTATATAATATGGTGACCTGTATATAGTATGGAACTGACCCTGTATATATGGTATTAACTGTGTGGTATTAACTGACCCTGTATATAGTATGGTTAACTGACCCTGTATATGTATATAGTAACTGACCCTGTATATAGTATGGTACTAACTGACCCTGTATATAGTATGGTATTAACTGACACTGTATATAGTATGGTACTAACTGATCCTGTATATAGTATGATATTAACTGACCCTGTATATAGTGTGGTATTAACTGACCCTGTATATAGTATGGTACTGGAACTGACCCTGTATATAGTATGGTATTAACTGACACTGTATATAGTATGGTACTAACTGATCCTGTATATAGTATGATATTAACTGACCCTGTATGTAGTATGGTATTAACTGACCCTGTATATAGTATGGTACTAACTGACCCTGTATATAGTATGGTATTAACTGACCCTGTATATAGTATGGTGTTAGCTGATCCTGTATATAGTATGGTACTAACTGACCCTGTATATAGTATAGTATTAACTGACCCTGTATATAGTATGGTATTTACTGACCCTGCATATAGTATGGTACTAACTGATCCTGTATATAGTATGGTACTAACTGACCATCTCCTCCTGGGGTGTATGAGCATCATGGTATTTTACTTGCTGTATATAGTATGGTACTAACTGACCCTGTATATAGTATGGTACTAACTGACCCTGTATATAGTATGGTATTAATTGACCCTGTATATAGTATGGTACTGGAACTGACCCTGTAAATTGTGTGGTACTAACTGAGCCTGTTCATAGTATGCCTACTAACAGTTGAAGTCGGAAGTTTACATACACTTAGATTGGAGTCATTAAAACTTGTTTTACACTAAGTTGAGTGCCTCAGTGCCTCAGACCAGAGGACATTTATCAGAGGACAAACATAATACATTAACTTTATACCAACTAAGCATAATACCAACTAAACATAATACCAACTGAACATACTACCAACTAAACTTAATACCAACTAAACATACTACCAACTAAACTTAATACCAACTAAACATACTACCAACTAAACTTAATACCAACTAAGCATACTACCAACTAAACTTTGAATATATCTGTGTGCATTGATGAGAGAAACGAGCAACAAGGAACATTTGCATTGATGAGAGAAATGAGCAACAAGGAACATTTTGTAATATACTTTGTACAAAGAAAACAACAATTGGGAAACAAGATCTTAAAGGAGACATACTGTTTCTAAAATGGAGCCCTTCGAATTCTAATGTAATGTAATTCAAACTAGCAGTGACCACCTGTTCATCGATTTAAAAAAATAGACGTGACAAGTGTTAAAAGCACACAATTTAGCATACATTATATATCCTAAACATGCAAGGACCCCATCAGGGTGAATAAATTACCCATAAAACCTCGAGCTGACGCTGAGGCCCATGTCTATTGTTTGGCTTGTGATTATCAAACCCACTCATGTTCTATTCTAGCAACATTAGCCTGTTAAATCATAGCATGTCCCACAGACACGCTCAGCGACAACAGCTAGGTATGTTAATGATATACTTTCTCTGCCATTGGGCAAATGCCATGGTAATTTGCGTGCCATACTACTCGCCTTTCCCAATCTCGCGTCGCAGAGTCAGTCATCGCGGAGGCTAATTTGTTTTGAAGCTATACTTAGTCAAATATCCACGTCGCTATGGGGGCTGGTCCCTCCATTGTCAGAGCACATATGGAACCAGAGAGGAGATGAGATGCAGAGGCAGGGGCTTAGAGTCTGAACAGTATGGGTCTCATTGGATTGCTGCTACTGTAATAATCCACCTTCCTCTATGAGAAAAGCCAATGACAAGTGTGATGATGAGGGAGAAATAAAGTCCTCGTGTGATAGATTATCCGAAGACAATAATGACAATATGGGCAAATAATACACTCTGACGAAGAAAACGTGATTTGATTTGATTCAAGAGAGTCTGCTAAATGACAAAAATGTTAATGCACATTATTTAATGAACTCGTGTTTCCATTAGTATGTACAGCACCATAACCATGCATCACACGTCATTTTTTTCTCTCTCTGTGTGGTCCATATGAATTAAAGACTTATATTTTCATATAAGGTAAAGTCAGCGTATACATTTGAGATATTCCCCACACGTCCTGTAAAGCAGCACTGTGTAGGACATTATCTAAAAAGAGTTGCGGAAGTCATTTTCTTTCCGGCTCTGTAAACACACCATGAAAATTAAACGATGAAATGACTTGTGCCGTCTTTCACAGTGGGTTTAAAGGGCCATTGTGAAGGTATTGCATTCAATTTAAAATGGGAGAATGATTCATTAGAATTCCGTTTCTAAAGCACGAGGAGCATTGGAAAATGTGATGAGGGTCTTAGGTTGCAGGCCCATTTTGCACATTAACCTTCATGCTTACAAAAAAAATGTAAGATATTAATTCTGTGCGTTAATGAAATGTTGTAGGGCTGATGGTGGGCTTACTTAACATGGGCCTCTTATCAAATCAAATCAAATTGTATTAGTCACATGCGCCGAATACAACAGGTGTAGACCTTACAGTGAAATGTTTACTTCCGAGCCGCTAACTGACTGTGTAGTTTAAAAAAAATACAGATAAGAATTGGAAGGGAAACATGCCTTTTTAGATTATCATATGCTGATAGATTGGTGGATTTGATTTGACAGTTAACAAAAATACATACACACACAGTACATACATGTTATAACTTGTCAATAGAGTCAATAACTTATTTCCATTGTGCTCCTGTAATGTGCATGGTGCAATACATTACATACAGGGCCTTCAGAAAGAATTCACATCCCTTGACTTATTACACATTTTATTGTGTTACAGATGTCGTGTCACTGGCCTACACACAATACCCCATAATGTCTAAGTGGAATTATGTTTTTAGGAATGTTTACAAATTATTTCAAAATGAAACCCCTTTGACTAAAGGCAAAGACTAAATACGTTCAGGAGTAAACATTTGCTTCACAAGTCACATAATAAGTTGTATGGAGTGTGTGCAATAATAGTGTTTAACATTGTTTTTGAATGACTACCTCATCGCCGTACCCCACACATACAATTATCTGTAAGGTCCATCTGTCGAGCAGTGCATTTCAAACACAGATTCAACCACAAATACCAGGAAGGTTTTCCATTTTATTGCAAAGAAGGGCACCTATTGGTATATGGAGATGTTTTTTTTAAAGCAGACATTGAATGTTCCTTTGAGCATGGTGCTCAAGTTATTAATTAGAATTTGAATGGTGTATCAATAGACCCAGTCACTACAAAGATACAGGCGTCCTTCCTAACTCAGTTGCCGGAGAGGAAAGAAACGGATCAGAGATTTCACCATGAGGCCAACAGTGACTTTCAGACAGTTACAGAGTTTAATGGTTGTGATAATTGAGAATGGATCAACAACATTGTAGTTACTCCACAATACTAACCTAATTGACAGATTGAACAGAAGGAAGCTTGTACAGAATAAAAATATTCCAAAACTTGAATCATGTTAGCAACATCGCACTAAAGTAATGCTGCAAAAAAGGTGGCAAAGCCATTCACTTTTTGTCCTGAATAAAATGTTATGTTTGGAGAACTCCTGAACCTGTGACCAGAAAAAATGATTGAATAATTCTGTCTCTTCGTGCTGAGCTAAGATGGTTGTATGCCCCATATACACTGTGTACAAAACATTAAGAAAACCTTCCAAATAATACGTTGTACTCCCCCTTTGCCCTCAGAACAGCCTCAACTGTCACTTTAGATTGTACAAGTTGTCAAACGCGTTCCACAGGGATACAGGCCCATGTTGACTTCAATGTTTCCCACAGTTGTGTCAAGTTGGCTGGATGTCCTTTGGGTGGTTGGCCATTCTTGATACACACAGGAAACTGTTGAGTGTGGAAAACCCAGCAGAGTTGAAGTATCTTGACACAAACCGATGCACCTGGCACCTACTACCATACTCCGTTCAAAGGCACCTAAATATTTTATCTAGCCCATTCACCCTCTGAATGGTAAACATACACAAGTGGATTATAGCTTTCACCTGGATTAACCTGGTCAGTCTATATCATGGGAAAATCAGGTGTCCTTTAATGTGTTGTACACTCAGTGAAAATATTTAGTCTTGCTCATTAACCCTCCGAATGGCACACATACACACTCCATGTCTCAGATGTCTCTTCTCGGCTATTTTTCAAGCACAATATGTTTTTATCTGCAAGTTCCAGCTTAGTTAAAGTGTATAAAACCTCTTGTAAAGTGTATCTCCACACCCCCAATCTCCACCCCTACCCCTGTGGGAGAGGCACCTGTGTTTGATAGTTTGTCTGCTTGCTTGCCTATTCTATTGGCCGTAATACTGTGTACAGTATCTCATTGAAAACAGAGACGCATAGTTTCCCTGTACACCAATGGATGCCGTTGAGGGGAGGATGACTCATAATAATGGCCGGAAACAGAGCAAATGGAATGTCATCAAACACCTGGAAACCATGGAAACCATGTGTTGGATGTATTTGATACCATTCCACTGATTCTGCTCCAGTCATTACCACAAGCCCGTCTTCCCCAATTAAGCTGTGTTGCAGACATATACCATCATCAAACATCAGATAGTAAACAATATACAAAACATAAAGCATAAATAATATACATGGTCATATTTTTACTCAAGATGAAGCTCAGCACCGCAGTCAACATAATCCTGTATATCAAATGCACCCGTGTAAAAAATGCACTTGAGAACAATGGAATATTTTGCTGTTTACTTTTCAGACGGAGAAATAGTGTTGCTACCAAAAGACGACCGATTCAATAGCGAGGATTTGAATATCTGACAGAAAAATTGCAAACGCACACCACTCCTGACTTCAGAGGCCGCCTCTGCATCATTTGCTTAATGTTACTGGCACCTAAAAGAGCTCCCACTTCAAGAAGCTGAGCCTTTATACAGAAAGCACTAACCACCCCAGAAGAAGCTGAGCCTTTTTACAAGAATCACTAACCACCCCAGAAGAAGCTGAGCCTTTATACAGAAAGCACTAACCACCCCAGAAGAAGCTGAGACTTTATACAGAAAGCACTAACCACCCCAGAAAAAGCTGAGACTTTATACAGGAAGCACTAACCACCCCAGAAGAAGCTGACTTTATACAGGAAGCACTAACCACCCCAGAAGAAGCTGAGACTTTATACAGGAAGCACTAACCACCCCAGAAGAAGCTGAGACTTTATACAGAAAGCACTAACCACCCCAGAAGAAGCTGAGCCTTTTTACAAGAATCACTAACCACCCCAGAAGAAGCTGAGCCTTTTTACAAGAATCACTAACCACCCCAGAAGAAGCTGAGCCTTTTTACAAGAATCACTAACCACCCCAGAAGAAGCTGAGCCTTTATACAAGAATCACTAACCACCCCAGAAGAAGCTGAGCCTTTTTACAAGAATCACTAACCACCCCAGAAGAAGCTGAGCCTTTATACAAGAATCACTAACCACCCCAGAAGAAGCTGAGCCTTTTTACAAGAAGCACTAACCACCTCAGAAGAAGCTGAGCCTTTATACAAGAATCACTAACCACCCCAGATGAAGCTGAGCCTTTTTACAAGAATCACTAACCACCCCAGAAGAAGCTGAGACTTTTTACAAGAATCACTAACCACCCCAGAAGAAGCTGAGCCTTTTTACAAGAATCACTAACCACCCTTGAAGAAGCTGAGCCTTTTTACAAGAATCACTAACCACCCCAGAAGAAGCTGAGCCTTTTTACAAGAAGCACTAACCACCCCAGAAGACGCTGAGCCTTTATACAAGAATCACTCACCACCCCAGAAGAAGCTGAGCCTTTATACAGGAAGCACTAACCACCCCAGAAGAAGCTGAGCCTTTTTACAAGAAGCACTAACCACCCCAGAAGAAGCTGACCTTTTATACAGGAATCACTAACCACCCAGAAGAAGCTGAGTCTTTATACAGGAAGCACTAACCACCCCAGAAAAAGCTGAGACTTTATACAGGAAGCACTAACCACCCCAGAAGAAGCTGACTTTATACAGGAAGCACTAACCACCCCAGAAAAGCTGACTTTATACAGGAAGACCCCAGAAAAATCTGAGACTTTATACAGGAAGCACTAACCACCCCAGAAAAAGCTGAGACTTTATACAGGAAGCACTAACCACCCCAGAAGAAGCTGAGACTTTATACAGGAAGCACTAACCACCCCAGAAGAAGCTGAGACTTTATACAGGAAGCACTAACCACCCCAGAAGAAGCTGAGACTTTATACAGGAAGCACTAACCACCCCAGAAGAAGCTGAGACTTTATACAGGAAGCACTAACCACCCCAGAAGAAGCTGAGACTTTATACAGGAAGCACTAACCACCCCAGAAGGAGCTGAGCTTTTATACAGGAAGCACTAACCACCCCAGAAGAAGTTGAGACTTTCTACAGGAAGCACTAACCACCCAGAAGAAGCGGAGCCTTTATACAGAAAGCACTAACCACCCAGAAGAAGCTGAGCCTTTATACAGGAAGCACTAACCACCCCAGAAGAAGCTGAGACTTTATACAGGAAGCACTAACCACCCCAGAAGGAGCTGAGCTTTTATACAGGAAGCACTAACCACCCCAGAAGAAGTTGAGACTTTATACAGGAAGCACTAACCACCCAGAAGAAGCGGAGCCTTTATACAGAAAGCACTAACCACCCAGAAGAAGCTGAGCCTTTATACAGAAAGCACTAACCACCCAGAAGAAGCGGAGCCTTTATACAGAAAGCACTAACCACCCAGAAGAAGCTGAGCCTTTATACAGGAAGCACTAACCACCCCAGAAGGAGCTGAGCCTTTTTATATGAAGCACTAACCGGATGCTGACTGTAGAAACTTTGCAGGTTGCCATGTCTATGCTAAATTATTTCACCGCCATTACAATATCCACTAACGATGGTGTCATTTCAGATTGTGAGAGAGGCCGTGTGTAATCAATTCCATGAAAAAACATCTAGGCATAGTCGACATGCATGCATCAAGTGAGATCGACAGTTGGATGGAGAGGAGCTTGTTAGATGTCCTTGTTCTTCATGTCCATGTCCCATTGACCCTATGGAATGTACTATTTACTGTATCTGAAGGCCATTAGTCATCGCTGCTTGTGACCGAGCTACAGTCACTACTTTCAGTTTCAAGTGTGTGTGACTATGACTCACTAACTTCACAGTGCTAAAAATGAGTTAACAAAGGCTACATTTCACCTATTTTATTAACAATATGTTACACATTAACAAGAATATACCTGCACTGCCATCTCTCCTTGTTAGTGGTTGTTGGCCATCGAGCTGTAGAGGGGCGGAAACAGCAGAATGTTTTCGCTAGGTCATCTGTAGAGGTACAATGTAGTCAATGAATAGCATTCTCACATAGGTGTTCCTTTTGTCCAGGTGGGATAAGGCAGTGTGGAGTGCAATAGAGATTGCATCATCTGTGGATCTGTTGAGGCGGTATGCTAATTGGAGTGGGTCTAGGGTTTCTGGGATGATGATGTTCATGTAAGCCATGACCAGCCTTTCAAAGCACTTCATGGCTACAGACGTGTGCTTCGGGTCGGTAGTCATTTAGGCAGGTTACCTTAATGTTCTTGGGCACAGGCACTATGGCTTAAAACATGTTGCTATTACAGACTCAGACAGGGAGAGGATGAAAATGTCAGTGAAGACACTTGCCAGTTGGTCAGCGCATGCTCCCAGTACACATCCTGGTAATCCGTCTGGTCCTGCAGCCTTGTGACCTGTCTAAAGGTCTTATTCACATCGGCTGCGATACAGCTGGTGCTCTCATGTATGTTTCAGTGTTATTTGCCTCAAAGCGAGCATAGAAGTAGTTTAGCTTGTCTGGTAGGCTCGGGTAACTGAGCAGCTCTCCGCTGTGCTTCCCTTTGAGGTCTGTAATGGTTTGTAAGCCCTGCCGAATCTGATGAGCGTCAGAGCCAGTGTAGTACGACTCAATCTTAGACCTGTATTGACGCTTTGCCTGTTTGATGGTTCATCGGAGGGCACAGTGGGATTTCTTCTAAGCTTCCGGGTTAGAGTCCAGCTCCTTGAAAGCCTGTAATCCATGGTTTCTGGTTGGTGTATGTACGTACGGTCACTGTGGGGACGACATCATCAATGCACTTATTGATGAAGCCAATGACCGATGTGGTATAATGCTATTTGAGGAATCTCGGAACATGTAGCATGTCTGTGCTAGAAATACAGTCCTGTAGCTCAGCATCTGCTTCACCTGACCACTTTTTATTGATCTAGTCACTGTTGTTTCCTGCTTTAATTTTTGCTTGTAAGCAGGAATCAGGAGGATGGAATTATGGTCATTACAGTCCTTTATTGAGCTTAATTGAGACATCACTACTCTCTTTTTTAAATGTTTAACATATTTATTTCACTTTTATTTAACCAGGTAGGCCAGTTGAGAACACGTTCTCATTTACAACTGCGACCTGGCCAAGATAAAGCAAAGCAGTGCGACTGTCACGCCCTGACCTTACTTATCTTTGTTTTCTTTATTATTTTGGTTAGGTCAGGGTGTGACAAGGGGTGGTTTGTTGTGTTGTGGCCTGTCTAGGGTTTTTGTATGTTTATGGGGTTGTTAACTAGTCTAGGTGTTTTGTATGTCTATGGTTGCCTAGATTGGTTCTCAATTAGAGGCAGCTGTTTATTGTTGTCTCTGATTGGGAACCATATTTAGGCAGCCATACACCTTGGGTAATTTGTGGGCGATTGTCTATGTTTAGTTGCCTGTGTCAGCACTATTAGCTATATAGCGTCACGTTGATTTTGTATAGTTTGTTCTTCCTTCATTAAAGAAGATGTATTCAAATCACGCTGCGCCTTGGTCTCATCGCTATAACGAACGTTACAGCGACAAAATCAACAACACAGAGTTACACATGGAATAAACAAAACATACAATAACACAATAGAAAAAGTCTATATACAGTGTGTGCAAATGCAGTAAGATTAGCGAGGTAATGCAATAAATAGGCCATAGAGGCAAAATACTTACAATATAGCATTAACACTGGAGTGATAGATGTGCAGAAGATGAGTGTGCAAGTAGAGATACTGGGGTGCAAAAGAGGAACGCAGTAACTGATCGGTGTTTGCCGTCTCTTTAAATTGTGTTTTTTTTTAAAGTCTGGGTTGTTGAGGCTGAATTCTAAGGACTCACAACCATGTAACTCAC